>NW_024582054.1:32543220-32957308 GCF_017639235.1 Corvus kubaryi
GGAGAGGAGAGGAGAGGAGAGGAGAGGAGAGGAGAGGAGAGGAGAGGCAATTCCTGGGAAAAGTGGACAGTAGATCTGCTGTTTTCTGCTTTCAGGGAGGGGTTGGTTCTCTTGGTTCTCTCCCTGCCTCTCCTCACACGCTCACAGGTAGGGACCCTGGTATTTATTCTTGTGTGGATGCTGGTAATGAGACCTGCAGATGCTTAGAAAATGCATCATCTAACCCAGTTTGGGAGCCCTGTGCCCTGGGAGGGTCTGGGATCAGGCTGGAGAGGGAGGAGAGGGCATGAGGGAGAAAGTAGGGCAGCTTATATAAAAAAATGGATTTTAAAAGTCCCCTTTGGACTGTAACCTTTCCAGAGGGGACTGTGTTTTGTACGTGTCCCTCACCACTGACACCAGACCACAGCCTGCTGGGGCACGATTTAACTTCCATTTGGCTGAAGTAAAGTCTTCAAGACTTGGAGCATTTTTGGCTTTCCTAAAGGAGGCTGTGAGGTCAGGATGTCAATGCCAAGCAGAACTTTCCTCCAGACTGGCTTTGCTTCGCTTGTGACTTTTGGTAAGGCTTGGAACATGCCTTGAGTTTCCAAGCACCAGCCTTGGGATGCAGGGAAGGTGCCCACACTGGGCTGCCTTTCTCAACCCCATCCTGCCAAAGTGGAGAGCAAAGCTGGGTCCTCCTGCATCCTCACTCCCTTTACAAGTGACAAATCACTTTTGCTTTGAGGCAGACTCAAGCAGAGGTGAAGCTGATTTATGTTCCAATGTTGCTGTTAAAAGCAAAGTGTCCCTCAGTCCTTGCAAGTTGGTTCCTCTCTACCACAGTTGTGGAAAGGCAAGTAACAAGTGCCCTCTGTCTCACTGATTTTTGGAGACCCCATAGGCCACTGGGGCTCCTCTGTAGGATGTGGGGCTGCAGGTTTTATCCCTTGGGATAATCGGTCTCCTCTTCATTAAGAAAATATGTGGAGCCTGGAGGCCTGTCTGGGGAGTAGCTGCAGGCAGATTCAGCTGAGGGTGTTTGCCCAGGGGCTGAAGAGCTGAAAATGAGGAATGTGGTGAGTTGTGAGGATGTTTGTTGGGTTGCGAGGGCGTTCATTGAATTGTGAGGTTGATTGTGGGGCTGTGGGGGTGTTCATTGGGCTGTGAGGGTGTTTGTTGGGCTGTGAGGGTGTTCATTGGATTGTGAGGGTGTTCATTGGGTTGTGAGGTTGATTGTTGGGCTGTGAGGGTGTTCATTGGATTGTGAGGGTGTTCATTGGGTTGTGAGGTTGATTGTTGGGCTGTGAGGGTGTTCATTGGATTGTGAGGGTGTTTGTTGGCTTGTGAGGAGGTTCCTTCAGTGTTGGGCAGAGGAAGCATGAGCCCTGAGCCCCTCTGACAGCTTTGAGGTTGCAGGATCCGGGGTGATGGAATGCTGAGAAGGGTGATGGAGTCTGGTGGGAACCCAAACAGTGTCAGCCCTGAGTCAATGGGGGATAAGGGCTGGGGTGTTGCCCCTGAAACTCTGGAATCCACCCGAAATCGTGTGGGAGAGGAGACCTCTACTGAAATGGTGCTGTCCAGTCTCAAGACCTGTCTTTGGAACTGACAGGGGAGGATTAGGCAGGGTTCAGGAAGAGCCAGGAAAGCAACTCCAGGAGGCATGAACCTGCTTGGTGAAGTACTTGGGGCATTCTGTCAGTATATGGGTTATCCAAGGGAAGGGTGAGATGGTGTGAGTATATTTGGTGAGGGCAGGATATTACCTGGAAGACAAAAGCATGTCCTTACCCATCTGGCAGGAGTATCCTGGTTGACAAGTTAAAATAAGATAAACCCAAACCGGCCACATGAGATAAAAATTAGAAGCTGAAACAAATTGCCTTAGGATGGGGAAGCTCTACATTTTTAAGTGTAAGAGTCAAACACTCATGCGCCTTCCTAAAAGACATGCAGGAGGTACTTGCCCCTGTCCATAATTACTTAAAATACAACATTTCACATCACTTATGGTAACCATGCAGGTTACTCTGCTGTTTCAGGGCTTTGTGCAGGACTTTTTGGAGGATGGAGTACGCACCAGATGGTTCCTGGGGAAATTTGCATCTGGGTCATCTCTGGCCGTGGAAAATCAAACGCAGGTGGTGTAGGAGAGGGCTGAGAGCGGGGCACCAGGGATCAGGGCACCAGTGGTGCAGGTGGCCTGTGCTGCTGGGATCTGTGTCATGGGAGGACCTCCAGGCTACTGCCTCATCCAGGTCAAATGTTGGTGTCCGACCTTCCCCATCTGCAGTGGACCGAGGACACTCTCCCACCCCCATCACAATGCTGGCATCTCTAAGGTAACCCAGCACGGGGAAATACCTTGCAAGAATTTCCTGGAGCAGTGTGGATCAGCTTTGTGCTGCACCTCTGCTCTTTCTGACTTCCTTTGGCCTCTCTCCCTCTCTGTGTCCCTCCTTCCCTCTCTCTCTCTGCCCCCCTGCCAGAGGGAGTGATGACACAGTGCCAGCCTCTCCAGGTGTGCAAACTCTCTGCCTCCTTTGGCAGATCCTGCCAGGGGCAGCCCACACTGCTGAAGGCTGCCAAAGCTCCTTCCTGACTCGTGGTCTCTCATACCAACAGCAGAGAGGTGGCTGCAAACAGGGTCATGGCAGGGACAGCTGAGCCTCTTTCCCTGTGCTTTGGGGGCTGCTTTCAGCATTTTCCAGGGTGCTGGTTCTTGAATGGATCATCCAGGTCTCCTGCAAGACTGTGACATGGAAAGGGATGGTGGTGGACTGATTGAAAATGAGTAGCAGGGTGCTGGGGCTGTTTGGAATTTGTTGGGAACGGCTGTGCAGATGCAGAGGTCACCCTATGGCATCACACTGGTCCCTACAAAACTGAAACCAGAATTAGAACCTTGTATGTAACCATATCAAAATAGACCCTCTATGTCTAATTTCCCAGGGAAAGTCCCAGTCTCTGGCATTTCATTTTTTATTTTGACAGCATTGCTGGCCAGTGAGGGCCTGTTGAGACTCCACTCACCACCTACCATCGGGTCAGGCTGCAAGAATCAAACTCAGAAACAGCCCTGAGCAGCACCCTGGGATTCCAAGGGACATTCAGGTCCCTCTCTGCCAGGGTGGCTCTGCAGCACCCACTTCTCACACCCCTGTCATGTGGTCTGTACACAATTCAGGAGGGTCCTCGTGGCTCAGGAGCTGCTCTGTGGCTTTTATGCTTCTGTCTGCAGAGCCATAATTGCCTCAACCTTTGCACAGACACTGCAGCAAACAGTTGTTATTACTTGGCCACAGCCTTTAATATTTGCTGCAAGAAGGTGTCTGGTCCTTTGTAAGATTTCTGGGAAGTTGAGATTTCCTAAACCCAGGAGCTGAAGGTGTCCTTGGCCTTGCTGGGACGGGGGTGAGCAGTGAGGTTGGTGGTCCTGTGCCAGACACAGCCCCTCGAGGGGGCACAGGGCAAATCACAGAATCCTGGAATGGTTTGGGGTGGAAGGGACCTTAAAGATCATCCAGCCCCAGCCCCCAGCCATGGGCAGGGAACCAGCTGTGTCTGGCACTTGGGCACAGGGGATTCGAGGTGTTGCAAGGAGATGGGCTGAGCTGCATGGGGAGGGGGAGTGTGAGACAGAAATCAGCTGCGTGACGCCCCCGGCAGCACCGAAGGTCTCCAGATAACCACAGAATCCTGGGATGCTCCTGGGCTCATCCTGGGAATCTGTGACTGTCCCCATCAGAATTAGCAGCCAGGCTCATTAATAGGCAGTGATAAGACATTACAGAGTCAAATTACTCATGGACACCGGGCGTGATGTGCTCAGTTTTTATTTGCCTTCAGATCATGGAAATCCACAACGGGGTTAATTCTGGATCCAGCCATACCAGCCTGTTCTGGGAGCTTTAAAATTAAAGCAGTCACAAGGCTGCCCTTCTCTTTCCAGTGACTTACGCAAGAATCCAAACGCATGAGAACAAAAGGACAAATGGAAAACTGAGGGTTCGGGCTGGAATTCAGACTTTTTTTTGGTGTGCACCCGGAGCAATGCGAGTCAACTTTCCTGTGTCAGGAGAGAGGGGAGGGAGCGGGGTGTCCTGATTAGATCTAATTTCCAACCTGTTTACTGTAGGCATTTGCATAATGATCACCCTGCGAAGAGTCGTTAGCATATGCTAACACCGATTCTTGCACCCATTAAAACACAAACCCCAGGCAGGCTGCTGCTGTTTACAGCACATCTCTTCCGCCTGATTGCATCCCAGGGGATGTGGCCAGTGGTGCCCCCACTACCTGGGGTGGCTGGAAGCTTCTTCCAGATGTCATCAGGGCAGGATGCAGAGAGATAAACACAAACTGGTTTATTTTCACCCATAAAGAAAAATCAGAGGGCTGAAGAAGATGTCTAAAGATCTTCCAGGAGTTGAGTTTGATGATCCTTGTGGGTCCCTCCCAGCTCAGGATATTCTCTGATTCTGTGATCCATTTTCCATGTTACTTCATTGTTCAGTGTTGGAAGTAAGTGATTTCTCCAGTGCCCCTTATTTCCAGCCCAAGCACTACCTTGGCAAGAGCAGCTGATAGATTTTGAGTCAAGGACGGTGGTTCAGTTGTTTGAAGCCAGCAGGATACATCTTTCACCAGAACTTTCACCAAAACAAATCTTCATGCAGAGTGTGATGATTTACAGATCCCCACCCTGACCTGGCGGGATGTTGAGCTTATTTGTAAATCATTTGCTTTCAGTGAGGACAGGCACAAGTGTGCCATTGTTTTGGAAGAGTTTCTTGTCAGCTGAGTGACAAAAAAAAAGATAAAGGAGAGGGATGCAAGGCAGACAGGACTGTGCCATTGCCAAAGGGTGGCAGAGGATTGCAAGCTTTGAGGAGCCAAGCAGGGAGGTGTCAGCAAACAAACTCAAGCTGGTTCACCTTACAGTTCATTGCTTTGCTTTGACAAAGGGGGTGCTGACGTCCTTCCCCACCTCCCCCTTTTCAGTGTCTCCCAGATGTGTTTTCACAGGTTGGCAGCTGCCTGCAGCAGCCACACAGGCTCCTCATGATACAGAGTTGTGTCTCTTGCACATGCACATCTCTTAATGGAAGCATTTTAGCAGCCTGAGTGACTCCGATAGCATAGAGACCAAATGTATGTGTAGCTGAGCCAGCAGATCTCTGAGGGAACAGGAGTATCCAGGGAATAGGAAATCCCCTCTCCTGTGGGATGGAGCAGCCCACCACATCGCAGTGGCTCCCTGCTCTGGGCAGATTTGTTCTTGACAAATTCACACTGGCTGCCTCTCGTCAGGCAATATTCTGCATAAACTGGATAGTCGTAGAATGAAAAAGTTAAAACAATTCAAGTTTGAAGGGGCCTTTGTGGGTCTCCAGTCCTAGATCCTGCTCAAAGTAGAGCAAACTTCGAAGTTAAATCACGTTGTTTTTGTCAAATTTTGAGTCTCTCCAAGGATGGAGATTCCTCTCAGGTTCTCTGCTCCCTGTCTAGCGATTTAACTGCTCACACAGAGCAGAGTTTTTACCTGTCTGGGGTCTGTGATGGAGAGGGAGCCTGAGGAATGGCTGTCCCCTCCTGCACAAGCCCACAACTCCAGCTGAGTGAGGGATCCTTTGCCTCAGTTCCCTCAAGCACTGCTCTCTCCTGCTTTGTGCCAAACACAGAAATACTCCTTAGAATCACAGAATCCTAGAATGGCTTGTGTTGGAAGGAGCCTTAAAGATCACGTGGTTCCAACCCCCAGAAATGTGGATTCCCCAGCGCTGATCCGTGGCTGGATATGGGAATTAAGGGTTTATGACAGAGCCAGATGAGTGCAGAGGTAGGACCAGGTGGTCTTTGCTCTGTTCTGGTTTGTGAAGCCCCTTTGAGCAATCCCACAGTGTGTCCCCTGGCAGGGACATCCACTCCAGCCAACTACTGCTTTGGCAGCTGCTGCTGGGCTTTGTCCTCTTGGACCCACCTCTCTTCCACACCAAACTTCCTAATGATCAAGGTGTCTGGAAGTTCTTTGGGACATCTGTAAGGGTGTTCCAGAGATTCCCATCACACTGATGTGGCCCAGGGACAGCAGAGATGATCTTGGAGTGTTATATCTTGGAGTGGCATCGTCTTCTCTGTGTCCTTGTTCCCAATTCCCAGTAGTGGTGGCATTGAGGTGTTAAGAGTCTGGTGGAGAATTTTTGCTTTCTGTTCTCTGTCATACACAGGCCCATGATGCTGCCCTTCCTAGCTGGAGGCACTGTGAAGCTGTGGGATTGCTCCTGCCGCTCCACACCCTGACCCAGCCCCAGGCCAGCCCTCACAAGTGACCCTGTCCCTGTGGGGTCTGCAAGGCAGAGTTCCCACCTCTGTAATGCAAACACCTCGTGCCTCCCCTCCTCTTGATTTTGTGTAACAAACAGTCTCTCATTCTGCTGGGGGTCCCACAGCTCCTCAAATACCTTTATCAGCTGCTCCAGGATCCCTGGCAGGATTCCTGGAGATGCTGTTTCACTCACACCTCTTCGTTTTCCCCATGAGCCTGTTAAGATTTCTGCTTTCTCATACTCTTCCCCGTGGTCAGCTGCCTATGCAGATGTTTCCATGCTCGTAGGAGGCTGTTTGTCCACAAATCCAGCATTTCCAGTTTGCTTTCTTCTCTAGTTGCTGGATGTTTTCCTGTCTGTCATTATCATGGAATCATGGAATCGCAACGTGGTTTGGGTTGGAATGGACATTAAAGACAATTTTTAAGGTTCCAACTCCCCTCTCATGGCAGGGACAGCTTCCACTAGCCCAGGGTGCTCCAAGCCCTGTCCAACCTGGCCTGGAACACTGCCAGAGATGGGGCAACCACAGCTTCTCTGGGCAACCTGTGCCAGGGCCTCCCCACCCTCACAGGAAAGAATTCCTTTCCAATATCCCATCCAACCCTGCCCTCTGTCAGGCTGAAGCCATTCCCCCTCATCCTGTCCCTCCATCCCTTGTCCCCAGTCCCTCCCCAGCTCTCCTGGACCCCCTTTAGGCCCTGGAAGGGGCTCTGAGCTCTCCCTGGAGCCTTCTCTTCTCCAGGTGAACACCCCCAGCTCTCCCAGCCTGGCTCTAGAGCAGAGGGGCTCCAGCCCTCTGAATATCTCCATGGCCTCCTCTGGATTCGCTCCAGCATCTCCAAATCCTTCTCATGCTGGGGTCCCCAGAGCTGGATGCAGAAGTGCCAGAAGAGTTTTGTGCTCCTGGCAGAGATGGACGTCTTAGCATTCCTGATTTACCAACAAGGTAATGGAGACATTGTAGGTAGGATTGGGTCCCTGTGGGCTCGGTTTGGGATCATCCAGGTATCTCAGGCACATCTCAAGTCTCCAAAGGTGAGCTACTGCTGGTACCTCAAAACTTGGCATTTTCCCTGGCAGTCAGACCTGCTGGTTCAAATCCTACACCTGCAAAAACGGGCCAGCCCTTGGAAGCTGCTCTTTTCTGCCATCACTCCATAGCTACAGGGGCTGGTGTAAGAGCCGAGCCCTCATGCTGGAACCACATGTTGTGTTCTCATTATGCAACCACTGTATTTTAATAGAAACCTCTTTTTCAGGCAGTCTCAGAAACAGTCAGATTTTTTTTTCCTCCTTCTGTCAAATGACCAACTTAATAATTCACTAGTTGTGCTGGGATTAGGCACTTTGGGCCACACTCTGGATTTCTTATCTTTAATGTAGTTCTCGACGACAACTTCTGCACTTAATCCCCTGACAAAACTCCCTTTGATTCCCGCGACAGTCGCTCGCAGAGATCAAACGCGGAACTCTGCTCTGTCAGGTAGAGCCGGGCGAATATTTTGTGACAAATAATTTACCCACAGCCTTTCTCCTCATTTTCCCTGCACAAATTGTCCATTTGGCTGAGGCTCGGGGCTGCTGATGGATTTGTTTCTGGCTGCACAAGCCTGAGTTCAATGAGTTGTTCATGAGAAAGAGCCTGAGAACGTTTAAAGAGCTTCGGTGTTCGTGGGCTTTGACCTCATTCAGGATCTGCTTTGGGCTGAGCCCACCTCACCCCACAAGTGACATCAGCACTTGTGAGTCATCCCCTCATGCTTCTGTTCCAGGCTGGAAGAGCAGTGACTCTCTGAGCCCAGACTTGCAGTGCAAATAATCTCTCACATCACCTTAAAATTTCCTGTGTCGTGGGTGTGCTGTAATGTATGTGGCTGATAGGGGTTTTATCACTTTCCCTTCCAAGAATAGTCTCCAAAACCCAAGCAGAGGCAAGACAGGGATGTGCAGAGATAAAGGGACCTGGTTTCCATGCGGGATCATGTCTGGCAGGGATAAGGGGCACTCATTGCCCAGGACTCTCTGCACCCCACTTTGCATGACCGGAGACTGAACACCCCCCCTCCATTTTTACCCTTGCATTGCTGTGGCACCCATACCAGATTAACCATTTAACTGAGCACTAATAGCATCTCTGTGTGTGTTATAATAACGCAATCTGGCTACTTAAGGTAGAAAAAAAATTTGGAGTTACTGTTACTTAGGAATTAGTTCTGATGTGGACTGATTCAAGCCGTATTTGTGACTGTAATTTCACAGGCAGGAATGCTTTATCTTGCAATTTCCATCAACTTTAGCTCTTTTTCTTCCTTTTTAAAAATAAATTAAATGCCCCAAAGTCTTAAAATTCACCAAGGTGGGAACTTTAAGGTCTCCATCTATTTTCCAAACAGCCCCGGTAACGCCTGCAGGGAGCAGAGAGCAATGCCGTCTTACCAGGGCCCACAGAGACGCTTCATTAACCCAATTAAGCAGGTGGATGGAGAGGGTCTCTCTGATAATTTACACCTTACTAATGAAGTGTGTGACTCTTAATCTCCTCCAAACAAGATACACTCATGAAACACTGGTGCAAGGAAAGGGGAAATTAATTAGGTGAAAAAACTATGAGATTATAGCAGAGGGATTCCAACGAGGCAACTGTAACATGGCTGGTGATTCATTTGTGCCTGTCTTAAATTAATGTCTGAGCTGTCAAGTAAATAAGACCCAGCATTATTTTGGCTTAAAAGACATTCTCACTAGGCCTAGCACAAGGCACCTTATTTTACTGCATGACACACCATTTTCCATGCCCCAGCTGCCTCAATGACCCTGGGGTGAAGCAATCCCACTCTGAGCAGGGTTTGGCCTTTCCCTAAGGTGTCTGGTGGAGGGTTAGAAGAAGCTACTTATTTAATGCAACCATTTTCAATGTAGTGTCAGCTTTGTGCCGCAGAAATATCTGCCTGGCTGCCAGGCCTAAATTTGGGTCAGGGAGTTGTGGCTGCCCCATCCCTGGAAGTGGCCAAGGCCAGGTTGGATGGGGCTTGGAGCAACCTGATCTTTAAGGTCTCTTTCAACCCAAACCATTCTGTGATTCTATGAAATTGTGCTCAGCAGAGACCTTCAACAGCCTGAGAGCTGGTGCCCAAAACAACATGACTTCTCCTGGCCTCTGGTGGCACTGGAAGATCCTTACATGATTCCTTGTCCTGCTCAGGGGCTGGTGAGTGATCTCCCTAAAACTGGGGGTGAGCCTGACTCAGAAGATTGCCCATTTTGTACCCTTTAGAAGACACTGCTCGTTTTGTGGTCATGTACGACCCTTCTGCCTCCAGGGAGTGGGACCTTCAGAATGCACAGAGTGAGAATGCCACCAAAATGCATTTCATCCCTTAAATTGAACTGCTGGCCACTGAAAGATTCCCAGAGTAGCAGATCTGAGCAGATTTAGCACTGGAAATTGTATTCTGTCCTAAAAGGAACTCAATGAATCCAAGGATTTCAAAGCTTTTGGCAAACACAAATTAAATCAGCAATTAATTAAGCGCTCCCCGTAAAATATGATCACTCAGTAATGCCAACTGCGGACATACACAAACTGTGAGTCCAGCTCCCCAAAATTATGAGATTGGCTTAAAAAATCACGAGATTAAAACCCCAAATTGTTGCGTTTTCTTTATCCACCATCTGGCTTCTCAGCCTCTAGGGTAAACATGCCTCGTGTTTTCAACTGCAAGGGTGAGCCACTTGCTTAAAACCATGAAAACTGAGATCCTGGTGCTTCATAATGACTCCAACAGCTCAGGCTTTCGGAAAAATACTAAAAATCCTAAGACTGATTATAAAATCAGAAGAATTTGCAATACTGATCACTTGTAACTGAAATGTATTTGGCTCAGCAGCTATTTTCAAATGCAGGAATTCAGTGCAAGAGCTGCTGGAGAAGGAATAACAAAGGCTCTCCTTCCTGATCAAAACTGCGGGAGAATTTAGGTGGATGAGACACAATGACAGAGGCAGGATGTCATGCAGTCCTTGCTGGAATTTAGCCAAGGCATGGCAGATAAACACATCAGTTCTCCTGAAAACTCTTCTGGGATTGTTAATTATTACAAATAATTGTTCCTGTTTCTCTGGGAGGTGGTTGCAGGCAATACCACAGCACTGGGCACTGGCTGGGGGTGACAGCTTCATATCAAGCCACAGATGTGAATGCCACCCCCAGAAACCCCACTCCCCCAGTTCCTGACAGACAGTTTGTGTCAGGAAAATCCTGTCTCAGGCTGATCCGACTTAGCTTGTGAGACAGGGCCATTTTGGTGGCAGGGCTGGCAGTTACCGCATTACTGTCTGGGGAAGAATTTACGCTGCAGTGGGAATGGCAAATTATCTGGAGGGAAAAGTAGCTGCAGCAGGGCCATGGCTGGCCAGAACCAGGAAAACAGATTTCAAACTAATGTAAACAGCTTGGGTTTATCACCGGGTTTGCAGGTTCAAAAATAAATATCATCGTTTTCGTGGTCCGAAAGTTGGTTATTTTCTACTGACACTTCAAAAATGTAGTTTTCCGGTGACCTTGAAAACCACTTTAAATGTATTTTGCAGTAATTTAAAAACCTGAGGTTAATAAAAGAGATTCAGAGAAAGAAAGGAAGTCTCAATTCTTTAAGCAGGTCTATTTGTCAAGGAAGGGAAGATGAACTTGCAGCCACCTGAGCACCCAAGCACATGTATTTTAGAGAAAACCACTTCTAATGTCTTCGCCACAGCAGGATCCTCTGGGCATCAAGAAGCTGTTTTCTCCAAGGAGGAACATTAGAGCAGTGCTTAGGGTAGGCTCTGATCTTTGCACCTAAACCTATTTAAAGTGACATTAAGGGTTTTGTGCTGCTATGAAATTACCTTGAGCCAGGGAGAGCCCTTGCTGGCTGCACGCTCTGTGCTCCACTGTGGGAATCGAGACACAAACAGGTTGAGCTACAGACAAATTCATGCAGTGAGCACCAGCCAGGGCTATTTGAGTGAAAAAGATACAGCCTCTGACTCAGAAGCTCAGTGCTGCAAGGAGTGGAGGCGATAAGGGGGAGGGCTGACCTCGTTTTTATGGTTTTCCTCTAAGCACCTCTGCTAGATGGACCTTCAGACCAAGCCATGAGTGGACACTTGTGTTCTTCCGTCCTGAGGATTCCACCCCAGCCCCAGCCCAGAGAACCAGCACCAGGCACAGCTCCCAGACACACAGAGCTGTGGGCAGGAGAAGCAGTGCAGGTGCAGAAGGTATTGGTTGACATGTGAGCCGTGCACCTCAGGATGCTCCGCTCCACTTGGACCCATCTCCCTGCTTTCCAAGGGGTGTTCTGCATGTTGGATAAAGCATTTCCAAGGGTTGTGCTAAATGGGTGTCTGTAGCTCAATAACTAGTGTCAGCACCCATAAATGGTGTGTTTCTCACTTTGGTAGTACCCATGCCCCCACAATAGAACCAAGCACCTCATCAAGTTGCTTTCTTTCTCCAAAAGATGCACCAGCAGGTCATGTATAGGTTAAATATGGCAGCTCTCAGGAGCTGTTTTATCCTGTGTGCAAACCTGGTTATAAAGCTTATCAAGAAGAGAGGCTTGGTATCACAGTCTAGTACTCATAATTAATCCTGGAGACAGCTCGGATTTAGATTCATTGGGGCTGACTTCAAATTAAAAAGTCACTATTAGCATGTGAAACAGACACCATATGTTATGTATTAACTCTGCAGAGGTTACAGAATGTTGTGTATTTTTTGTTTCAAGTGAGATAGGTGTAGAGATGTCCTTTTCAATGTTTTCTCTTACATAAAGTAGTCTCCATTATGGGTGATGGAGGATGCCTTCACAGAGATTGCTGTGCCAGGATCTATTTGTATGCAGACACCCATATAGACAGGGTCCTTGTTTACAGAGCCATTTGGATTTGTACTTATAAAACTATGCTGGGTTTATGTGTATTTTATATGATATTATTACAGCAAAATACAATACTGATCAGTACACACATCCATCAAACAGAAAATGAATGCACACATAAAAATAAGTGATATATTTACACATACAAATAACCCAAAATACAGAGGGAAATGCTGTCTAAGGATATATTTGGCACCATCCTGTAAAACCTCATTGTACGGGGAGTTAATACAACGTTCTCAGTGTCTCCAGTCATCTGAAATTTCAGTTTAAAGTTTTTGCACAATCACAGCCAACATAAAATGCAGCAGGAAATCGCCATTAGTCAAATGTGGTCGTCTAATCCCACTGCAAAATGGAGCTTTTTCATTTTTATCCTGCCACGGGTTAGTTTGTGATTTCATATGTCAGATACATCAATTCTGCCAAGGAGAGGAGATGGGGAAGAACAAATTAAAAATATAGCCTCCTTTGCTTCGGGGGAAGTAGGGAGAGCAGGTCTTTGTAGGGAACAGTAATAATGATCTCATTTGAGAGACTTTCTGGGTTTGATTCTTTGCTGCCCTTCCTCATAGTTAATTACACCCAGGCGAATTGAGGGCCTAAGCAGCAAATCCAGATGAACACATATTCCCTCTTTTCTGCAGGAATTGCACAGGGAGAGTGCACGTAGGGACCATGTCCTTGGACATGCCCATGCCAGGGATGAGAGCTCTGACTGGACACTGATGGGAAAACTTGCATTTTTATCTCTCCCTCTTTCTTTCCCTCATCTCATTTTGCTCCTCACTCTCTCCCACTTTCTAATTCTCTCCCTTCATTCGTGCGACCACTGGGATAAATACAGCAACAGCCCCTCTCTTCCCAGAGCCTCATGCTTGGGAGGATATTTGTGTGTGCCACACTCTGCTTGACGATTTGTCTTAAGATAATTATTTCTAATGGCTGTTGTTGTTTTTCCTGCAGAAACTGTAATGTAGCCCCTTTTGTATCATTGGCTGGAGCCTGTTGTTTCTGTAAGGAAAAACAATAGGCCCTCAGATTAGGGCTGCATATTATGGCTCTACTAGCACAGCAGGCTTTTGGTATTGGTACCAATCCTATCAATTCCTGGCATCCTTCCCCCTTTACTCCTGGTAATTAATCTTTTCGTGAATGCTGTCACATTTAGAGCCATTTCATTAAGTTTCTGGTTCCTACATTTTTAAGTTTCTGGTTCCTACATCCCTCATCTGCTCCATCAGCTGGACAGAGGCAGTGCCGGGTGCTGGGGTGGCTCATCCCTCTTCCCTCTGCATGGAACAGGCAGTCCCATCAATGAAGTCACACGCCGATGACAGACAGGCAGACTCATGCTTCAGACAGCCTGAAAGGGGCAAAATTGAGCCATCAAAAACTAGGAAAAGCCCCTAAGAAGGAAGCCCGTGGAGTGTGATGCCCATTTCCCAGATGTGTGTGCATAGCAAGGGCCGGATAGGGCAGGACTTACACACCTTGTGCAAATATAAACATTTTTCATGTGGAACATTGCAGATTTCTCAAAGCAGGGACAGGATTTGGGGGCTATCGCTTCCTCCTGCTGTGCGCCAATGCTCTTCCTTCCTCCTCCTCAGTAAATAGCTCCCACAGAATGCACCAACTTCAGACCATTTCTATAAAGCAGGAGGTTTTCTGCATAAGGGAAGGAAGGAAAGAGGTTTAAAGCCCTTTTTGCTGCTGTCCCTGCAGACTGTCATTCCTGGCTGTGGAAGGGAGGTGGGTCGGGTGGTCGCAGACAGCCTGTGGCTGCAGTGCACATCTTCTTAGGGCATGGCAGCAGGGTGAGAGACAAAAGCTTGTATTCCCAGCCCTGCCTCAAGTGACCTTGTGCAACCTCTTAATTACTGCAATTACTTGCCTCCTGAGATGACATTATTAGGCCGTGCTCAGTAATAAGGGCTGTGAAGTTCACAGAATTATTCATGCCAGTTGGTGGAAGAGCAGGGAGTAAAACACCCGGACACCTTGTGGCTCCCAAACCAGCCCAGGGTCAAAAGGGGTTGGCTCCTGGCTCTTCTCTGAAATTTGGAGTTGGTGGTGTCCACCAATTTTAGGTTTGGAGCTGGGATTTTTGCAGTGTGGCATCTGCACTGAGGGTGACCAGAGGGCAATGCTGCGATGTGGCTGCACCTAAACCTGTTCTACCAGGGACAGAAAACAGCAACTGCCCCCCTCCAGTGCTGCCCATCTGCCAAATTCCATGTTTCTCCCCCAAATCAAACTCCTAAATGGTAAAATACCAATTGCAAAATATGAAAGGGTTAAACCCAAATGCTGCTGAAGCCAATTTTTAGTATTAGCAACACTAATTCAAAACTCCAAAAGGCTGGGGCATTTTGCTTTCCTTGGGAAAAAAAGAAGAAAAAAACACATCTGAAAACCCTAAAACAAACAACTAAAAGCAGAACTGCAGAATTCACCCTAAGGCAGGGAATAAACATCGAGGATCTCAAGTGAAGTGTTTAGTTATTGAGAAGCAACAGCAGCTGAAAAGAGGAGACTAAACGGAAAAAAATTGAACAGCCGTAAGTGCAGTCACTGGTACCTCCAGTGATAGCTGTAGCTGCTTTTGCTTTTGGCTGAGGCTGCTGGGATGGAGCAACAGCCCTCCCACCTTGAGGTTTGTTTGCACCAGGTGTGACAACGTGGCTGTCACCGAACACCTGCTGCCGCTGTCCTGGTCAGTTTTGACCTGGAGGCCCCGCCTTTGGCTGGAATGACCCACAAAGATGCCAACCCTCCTCAGTACCAGCTGCAATCCAAGCCCTGATTCCTCACTCCCAGGCTGCCTGGCTGCTCCCATGCCAGGGGACACAGGGAACCCCCGGGGCAGGTGCACTGCTCAGGTTCCCCCACCCACCACTGAATTAGCAACCGGCGCTGAATGGTCTGTTTGGGAAAGGGTGGAGGGCAGGGACTGGTCCAAAGGGCTGTGTGGAGGAGAATGATGCAACTGGCTTATCCCCATGGGCAGGAACGTCAATCTGCCCTGGGCACCCTGCTTGGATATGGAGGGGCCATGGAGAAACTCACCTCCGTGATTTTTGGGTGGAAGGAGGTGCTGTGCCAAGCCAGGCAAGCAGGAGGGACAGAGCACAAGACACTTGCTGGGGGCTGCAGGGAGTGAGTTCCAGTACCCTTTATCCCTTGTGAATAATTCAGCTGCTCTCTCTGTGCATCTTCTCCTCCACTGGAGTCAGAGGGAGCAGCCCTGCCCTCCCTCCAACGTCTGCCTGGCAATTGCATTACGCTACATCCTCGGGGGTTTTTTTCTGTTTGGGCTTTTTTTTTTCCTTATTTTTTTTGTCCATTGACACCTCTATAATAGAGGAGGTAAAATATTTTTCATTATCCTCTCCCCAGAATGTGGGAATCTTCAAAGAGGAGGTAGGAGGGAGGTTAGCTCCTCCAGCCTCATTTCCCTACCGCTGCCATTCCTTGGCTGTTCATCACAAAATGAGCCCACACACCCATTGCATCGTGGCACCGAGCTCGTAGTATGTTTTGCCTTTTATTTTTCTTTTTTTTCCCCCCTAAAATTATTTCACGTTGCAAACCTGGCCATTATTTCATGCTGTTTAAACTATATTTGTAGTCTTTGATCATACATAAGTAGACTGAAGTAAACTGCTGATAGTGAAGATATTGTTCTCTGTGTTTCTCCTCTCGCTTTGTTCATTTCATTATGCCCATAAGCTCGCACAAAATGTTCATTGTGGTGGTGCACCTTTGTTATTAATTCTTGTGGTGCCCCACGTATTTTTATGAAATGTGGTTCACTCACAAATGGAATGATTAGGGAGTCCATGCCAGTGTGCACGGGTGTATTTCACACACAACACAATTATTTGGACCCCATACATGTATTTATCCCTATAAACAGAGGGACCAAACCAACATGTCCTATTTATGTTCTGGAAACACTTCATAATCCAGCTGCCAGGGATCATTGTCAAACAAAAATCTTGTTGACTTATGGACATATATTGCTGCCTTGAGATGTGCTACAACAGCACAGAGACACAACACCAGCCAGAAATAACCCACCCAGGATTTCAAGGCAGGTACAACAGCCCAGGACATCCCACCTGACACCTTGTCTTTGGAACCATTATTTACCAGGAGTCAGAGGAGTAAAATGGATAACTGCAGCAAGGAGGTGGGAAATGATTTGTGGTGTTGAACCCCAACCTGGCTCCCACTTCCTTCATTTTTAAGCCCCATGGCCATGCTGGAGGGTCAGGCTTCTTTTCAAAGAGGACAGGTACCTAATCCCAGTGACTGGCCTCGTTTAGTGGCAGACAGATGTCTCGTTCCCAGGTTGCTCTGCAAATCACAGTGAGTCACTCCATCAAGTAATTAAAAAGCTGCCCATGTGCAGGACGTGGATAAGCTTCTCTCCAGCCCTGACTCTGCTCCACAGCCGCGTGTTTGTCGTGTGCAGAGCATAAAGGTGTGATTTGAGCATGGTTTATCCAATATATCTTCAGCCTACTTTGATTTTCCCTTACAATCTATTATTTTAGTTACTAGGAAAGAGAGAGGTAAAAAAAATCTCCATTTATTTTTCCTGAACAACAGCAATCCTGCCCCTCCAGCTCAACTCCAGTTGTGCAGGGAAGGTGAAATAGGAAGGCGGGTGTGAAGCGTGATGAGAAGAAGCTGCTGAACTACATCCATAGAATCACAGAACCATAGAATATCCTGACCTAGAAGGGACCCACAAGGACCAACAAGTCCAACTCCTAGCCCTGCACAGGGCAACTCCCTGAGCAGGGTGACTGGAAGAGGCCTCAGAGTCATGTCTGAGCAGGGGATGAGGTGGTCCCGTGAAGGAAAGATTTGGGATTTGGCACTGGAAACATTGCCCAGAGAGGTTGTGGCTGTCCCATCCCTGGAAATGTTCAAGGACATGTTGGACAGCGTTTGGAGCACCTGCTCTACTGGAAGGGGTCCCTGTTCATGGTGAGGGGGTTGGAACAAGGCGGTTTTTAAGGTATCATCCAACTCAAACCATTCTGTGATGGTTCTATGATGGTGATTTCCCTTCATGTGCTTCTCAGGTGAGATGGGCATATGCTGCTGCAGATGTTCCCAATAGCTGCTCCTCTGCCACTTGCAGAGGGGTTTTCCATCCCTAAATGGCTTCATTCTGATGTGTGGGGCTCTGTGATGGGTTCCAGTAACTCAGCTTGCACCCTGTGATTTGTGTTTTAAAGCCCCAAACTCTTCCTTGGAAGGCATCTTCTCTTTCTAGCCTTGGTAAATACAGTGTCCAATTGCAAAATGCTGATATTGTGCAGCATGGAAAAAGGCTTTTTTCCCCCTGAGTTTTATTATATACAATTGATTATACACCATTTTTCTCTCCTTCTGAAACCTGCACAATTGGACTCATGTTGCCAGAAGAACCTGCTGTTACCCAGCCCCAGGGAGAAGAAACAGAGAACAGGGAGAAAGCCATGTTTTAAAGCTCTTAAAAGTTTTAAAATACCATTTCTCTATAAAACATCTTGCAGCTCTGTGTACCAGGAGCCTTTGATTGTCACACAGTACTGGGCCCACCACAGCAGTCTGAGTGCACTTCTGTGTGAGCATTTCCAGGCAGAGATGAGCTGGCTGCCATCCTTCACCCAGGCCTGTTTAATTCCATAGCCAGGGTACCAGTGTCTTTTTGCACCTCACAACCTCCCAAGTCAAGGGCCACAATGTCCCAGAAACAAGTGGGGACCAAATGAAACTCGAGAATGGAATGGGTTTGCTGAATGCAGGGTTTGCTGAATGCAGGGTTTGACTCCTGATCTGGAGGCTGTGGATGAACAGAGACTGGATAAGAGCACAGACATGGCAGAAGAGAGAATATCAAGACACAGACACAGCCCAGAGGTGTCTTTTTGAAGTCTGAGTTGTGCTTCATTAGCAGACTGGTCTGGTTGCCCAGTGCCATGTGGTGCTGTTGGTCCAGGCTCAGACCAACCAGGAGCAGAGCAGCCAAGCAGTGATGACCACCCTGGGATTCACTGGTCCAGCATTGCTGATCCATCCTCCAGGGCCTGAGCAGCACAATGTCTGGGCTCTCTGCACTTCACTCCACTCACAGATGGACCATGAAGGAGCAGGAACACAGTGGGAGATCTGGCATTAACCTCTGGGGTGAGCAGGGAAGGAGCATGTGGGATATTTCCTGGGTTGCCAGAACCTCAGCAGAGGTCTAAAGCCTTTTCCCTGGAGGTGGTGGCCACCTGGATGCCGTTGTGAGCCCTCCCCACTGCCACCAACCCAGAGCAGCCACTGGCTGTGCCACAACCAATAGCTAGGCCCACCAGTGCCCTGGCTCTGCACAGGTGACACATAACATGTAGCATTTACACGCAGAAAGGACCACCTGAAGCTCCACTCCCAGCTGGGCTGAGCTACAGCCACCTCACCATCTGGCTCCTCTCTGCGTCCTGCTGACATGGAACTGTCAGGTGAATCATCCTCACCAAGCATCAGGTGAGCTGAGTTGAACTCAGAGCATCACAGGTGGTGGGAATGGCTTGAGCCTCCAGATGCTTCTGGGAGCAAAGGCAAGGATGCTAAAAATATTCCATAGAATCTTAAACTCAGATTGGGTTGGGCTGGAAGGGACCTTTGAGGTCATCCAGTCCACCCCCTGCAATAAGCAGGGACATCTTCAACTAAAAAAACCCTCACTGATATGATTAACATAAAAATCAGAGCATGCAGAACAAGAATGGTTCTTTTTAGTATGGGGGTTCAAAGGCTGGATCACCATTTGGGTGATTATCATGGATTATTCTTTGACATAAATGAAAAAGGAACCTAACACAGAGACAGCTTGTAAAGACCCAAACTAGCCTTCCTGTGGGCATTTCCACAGTCTCCAAATTATCCTCTAATCACAATGATATATAAATATAAATGCACACACACTATCCTTCCTATCTGGAAAAATTCCTATGGCTGGGAGTCCCCAAATCATCCTCTGGTTGTGATTAAATACACACATACACACACAAATAAATAAGTAAGTAAATAAATAATATAAATAAGTAAATAATGAAAATAAATAAATAAGTAAGTAAATAAAGGATAGATTTGCTGAGGGAAAAAAACCCCCAAGATTTTCTCCATTCACTTTTTTTTCTCTTTCACAGCTGATACATCATTATGATTCCCTGAACTATTGCAGTATAGGTCAGCATTGCAGCAGCTTTTGGACGCCACAGTTTTGCTACCCACGAGTGTAAAAACACTTTGGGTGGCTGAGCTGTTATTTGAGTGACTGAGAAACGCTGAGGCATTGGGAAGAAGCAGTAAATACACGCTACTGCTGTAGAGAGTGGCCTTCCGAAAAGGATTTCGGGGTCGAATGCTGTCTGTGTTTACCCTGTGTAAATCAGGTGGAACTCCACTAAAGCTAATAGAGGTAGGCTGGTGTCAAGCCCACGCAGATAAAAGGATCAGGCCCTCTAAGCTTTAAAGTTATGAGTCTTTTCAAACTGCAGATCTACTGTCAACATTTCAGTGATTACTTCTCTTTTTTTTTTTTTTCCCCAACACACAAACATAAAATAGTAACAAGATTATCAGATTAAAGAGCCAAAGAACAGCCAGTTTATTATACTCCTGTGTCTAAAAACACTCAAATCTTACAGGTTTCCTTCCCACTCTGCATCTTGAGGGGGGAGATCAGTATGTTTGTTTTTATTTGGTTTTATTTATTTTTTAATGGCAGCCTAGTATGGCTATGTAGGAAAATAAAACAACCACAATATTATGAATTGTACGGTGCACTCAGCAAGAAAGAAACACTCCCAGACCCCCAGAACAACCCTTCTGAACATTTCAACTTTAAAAAAAAAAGTCCGTGTTTTCTTTCTGGAGAAGAAATGAGAGGACAAACAGAATGAAAAGGACAGAGCTGTTTAAATCTAAAAATGTGCAAGTGCTGCATTCCTTCTGGGAGAGGGAAAAAACTCCACAACCCAGCACCTCCACACCAGTATAAATTATTTAAATCAGCGATGGTTTGCGTTAAGGGTCTCGAACAGATTGCATAACTGTTGCACAACTAATGTGTACAAGTGTGTCACTAATTTAATTTTAATTTTACTGTATGAGTTTGTATAAGATCCCCCAGCTGTCATGTGCTCATCATCTGTCACAGAACTATCACTAAGCCATGCTGGGCTAAGACAGGATTATAAACGATGAACTGCCATGTGCTCTAAATCTTCTTATTTGCCTAGCCTGGAAGGTATGCCCTGCAAAATTTGATTGGCAGCGCGCTCTATTCTGTCAATTGACTTTGAAGGCCCCTTTCTATTGGCGCTGGGAGCGGGTCTCAGTGGCCGTATTGACTGTCACCTGCTGACTCCAGCACGTGCCTGACCCCGGCCCCGCGCCGAGGCTCCTTCCCGGCATCCCGGGGCCGGCGCGCTCCGGTGGCACGTGCGGCACACCAGGGCATATGGCTGGGTGCAGAATGGAGCAACTGAAGCCAAGCAGCCCCGCGCTGTTATTACGGCAGATGGGGGAAGCGTGGCATTCAATATTAAGACAGATGCCACCTCCTTATTCCACCTGTCTGGAACTTGGACATGGGACAGAATGAACTGTCTGCCTAATAATTAAGGAAACAAAGAGTGCATTTATGCAGCTCACCAGAGCTCTGGCTCTGCGGCGCATGCACGGGAATAATTGTCGGCGATAACAATAAGGAAACGTAGAGCGGGGCTCATCAGATGTTCGGATACGTACGCACAATTACAGTAGGAAACTGTACTGTTCCCAGCTGCTTTTGTAGCCTTTTATTTAGGCTTGTTGTGTATTAAGTGAAACAAGTTGGCTGGCATTATTACTATTATAAATAACGCTTTAAAATTACAGTGAAGTTTCCGAAATAACAAAGCGCCTACCGTTCCCCCTAACAGCCCCCGCTGCTGTTGTGCTGTGCCCTTTCTTGCAAATTTGCTCTTTGCTTCTCAGTAGTCAACTGTTTTTGTAGCAGCCAGAGAGAAGAAAAACATTCCTTCCAGGACCACTATTATTTTCGCGTATTTTTACACAACAATTTGCCTCTTTCTTTGGCGTTGTTAAAAAAAAAGAAAGGATAACTGTGTAAAAAAAGAAGGCCTGGCTTCTCACCATTTGTGCCGCGTTACGTTTCTGTTATTTAGTCCCGCTTAATTTGGAACCAATTATGGTTGGACCTGCCGCGCTTTGTGATGGGAAGGGTTGTGCTGGCGAGGCTCGATCCTGCCTGGGTTAGAGCCTGGGCTCGGGGGGGCAGCTGGGCCAGGCTGGTGTCACTGGTGTCACTGGCCACGCTGTGCCATGGCCCTGCTGCAGCCCATGTGCCCCCAGGACCCTGCAGAGTTTGGAGTCTGGGATTATGGTGTGGCCTCAGTAGCACCTCTGTGCTGGCCAGGCTTGAGTCTGAGGCCTCCCAGCCGGCTGGCCCGAGGTATGGACCCCATTTTCAGGGTGAATTCCCCTCTCCTAAGGGAAACCCTGGAAAAATACAGTGCTGCTGCTGGCAGCACCAGTCTCCCCATTGTGTATCTGCAGAACCCCCCCAGCACGGTGGAATTAGGTGCTTACACACAAAACCGAGCAGGTGTGGGTGTGTTGGCTGGGCAGAGACATTTCTCTGTAGAAGCAATATGCAATTAATGCCTATGATTGAGGACCTAACGTAATCCAGGAGGTATTTTTAGTATCTACTTACCTACCTCCAACCCTCTTTTAAATGCCTTGTACTGATGTGATCACGCCCATCCTTAAATCTTTCTAATTAATTTTGTTCTCTTTTGACTGAATGAATTCAAAGGCAGCTTAAAAAATCGTCTGTGTGTCTGTCCTGGGATTTGTCTGTAGATGGCAATTGGAATAAAGATGAATAAGTTGCAGAGAATGAAAATGCGGGAGCAAGTGTTAAGGGCATGTTTACTGTGTATACATTATATACAAGATTAAGGACATGCAGAGTGCCTATTGTCTCAGCAAGCCATAAAAGTGAGCTTTTATGTTCATATAGATGCATTTGTATATACACACTGGCAGATATATACATAATCTCTATAAATAAAAATGAATAATTGAATTTTTTAAGGTAGAAAGATCACATGCACACCACAAGCAAAGCTCGGTCCTCACACTTATATGCATATATAAATATATACACTCATTTAGACACATATATATTTAAATATTTACAGTATAACGTGACTAATTAAACATCACAGATGCACGTGTGTATTTAAATATATACACAGACAGACATGCTGAGCCTGCTGTAGTTCTGTAATAATTCTGTAATTCTGTAATCATGGGCTGTTCTATATTTCTCTTCTGTAATTTATAATAGATGTATTTAAATCAGACAGCTCGTCCTCAGGAAAAAAACAACTACCAGATGTATCAGACTGTCCAAAGCACAGAAATCACATGCAACAAATTGCAAAAAGTAATCAAAGCCTAAACTTTTTTTTTTTTGGTGGTAGTAGAAAAGGCAGCATTAAAAAAGACACAGATACATATTACAAGATGAGGATCAATTTGAAAAGATCTCACAATATCTGTTACCAAGAGCTTTGTTAATCTTTAAAAACCTAGAATGATTATTTATACGGGAGCTGTGAATTAACCAGGCTCTAATAAATAGCTCACAGGCATGTGTGTCAAGATTGTGCTTTTTGTTTTTATATGTCTGCATTTGAGGGGGGGAAAAAAAAAAGAAAAAAGGAAGCTATTATTTGTTGATTTTTTCTGTAATAATTATTTCAAATTAAAAGCCCATCTGACGAAAGGCATATGGATGGAGAGGGGGTTCAGTCCTAATTGAACAAACCAGGACTCGTGAGGTTAATTACAGATATTAACGCTGTTGTTCTTCAGCTTCTTGCCCTCACGAAGGCTCCAGCTTCCAAATGACCTGGCTCCAACAATAAGACTCTCTTTAGCCCATTAACTAATTGATAAAAATGTGAGTGTTTAGAATGAGTCTAATTAAATCACCGAGCCTTACAATTACGAGTCCATTTGGTAGCTGTCGGGAGATGGGTAACCTCAGCTGGCATTGTAGGCGAATAAAAGATAAAAATAAAAGGGAGCTTAACCAAAGATCATTTTGAAAGCTGTTCATTTGAAGACAAAGTACACATTTGCCTGAAATGTATACATACACCACTTCAGACTAGCACAGTGTCTTGAAAAGAAAATGGAGCATTTAGCAATCATGATTTTTTTTCCCCAGTGCATGCATGAAATTCTCAACAGGCTGTGTGATGGAATGAGCTGCTTTTATAACCATTTCTGAGTTACAGGGAATGCCCAGATGCTTTGAGAGGGCCCAAACAGTTGATACCAGGTACCTCTATGTTCTTAACGATTTCTTCTCTCACTTTTTCATAGCTGCAAGCTCTCTGCAGGCTGACATCCCTCTGTTCCCATGCTGGTTGTGGCTGCTGCTGCAGGAACAGTCACCAGTTTTGAGGTGTCCCATTGGTGACAGTGAGGCAGATTCGCTCACACACAACACAGGTGCCCATGGTGAGGGAGCTGGAAAACACCTGGTGTGTGAAGGTTCCTGTTGAAGCTGTACCTAATGACCTAAGCATCACAGGCAATTTTCATCTCACTGTGTCAGGCAGAGATTTAGATCTAAAAAAAGGATGGAGAGGTGGGTGACAAGCTATGCTGAAGGAATGGCTTCCACAGAAGGAATCCTAAACTGACAACGCCTTCACAGGTCAAAAAACAAAACTTGGAAGTTGGATAAAACAAGAACCTATAATATCGAAAGAGGGATGGAGAAGGTGACCAGGAATGAGGATGCACAGTCTCATGGCAATATCAACGGGAATGATCAATTGATAGATTCCAAAACAAATGGATGAGGTCACGTTTTTTGCTGTTAAGCCTCTGAACTCATTGCCAAAGGAAGTTTTGAGTGCCAAAAGTTTAAATCATAAAGCTCCTAAACCAATCAATGGAATAAAAATCCATCCCAGACTAATAAACGCAAAGACACTGTCTCTGTCTTGGGAAGTCTCTGAGCTGCAGGTGTCTGGAAAATGGAACAAAATGCATGGGAATTTTCACTGTCTGTCCTGCCCTTGTGGTTTGTAGCCATTACCAGTAACAAGATACTGGGATAAACTGGGATCTTTTTAGTTCACTCCAGGACTGCAGTTTGTAGGGTCTTAAGGTGCTCCAAAGTGAGTGGGCTGTAAAAAAGCAAGTCCTGGATGGTGTCACAGGCACTCAAAGGGGCTGGAAGGAGCTTTGCACAGCCTGTGCACAGCAGAGAGGGAAAGACAAAGCTCATCTTGTCAGTGAATGATGGGGATTGTGCTTTGGACAATCTGAAATACAGCCAGAGAGTGAACTGCACTTATGGCATGCTTTGGCTCCCTGCATCTCCCCAAGGCAGGTGGCTGGAATCCACCAAGGTTTGTCTCTGCCCAGTGATGAAATGGCCAGCACAATGATTTGGAGGTGGTCATGTGTGAACTGGGAGTTCCTTCCCTCAGGGGATGCCTTCCCATTATTTCCCAGGATGGAAATCTTAAAAAGCCAAATCACAGTAAGACAAGAAAATCCCAAACAAGTTTCTGTGTCAGTGCAAAGAAATCCCCCTGCTCATTGCCTGGCCTCTTCACTGACTGTCAAAATATAATTTTGAGGACATTCAGGTAACTTGGAGGATGAAATAGTGGACGTGCATGGTTTGACCCCACAGAGTGCTTCACATCAACATTAACACCAAATTCACTAAGTCACAGCTCTCGGGTGTCCTCAACTGCAAGTGCTTTCTGCACAAGTGGGGACAGCATCTCCATGTTAAATAAACAGAGAAGAAGCCAACCCCTCATCTTCTATTCTCGCAGCCTCTCAAACCTTTCCTCCTTTGATGAGGAAGTCTAGCTCAAAGATTGTAGAGTCACAGAATGGCTGGGGTTGGAAGGGACCTTAAGGAACATTCAGTTCCACCACCCTGCAGGGACACCTTCCACTGTCCCAGGTTGCTCCAGGCCCCATCCAACCTGGCCTTGGACACTGCCAGGGCTGTGGCAGCCACAGCTTCTCTGAGCAACCAAGATAAGCATTTATTCTTCTCTTTGTTTTGCTGCTCCTGCTTCCTCCTGTCTCCACATGATGTTCTTGTGGATGTCTCTCCCATTTTATTTGTGGGAAAACTCCCCTTATTTCCCAGGCTTTGGGTTCAGGCCCCACACAGCAATGAGCTTTAACAGAGATCCTTATCCAAGCAGGGCACCAGTGTGGCCACGGATCTGGGCTCAGATGGCATTTCAGGTGTTGTGAGGAGGCAAGGCAGAAAAGCAGACTTGGATCTAGTCAGAGCTTAGTTCATTTCCGGCTTTATCGATATTTAACCAGTCTTGGACGGGGCCCAGGAGTGAGTTGGCAGCCAGTTCAGAGCATGGAGCACAGGTGTGATCTGCTCCTGCCAGTTTGCCTTGCTCCCAAGATGGGCAGCTGTGCTCTGCTGTGCTGGATGAGGCTTCCAAGCAGCCTTCCAGGGTAGCCCAAGGTAGGGCCTGCATCCTTAGATTAGCCTTGGAATGGCAGGGACAAAGATAACCACGGGAAGGTCCCAGAGAAATGAGGTCTCCTGGGTGGACCAGAATGAAAGAGCAATTCCAGACATTGCTGCTGTTGGGGTATCCAGGAGAGGAGCTGCACCCGCTCACAAACGACTTGGAGAGAAAAGAATGGGAGTCTTTTAATAGAGGGAGCAGGAACTGTGTTCCAATCCTTCAAGACTCTCTCCCTCTGCCAAGCACCAGGGCTTCTGCCTGCTCTGGACTGACCCTCAGCCAAATGGCAGTGATCCACTGCTCTGCCTCAGCCAGGCTTTGGGAGAGGGGGGAAAGGCACAGCCAGGCAGGGGGAACTGAGGCACAGAGCTGGGGCAGCGTCTGGGGCTGTGGCACAGAGAGCTCCACCTCCCCTTTGCAGGGAATTCACACATCTTTATGTATGAATATAAATGGCAAGAGTGAGTCTGGTGGGGTGGGAGAAGCTGGGAAAGGAGGAGGTTCTGGTCCAGCTTCTGACAGAATGGAGGGGTTGAGTTGAGGCCCCTTGAGCTGCACTCCAGATGTCTGTGTGTGCACTGACACCAAGATAAAAATCTCCATGAAACTCCATTAATTAGTCAAGAGATTTTGGTAGTTAAAAAACCTAAGGATTAGGGCTGGATAAAATTTTCTGTGTTTTTCATATTTTTCACATGCCCAAACTTTCCTGAAATTATTTCACAACAGAGATATAGCTTTTGATAAAAAGGAAAAATAGCATTTTTAGGAACAAGATTTTGTGCCTTGTTTTGAGGGCCAGCAGAAGGAGGAGAGGGTCTGTCAGCCCATGGGACGCAGCCTGATATTTTCCAATTATTCACATTTTCTTCCAGTGGTGAAGGCTATTTTCAAGTGGGAAGACAGCTCTTATAAAATCCAACATGTTGCAAATGGGCTTTTGTAAAAAGCCTTGCAAGAGAGTGAAAATAAAATAATCTGAAATAAAATTTAAAAAAAATCTAAAATAAAACAAAATAAAATGGTCCTGCAAGTGTGTTGGGTCAATCCTAAGGACAAATACAGACTGGTGAGAGAATGGACTGAGAGCAGCCCTGCTGACAAGGACTAGGGGGTGTTGGTGGATGAGGAGCTTGACACAACCTGGACATGTGGAGAAGGCAAGGCTCCAGGAAGACCTTAGAGAACCTTCCAGTACCCAAAGGGGCTCCAGGAGAGCTGGAGCGGGAATTTTGACCAGGGCCTGGAGGGACAGGACAAGGGGGAATGGCTTCAGCCTGACAGAGAGCAGGGTTAGATGGGATGTTGGGAAGAAATTCTTCCCTGTGAGGGTGGGGAGGCCCTGGCACAGGCTTCCCACAAAAGCTGTGGCTGCCCCATCCCTGGAAGTGTTCCAGGCCATGTTGGACAGGGCCTGGAGCACCCTGGGCTAGTGGAAGGTGTCCCTGCTCATGGCAGTGGTTGGAACAAGGTGAGCTTTAAGGTCCCTTCCAACCCAAACCATTCTGTGATTCCATGAGAAGATAAAAAACAACCTGCTCTATGAGATTTTCTGAGTTAGGTAGCAGACAGCTGCAAGAATTGGTGCCTGGAACACCATCCTTTTCATTTTTTCAGGAATAACCCCATCCTTAAATCTCTTGTATCCCTTCCTGCAGACCCTCCATGCAGTTCCTCCTCTACACAGCAGCAGCTCGCACCTGACTCCTACTCTGCCACGTCACTCCTGTCACCAGAGTCACTGCTCTGGTGGCTGAAATGACAGCACTGCAGAGCAGAGGGCTGGGATGAAGGCTGGGCACTCAGCAATCTACCTTGTCCGAGGGAACTCGAGGAGTTTCAGCTTGACTGGATTGCATCACCTAGGATCACACACAGGATTGTGTCACAGGTGTCAGCGGAAAAGCATTAAAACAGAGAAAGAAACATAATACAGCTCAACCACAGATTGAATCTCAGCCATGGAGCTGCTGACAGAAGACACCTTCTGCACAGTAAAAATCTCACTGTTTTCCAGGCAGAGGGGATGTAATACAGGAGGCTGAAGAATGGGTGTGTGCAGGGGGGAGTGAAATAATTTAGAAATGCCTGCAGCAATATCTGAATTGAAGCCCTACCCTGCAAGTCACTGTTTTAAAGATAAAGAAACTACTCACAAATACGAAGTTCCAGACCTGGGCACATCTGGCACAAGGGCAGGGTAATAAAGAAATGGCCCATTAAGGAATGAAATGCTTGTTTAGCATCCACCAGGCCTCCTGCTTTATCTCAGGACTTATCAAAGTAATTGCTTGGTAACATACTAAACAAATATTGTGTGTATTCCACCGTGGGTCCAGGGGAACGAAGAGAACAGGTTTCAATTTTAAGCATCACATCACATCCTCATCCTGTAGTCAACAGAGGTCGTGAGCCAGTAACATTGGTAGGTCTTCAAACTACAAGATTCAAGAGTACAGATCAGAGAGTTCCACATTATATTGTAGGGGTTCTTATACCCTATTATCCTCACAGAACTGACCAGGCTGAGAAAATACTGAATACAATGTCCGGATATGCTTAAAACTGTTTAAAACCAGTTTCCCTCTACCAGCCAAAACTGATTTGCTCCTGACTTAACTTTCAAAGATAATCAGCAAATTTCAAAATCTTGGGTGAGGTTGGCACAAAGACTTTTAGCAAGCCTTATTTTGAACCTATCAAAGGCAAGGAAGCATTGAGAAAATCCTTTTCAGAGGTAGATTTAAGTTGATTTAGCTATGGGGAACAAATGAGCATGTGCTGTGTGCACAGGCAAACACACACACAGATTTTGAGGTATAAAATATTCTCCCAGCAAGTCCAAAACACTTTCTCCCACCCTGTGCAAAAGAGGAGAAGATCCAACCAGCCATTCCCACCACACAGAAACTCTGCAGGCATCTGCTCAGGCTTTAAAAAAAATCACTCCCTTGGTTTTATCTTTTCCTCCTTATGCTGAAGCCCCATCCCACTGCTCTGCTGCAGTGGGTCGCTGCAGCAGCTCTGTTTGCCTGCAGGCCTGCCCATCTGCTGCTGAGAATCTAGACTTGAACACAAATGTATTTTTAATGCATTGGTGAAAGCATTTACTTAAAATTATCTCATTTCCCCTCGGGGAATTTTCAATTAAACAAACACATAATAATTATTTCCTTTAATTACTCATCTCTGCTTACCTGGAGCTAGGGCACCTTTGCCCTGTTACACATCTGAGAGCTGTCAGATTGATTCATTAGTATTTATTTGTTTCATATTTCCAGACCATAGAGATGTACCATGGGCACTTAAGGAAATGCTGCCAGTGTCAAAGGGAATTTTTTCTCTTGATGTGGACAGCTCAGTTCCTGTGCAGTGTTTGGGAGCCTTTCCCAATGCTGGTTGCAGCAGCTGTGGTGAATCGTGAAGATTTAAAGGTGGGACTTTATCTTCAATCATAGCCCACCCTTACCAAATTATCAATCCCTCCCTTTTACTGTGTGTCAGTGAAGCTTGCCCCAGTTGGGGGATATGGGAGATGGGATAAGGTGAATTTTTACAGTTTTACTCCCCAAAATAACCCATTAGCAATGCTTACTCACACCTATCCTACTTGGTGTCCCTGCTGAGCCTACCTCTAGCAAAGGGATGGGAGAAGGAATTTCTCCTCCAGCCCTGCCCAAACACAACCAAAGTTCTGGGGTTTTTATCCATCTCCACATCCCCACAAAGCTCCCCACAGCTCCTGAAACCTGCTGATTTTCCTTGGGGAGCAGCACACAGACAGTCAGCTGGGATGCAAACAAGAAAGCCCTGGAAAATACCTCTTACACCAGCATTAATATGACCAATATACTGAATTATTTTTAACAAAACCATGAATTTCAAGCTGGATCTGCCACTCCCAGCCCTATCCACTGACCCTTCAAGCCTCACCAGCTCTCATCTTCCCCTTTCCAAACTCCCACCCAGACCCCATTATGGTCCTCTTGTATAAATGTGTATTGCTGTCCCAAGGAGGAGGGCAAATAAAATTGATCTCCCTTCCACTGCTGAGCAGCCTCCAGCACTGGTGAATCAGGGAAAGGCTCCCTGACTTTCACCTCCCACAGAATCCCCTCAGCAGGAAGGAACCCAGGTTGAGTTGTTTGTTCTTTAAAGCTGAGTTCAAAACCCAAGTGTGATGAAGCCATGGAGAGAGAGCTTTCTCATACCAAAAGAAGCAGAAAAAAATATAAATTTCCTAAATATTTCCAGCCCTTCAATCACATCCTAAAATACTCTTTATTTGCTCCCTGGCAAATGCAGCACTGAAACAAACTTTCTGAGGCACCAAAATTACCTGGTGAAGGAACCTTAATGTCACCATGGGGCTAAAAGAACTTTCCCACATCAATATATCTAGAGAAATTCTGTTAGAATTCAGTCTCAACTGAAGAAGTGTGAGTTTCTTTTACAATGATCACAAATAACCTTTTAAAAACAATCCCCTCACCAAAAAGGGTCAAAATGACTCTGCAGATAATTTGGTGAGGTGTGGGTTTGTTTTGTTTTTTGGGTGTTTTTGTAAAGTCATTTGACTGTCTTGTCTTTGAAACAACAACATCAGCTTTCATTAAAGCAAGGATCCCAAAACTGTTTTCCAGTTGAAGAAACGTCATGCAAATCTATGTGAACAGAAAATCCTCACAGGGAACAGAAAAGATGAGCATCATCTGCAACAGCCAGCCATCCCATTGCAGGTGCTCTCCAGGAATAATGAAAGGTGCCATGAGCAGAGCATTCTGAAGGTTTTACAAATAAACTTTCAGTAAACATGACTGAAGGGCTCACATGTGTGAGGCCACTCATGTCATAGGCATTTGCAGGATCAGGGCTTACAGAACCAGGACACAAGGGGAGTTAGAAGATAATTATCCAAAGAGACCTACAATAAATATCTGTGGGCCAAACAGCACCATATGCACTGTATATTGATTTGGTAGTAAAGGGATTACTTGAGTGGTAGTGTCTATCCTGTATATTATTCAAATACAACAGATGGGAAATTGGCATGCCATGTAAAATACAAAATTCAATATTCACCCAAGTGGGCTGATAAATTATCATAAACCATTTATGAATATCCCTCAACCATGAAGCCTAATAATAAAATAAAATTAAAAAATGCAACTCTCAGCCCAGCTCTATCAAACGGTAGAGACGGAGGCGTGTGCTGGAATAAGGGCCCTGTGTTGACATCCAGACTGAGCCAAGGCTGGGTCTTCTTCTGCACAGGGTCCCACCAGGCCCAGGAGAAGATCCATCACTACCAGTGATAAAAGGACGAGTCCTTGATCCCATCCTGAAGAGGAATGTCATCATGAGAGAGGCTGGTGTGAGCTGGGAGGTTTAAAAGAAATTAAAAAAAAAAAAGTAAAGAGGAGCATATTTTCACCCATTGCTTTTTCAAACCAGGCAAACCAGAGCTGTTGGATTGAATGGAAATGAGAAGAAGATTCAGTAGTCCTGGACAAAGACATCAGCGTAATGAAAGCACCATGACTACAGGATTCACGAAGAATATTTCCCCTAAGGCAGCCAATACAGCACAGTGCTCGCTGATCACCCCTCAGCCTGCTGAAAAGGCTGCTGAACAGAGACTTTCAAGAAACAAATCTCTAGTAGGGGATAGCATCATCTTCAGCCTTCTTTCCAAGCAGACTCTGTTTGACAGTGGTCATCAGCTGGGCAATGACAGACACTGGAGTGTTTGGACATTGGGAATATTTTGAATATCAAAACCAACAGCCAGGTGAAAAACAAGCCTCCAGTCCCCAGTGACCTACTGGGCTCTTCACATTCCTACAGAGAAGGAGCATGGAAACCAGTTGTGGCCTACTTTGAACCCCACGAGCATGGATCATACAGAAATTAAAAATTCAGGGCAAGAAAAAATATTTGGAAGCCCAAAGGAGGTTTTCTTCTGATCAAAGGCAAGTTTTATCCTGGCTGTGTGGGGATAAAATTCATGAGGACAAACTTGAAACTGGGGACAGTGATGGGGAGAGAAGGGAGGCTTGAGCACTGCAGCTTCAAGAATCAGCCTCAGCAATTCTGGCTGGAAAACGGGGGGGGAACAGTCTCTACCCAGAGGGCAGAATTCAGTGCAGTGTCCTAATGACCAATTTCTGTCTCACAGAGGACAGCTCACACCAGGTCTTAAGTGGGCAGCCCAACTGATACATGCAAATTAGGAATATCCTCTGTCTTCCTTCTGTTAGTTTAGATGCCTGATAGACTCTTTTGTCTAGACTGAGTTATTGCCCGTTGCTGATAAACCTATCTGTAAGCTGTTAAGAGTATTGACAGGAAGTTAGCCAACATGGCACCATCTGGACCAGTCTAGCCAGTCCTCATGACCATGGCTAAAGATGACCATGCCTCAGGGTTATTAATCAGAAAAGGAAAAATTACCCCCCCTCCAGACACATTTCTATGAGTGAATCATTCTAGAAATAATAATAATAAAACTGAAGATCTCTAAAGTTCTCATTGTCCAGAAAACAAGTCCTTTGGCAATGCTGCCTGTTTGTTCTGCACTATGTGTAGTTGTATCCAAAAAAGGTATCTAGAAAATCAAACAAACAAACAAAAAAAATCTTATTGTGAGTAGTTCTGGACTAGAAAAAAATTAAAGGCTTGCTTTCACCCATAGACAAGATTTTCAGAATGAAGCAGAAATAATTCTGGAGGAATTTATAGTAAGGGGATTAATCCTCGAACGACACACAAAAATAAATTACCTGGTTTTTTTTAGTATTTCTTATCATCCAGCAGCCTCATTCCGCTCGCTCTGCTTTCTCCTTGAAAGAAATGCCACTTGTTAGATAACCAAAATATGGATTTATCTCTCAGTCTTTGGAAAAAGCAAACCCACTTGGTTTTGCTCTTCAGAGATCAATTCAGTGTTGTGTCTTTGCACTTAACTCTGCTCAGTCTGTAAACTGCCACATCTAAAAAGTGTCACACTTACATGAATAAGATTCCTCTGCTGAAATCACTGCAATCCTATGGTATAAATGCTTCTGCTATTAAATTCCAAGAATTTAGGGCTTGACTAGGCTGGGAGGCTGGAATTGCCTCCCTGGTTTTATCACTGACCTGCCCTGTTAGCCAGGACACTTCTCTCAGGTTTTATGTCTAATTCTCTACATTTTGCCTGTTTTGCCTACAGGGATCACACAGACCTTGAGGACCTCTATGCCCCAGGCTCCACTGGGGCCAAAAATCCCTGTCTATAAGATAATCAGCAACTGCACATCTCATTATAGGTGTGTGTGCTCGCTCCATCAGCGGAGAGACAAGGGAAAGGAAAGGTGCAGGTGCCCTTCCTGGTTGTGCAAGAGGCGAAGAGACATCCAGAGTCACCTCTTGAATCCATCCCCCGTGATGACAGTGCTGGGCAGGGCTGTGATTCAGAGCGTTTCACTCCAATACTTAACAGACACAAAGAGACATCACAGCAACTTCTCACGATGATCAGCCTTGGGGGGCGAAATCTGATTCGCGCCAACAAAACATCTTCTCTAGCAATCACATAAAGCAATTATTTGGGATTTCATCCTTTTCAAGCCATCTCTTTCCTCCTTCCGCTTTTCTTCTCTGCCCAGCACACGAGAATCACCAGATTATCAACAGAGAACACCACCAGAGACCCTCTTAAATCCGTGGTAAATGAGTGTCCTGACTTTCAAGACCCTGCAGCTGTCCCTGCTGATCCTGCTTAGTCTAAGGCAAAGACCTCCGTGAAGCTGCTCTGCTCCCCTTTTAAACACTGGCTTGAACTTTGGGACCTTTGGGCCATGGGCTGGATATTTGTCTTTGTTCTTGGCACTGGGGGTGCAGAGCAGAGTAGCTGCTGGCACACTACTGACCTCAGTTTTGCATCCTGTGCCCATGAGAACGGGAGCCTGGTCCGTTCTCCATCCTTTCTGAGGTAATGCCATCCCAAATCCATGCTTTGGCCACTGGTTTCCCTACCATCTTTTTTTTTTTTACAATAAGGATTTGGGGCTGTGAACTTCCACTATCTCAGTTGCCATGCAAACTGGGTCCTTCTCATTCTCCCAAGAATAGAAACTTCTACCTGTAGCATTCAATTAGCTTTCAGATGCCTGATCACATCAACAAAAGCTTTTCTCACACCCCCATTACTTTTACATTTGCTTTACAAGTGACAAGACACGCCACTTCTGTAGCTGTGTAGGCTCCTGCACCCTGAAGTAGCAGGGCACTGATGTGCCATTACTGTAATTAAGAAATACAGGGTGATTCAGTGCAAAAAGAGAAAAAAAACCAGAAAGACAGAGAAGCCCCCTGCAACATAATTGGTCACTGCTATGACTCTTTACTCAGGGGACAGATAGCACGACCAGAGGTAATAGCTTACACACGTATTCTTGAGCTGTGCAATAGATGGAAAAGTGTCCCAGATGGATTGGGCAGGGGCTTAGTTCCGGGATTATGATGAGACAGTGGGTAATTATTGAGTGGCATTGCCTCAGCGCTGATTATATCTGCAAGCTTGTTCCTTTCCTTCAGAGGAAAGCATTGATAAAGATAAACCATGCTGCTCTATGTCCTTCATGTAGCACAAAACAACACATTTCAATCTAACAGGATCAGGTCTCCACTTTGATCACAATCTGTTACCTAGATGTCTTTGCAAATTAATCAGCCCTGCTTGTTTAGCTCCAGTCAGTTTGTACTGCTAAATTAATAAATGTACTAGGAGCAACAGAATACATAATTAAATTCTACAGTTTAATCTCCACATAAGAATTTTGACCTTAGTCTGGGGCCTCTGTTATAGCCAGCAACACGTTGAATAGAGGCAGACCTTGCAATGCAGCTTACACTAACAATCTACCTTGAATGATTACGCAGGGGCACCGCAATCAAGAGCTACTAAAATCAGAGGAAATTAGGAAAACAAAATTGTGGCCACAGCTTCTGCCTATAGAAAATAAGAGGGAGCTAATGCAGCACAAGGGCACACCTACCTCAAAAATTAGAGAAAAATGCTCTTCCTTGGTTCAGTTAACCAGAAACAGTCGTTTTGTATTTCCAGTATCTGCATCAAATGCAGCCCAGATGAGCAGAGGATGGCTTATGTTCTTCCCAGGAACACTTCCAAACTTTTGGGAGAAGAACAGGTCGTGCCATGGAAGGGTTTTCGGTGCTGGCCTTATCAAAGGCAACACCACTGATTTATCATAGCTGTTCAATATATCTGTATTTAGGGAACACCTCTCTCCCGTATTATATACAATTTATATTTAAATCTGTTCTCTCCCCACTAGTGGGAATTCAGGAACTGTTCCATGCATTTTCCACATCTGCATCAGCTGCAAAATACCCAAAAAAAGATCAGAGATGTCAGAGATTGTTTCAGTAAGAGAGATATCTGCTGCACACTCTGCTCACAGAACTCCATGAGGAAGGGGCAGGGGGGACAAGGGAGCTTTACCTTTAACTTGCAGTCTGCAAAGGTTGTGCTCTAAGGGGCTCACAAAACAACCCCCTGAAAAGGGAGTTGTAGGCTAAATGCCAGTGTTGAAGGCTCTGCATCCCCACTACACCTTCATGGGCATCCACAGTCACTGACTGAGCAGATCCATCCACCTCTGCCTTCCCTACGGGCACGGCAGTTCATGGGTACGTGTTCAGCCACACCACTGACAACCAGCACAGCCACACAGACATCCTCCTACTTGGCTCATCTGCAAGCTCAGGACCTTTCCATGAGGTTTCTGACCTGACCAAGAATTGTGTCTTGATCATGTACAAGGAAGTACAGACCTACACAGAAAATGTGGATCAGAGTTCCCACTGTGTGGCACAAATGTTGTTTTAAATCTTTACACTCTCATGCTTTGCTGTGAGTTGTTTTCTGGCTGCCACACATTCAACATGGGAGGCTCTAACATAAAAAGGCAGAGGTGAAGAATAAGAAAATGCTAAAGCTAGGTTCAAAACCAGCCTAAATCGCTGAGATCCATTGGTTTTGACTGGTTGTTTTGGGGCCAGCAGACTGGAGGCACCAATGACCTAATGGATCATTAGAACTTGTTCCTGCGTCACAGAGCCCTGTTGAGAATAAGAAACTGAAACATTTGTTTTAAAAACCAGCACACCGAAGAAATAAAATCAGAACAACAAGGAAAATATCTGGTAGTAATGGTTATTACACATTTCCTTTAAAATATTTAGATTAAAAGCCAGCTAGCTGCCTTAATGCTTTATGATTCAAGATAGCATCAGGAGCTTAAAAACAGTTTGGCAGACAACATTTAGCAGACCACATGAGCAGTAAAACATCTGATGGAGCTTGGACTCTGTCTAAGACCTTGACAGTGCTAGCTGGCACTAGAATCCTCCAAAGAACTGAAGGTAAACTGTGCTATTATTTATACGACTGTAAAAAAATTCAGTGCTGCAGGTCCAAGTGGGAGCAATATTCAGAGAATTCAAAATAATTTGACTGTGGTGGTCAAATTCTCAAACTGTGTGCAATAATGACATGGGACAGCACAGAATTACAGCTGGCAGTGGATGCTCCTCTTGGACATGCAAGTTCTCTCCTGTAAGCTCTGTGAAGTCTCCATGCACTCACGGTAACACAACTGTGGCCAAAGGTGATGCATTACAGGAACATATTTTGACTCAAAATTTATGGTGCATGTCTGTTTACCATTCAGCTCACTGTCCTTCTCCAGCAGGTACCAAGGTTTAGAAGTAACTCACTTCACAGAATGGGGTAAAGGGGTGAACTGGAAACTGGTTGGGTCAGACAAAGGTTCTAGGAGTTCCCAGCCTGTAAGAACGTCTTGGTCTAATGGGAAGCAGCAGCAAGGGGTAAACTCGTAAAATGTATCATAAAATCATAGAATCCTTTAGGTTGGAAAAGGCCTCTAAGATCACTAAGTCCAACTACTCCCCCAGCACTGCCAAGGCTACCACTAACCCATGTCCCTAAGTGCCACATTCACATCTTTTAAGTCCTCCCAGAAATGATGGCTCCCCCACAGCCCTGGGCAGCCTGCACTAGTGCTTGGCAACCCTTTTGGTAAAGAAATATTTCCTAATCTCCAATCTAAACTTGCCCTGGCACAACTTGAGGTTGTTCCTTCTTGCAAAAAAAAGAGTCACAATGCATAAGAAATGGCAACAAAACCCGCTGAAAGATAACAGAAAACCAGACAAAACCACTGTCACTGAGCACCTAGGACAAAGCTTGTCCCTCCTGCATGGGACTAAGGGAACAATCCTCCACAATCCCTGCAGTTCTTGTGAAGAATTTGGATAGATGGATGCATGGAGTGAGAGATGGCCTAGCACAGAGGGCCTCATGAGCAAACACAGATGTCCAAAACGGAGATGTCTCTCTCCAAGCTATTTATCATTTATAAATGGAGTGAGACAGGAAATTCTAGAATCTGATTCTTCTGATGCCCACCTTAGTCACCAAAGCTTAGATGACCCCTGTGTCTGGGCTGAGCTGGCAAATGACTCTGTGTCTCAATCCTGGTTTCTTGCCTGTCAAATCCACACTGTTCCTTGTGGCAGCTCCCACAGACCACGGTCCGCAGGTGCTGCATGCCAGGGAGATAACAGAGAATCACAGAACCACAGAGAATCACAGAATCACACAGAATCAATTGGGTTGGAAAAATAGCTCTGAGATCATCGAGTCCAACCTATGACTGAACACCAACTTTGTCACCCAGATCATGGCACTGAGGGCCACGTCCAGCCTTTCCTTAAACACCTCCAGGGATGGAGATTTCACCACCTCCCTGGGAAGTCCACTCCAATGTCTAATCACCCTTTCTGTGAAGAAATTCTTTCTAATATTTGACCTAATCATCCCCTGGCACATCTTAGGACTGTATCCTCTTGTCCTGCCCCTTGTTCCCTGCGAGAGGAGCCCAATCACCCCTGGCTGGACCCAGGGAGTTGTGGAGAGCCAGAAGATCCCCCCTGAGCCTCCTTTTCTCCAGGCTGAGCCATTCCTGGTGCTCCAGACCCTTCCCCAGCTCCATTCCCTTCTCTGGACATGCTCCAGCCCCTCGATGTCCTTCCTGAACTGAGGGGCCCAGAAGTGGACACAGTACCCAAGGTATGGCCACATCAGTGCCCAGCACAGGGGAAGAATCACTTCCCTAGTCCTGCTGCCACACTACTCCTGATTTGAGGAAGGAGAAGGACTGATCTGACAACTCCATACCTGGAGCACTGAACTGCTCCTCTGCACAGAGACCTATAGATGGTAAATTTGTGTGGTGGCTCCTGCATCCCTGACCTCACAGCCTGATCACCACACAGCAGTCAAAACATTCCCCCCTGCACTCAGCGTTTCTCCTGTGTTCATCAAGGCGGGATATTGGCCTGATAAATGAGGCAAAAAGGAATACTGTACTAGATTAATATGTTTTACAGCCCTTCATACCACAGAAAAGCATAAATCACCCTACAGTAGCCATGTCTCAGGTCTTGTAGCATAATCAAATACAGTATTTAACACAACTGTGTTATTTTTCATGTGTGCTCTGTGTAAAGTGACACAAACCACCTTCCTCCTTACACTGTGTACATGCAATAGTCACAGAGATAAGATATAATCAGAGAATATTCTGAGTTGGAAGAGACCCACAAGGATCATCATTTATCTCATTTATTAAAACAACATTATGCATTATAGAAGGGTGACCAGACAAGCTTTGTTTTAAACATCTATAAAAACAGCACCCATGCAACTATTCATAGCTTACAGTTTATATTAGCAATTATTACTAAGCAGAAGCAAAGCACATTCAATTTAAATCTTCACATTTTTCAAAAAAGGAAGAAGAAATGCATAAACAGAATAAGGAAGAAAATTTACAGTTCTTAAAGAATAAATAGACAGACTTTTTACATTGAAAGGACAATTCAAGCAATCAGCCCTGCTCACCATTTATATCAATTATAAACTTAAAGATCGACTGGAATATGGAAATCTCTGGAGGCCAGGGGTATTAAAAATATTATGCAGAATTGTCATGCACTATTCTTAAAAAATAAACTCCAAACCTGTGAGTAATGTGGGAGCAGATAAGCATTTGCAGTCAGGTTGTTGATCCAAAGAGAGTAATTAAAGAAGGTGAGGTCTAAACTTGTCAAAGTCATTTTGCCCTACTTTCCTATTTATAGGTTTCAAAATGGAAAAAGCCTTCAAAAGGATTTGCATCCTAGCTTCCCTCTGTAAGATCCTTCTGCAAGAGATTTGAGAATTAGCTGCTATGCCTGCAGTATATTAAAATCTTTGACAGCCATCCACTTGGGGAATCCCTGGGAAAAAAAGAAACAACACACAAAAAAATAACCACCTCACTTTGCTTCAAAAGGTTCACAGTATCACTTGAAAGTGGAGAATAAATCACTGTTCTTCAGAATTGTTCCTGAGCCTTTTCCATTCCAGGAGGCCCTGCAGTGGGAAGAGTGTGTGGAAGTGCAGCCTCCCACACCTTGTCCTGCTGCTTACCTGCTCTAAAGGTGTCTCCCTGTCCCTGGGCCAGAGCAGGGAAGGAGAGAGAAGGGCCACTTCCTTCTCTCCCAGGGTGGTTTGGTTGGATAAGGAACAGATCCAGTCATCTTTCTAGTCTCAGCATCACAGAATCCCAGAATGGTTTGGGTTGGAAGGGACCCATCTCATTCCACCCCCTGCCATGGGCAGGGACACCTTCCACGATCCCATTGCTCCAAGCCCTGAACACAGAAGTGCTGTATAAAAACTAAAAAATACAAGTTCCAAACATCTCTCACAGAAATGCACCTGAAAAGACCAGACAGTATTGGGGTTCTGCTCTATTATAGACAAACTATTGTTTGGGTGAAATCTTCTCGACTTTTTCCTGCACCAGTAAATTTTAAACCCTCTTTAAATTCAAGGCTCTGCAAGACAATCTGGTAACATACCAGTGGTAATGTGTTGAAATGTGCTGCCAGAAATGTTTTACATGAAAAAGAAAACAAGTTTTTAACCTCGAAAGCTGAAAGAAATTGACATTTTTGTCATTCAATATTTTGGACAAAAACAAGGAAAGTCCATCTTGAAAAAATTTAAAATTGCAATCCTGATTAAAAAAAAAAAAGATAAACTACTTCACTGCAAGTTGTTCAACTGCTACCTTCTCAACTATGAAAAACTTGCTTTAAATGGACACTTTAAACATCAAATTTTCCACTTATCACAGAAAAAGAAGTTTTCTTTGAGCAGGTCTCAAATAGATGAGGTCTGTGCTTTTTAAAATTGACAAATGAGCCTTGCTTTGCCCTGTGACTTTTCAACTAAAGGCAACCTCTGGCTCCAAATATATTCTTATGTCCTGTAGGCAAATGAGGAAATATTCAGTGGGCAGACAGGTATGTGCTGTGGGGGACACCACGTTATCACAAAACATAACTTTTCCCTTCCACTTATCTCAGCTTCTTTGTGCCAGGCCATGAAAAGGAAGGGAATTATCAAACTCCAACATCTCAGCTCTGCAAGCAGATAAAGAGGACAGCTAAAGTGATGAAAATTAAAATATTTTGGGCAAGTCAAGGGAAAAAAAAAAAAGCTGTCTCATTTTCTAAACTGTTCCAGTTATTTGGAAAAATAAGCTAGTGAATGGTTTTGTTTCTCTCTTGTTCATTCACTCAGATTTCCCAGTCATCATTACGAAGTTTGTGTGTTTCTCATCACAAGGATTAAAGGTGAGCTGACATGGGCATATGTCATAAAAGAAACTGCTTCTTCTGTGCCTTGGCACTTTACAATCCTGAGAGACAAGCAGTGCTTAAGGAAATGTGCTTTTTATGCCCACAGTGATCCTGCTGAAGAAAACATCCGTGGAAAGTGTCATTTAGATAATTAAAAGTGAGAACTAGCAGAAACAGCATCCAGAAACATACAAAAAATATAAAATTTGTCCAGGGGCCTCTTCTGTTATTCTGTTTGTGATTTTGTGGACCAGATTTTAGCTGAGTAACACGATGCAAGTCCACCCACAGCCAAGAGTAAGCTGGTTTGCAACAGCTGAACATTTAGTCCACCAGCTTTATGGCACTTTAGACTCCTCTTTTGAATTCTCCCATTTTTTCCACTGCTATCACCCTTCCAAGAGAGCATTCATCCCACAACACCTTATCTACAAAGGGCTCTGCAGAAGATATGACCCTTGAATGCTGACTGGGATGGACTGGGAGGAAAGGCTGGCTGGCTTGCTACCCTTAAACTGGTTTAGCTATTTTTTTTTTCCCTCTCTTAAATCATAGCCTGAGTTATCTGAGAGGGAAAACCAATGTTTTAGGAATGGAAAACACACTCTCCACTATGTATTGATGCCTCTAACAGGAGATATGTCCCCAAACCCAGTCTCTCCAAGTTGAGGTTTAAATGAGCCTTCAAATGACATCGCATTTGCTGCTTCTGCATGGCTCCCACCACCTCCTCACCTGTTTGCAGAGGTGCAGAACCACCGACTTTGCAAGTGCACCACATCCCCAAGATCTGGCCAATAAACACAGTACTTTTTACCCCAAAATACCGCAGGTACCCCGACTCAGGAGCCCAAGGCTCTGCAAGACAATCTAGTGACATACCAGTGGTAATTGTTCTGACAAGGACCCTCTGAGCAGTGTCACTGGAGGTGACAGTCACTGGCAGTCTCCAGCTTAGCATCAAGGTCACCAGGGGAAAGGCAGTTTCCACTAATGCTGTCAGGCAGAGCAATTGTAGGCAAATCTTTCTGTTCCCGAGTGACCACCAGCCTGGAGGGCAAGAGATGGCAGGAGGAATGGCAGATAAAGCACGGCACTTAAAAACGTCTGGTTTTCCTTCTAAAATGAAAAAATTGAGGAAAAAAAAAAAAAGGCACAAAATAAGGAGAAAGGGGTTGTTTCTTTAGCATCTTTGCTAAACTGGCAAATGCCTGGGCCTGGAGGGCCTCTGTGGAAGAAAGTGAGAGCTGGATGGAGACCCCCCTCCATCCCCATGCTCTGCCCTTGCCCCCCCCCCCCCCCGAAGCCAAGGTCATCACTCCTGACCCCTTGCAAGTGAATAGGTGAGGGAAATGGCCGGTTCTTTGCTCAGGGAACTCAGCACAACTCCCTGCCCAGGGCAGAGCATTTCCCTTCTCTGCACACGCAGGAATTCGGGTCTGCCTCCCATTGCAGCAGTTGTATGGGTGCCAATGTTAAAGAGACATTCATTTGGAAAGAGGATACTCTGCAAACTGATATGCAAATAAAAGCCATCAGCAAAGAGATGCAGCAGCCAGGAATGGGGGCTCACACTCACATTGTGTGCTCTCCAAGTTCAGCATTTCCCTGACCTGACCTTCCCTGGAGGTACCACTTTGCCCAACAGGTGATGTTTGACTCGGGTGGTCGGGAGGTGACAATGTGCCAGGAATGGGAAATTCATATCATTTGTATTCCTTTTCCTCTGCTATTCTGAGGGTTGAAAGGGCCACCATTTTAAATTTAATTTACAGGGTATACCGTCTATCTGTTGGAAACACGAGGAAGCAGACCTTGTCCTAGTATTTATCAGACACATGCCGCCCATCTGCTTGAGCTGGGTCGAGGAGGATTTGCTGTTAATCCTTCAGACCCATCTGCAGGGGGTTCAAAATGCTGACCAGAAAGCTAGACAAGATGAGGTTTATTTAATTAAAAAAACTGCTCCGGAGGTTACTGGAAATCACTCTGAAGAAGAAATAGCTTTTGATCATGTCACTTCTAGGGAAGGCAGGAGGGGAAGGGGGGATGGGGGAGGCAGGCAGAGTTTTGCATCAAAATAACGCCACGGCTATCGGTAAATAAAAAAAACGACAGGGCTGCACCAAATAAACCTGTCCCCATGAGGGGACACTTCTATCTACCTGTTACATCAAATGCAGGAAAAACTAAGCCCCCATTCCAGCTTGGATGTTTCGCCACCACATTGCAGGGTTTGGCCTCTAATCTGGGCGAAGTATGAAAGGCAGAAATTGGGTTACTCGCGCACGCACACACGCGGGCACACACACACACTCACTAATCTGCAGGTTTGTTTGCATGGAGCCGAAAAGGAGGCGCACACAACCTCAAAAACAACTCCAAAACCTGCAGCACTTTAAAATCTGACATTTCTTATTTGCCTGCTTTTGGGGAGAAGCGCAAGTTTCAGAGGAAGATGGTTAAACCTGAGCTTTATTGCTTTAACGTTTAATTGCTGCTTTTCGTAATCACTGTTCAAGATCCATTTATGTGGAAGTGAGAAACAATGAAATCCCATCTCCATTTGCTCTGCTGAAAATGGACATCTGTTAGTAACAATATTAATTCTAATGAAATATTATGTACACAACTGGTTTCATGCAGTGCTGCTGCTTGGGAGAAGTGGCTTTTCATGGGAATAATCCTTATTCTTCCAACTCCTGATTGTTATTTTATGGCAATAGAACGCATGACAATTCTCGAAGCTCGGACAGAGAATTTGCCCCTGCCTCTCCCAGAGCTCTATTCCTAATCAGATTCCTGTACTGGGGGTTACACAATAATTTTCTTTTTGTTTTGTGTTGTTTGGGTTTTTTTCTTCCTAAGCACAAACATCCTCAGGGGGAAAAAAAAAAAAGCAGAGGCAGAACTGAGCACTAAGGAGAACAACAGGCAGCAAATTGCAATATTCCTGACAATAAACTGTGAAACGGGGTCTGGCATTGCTGGTCCTGTACTCAGGACACCGGTGAAATACAGCTCCACCTAGGGACAAGGTACATCCATCCTGCAGAAAAGATGGATTTTGGAAACCAGGACCGGGAACAACGGGGAGATCTCATTCTCCTGCAGAGTGGCAGGTAAAGATTCATGCTGCTTGGGATCAGATAGCAAGAATTGTGCTTTGTGGCTGAAGATAACCTCTGAGCAAAGTAACTTTATCTACAGCAAATTATTCCTTAGCTTCCCATTGCAGGATTTGCTTCACCTTAGTCTGAAGCAAGTGGTGCTGGCTACTATCAGATAGAGGGGTAGAGGGATGTCTGCTTTGATTTAATAGAGAAGTTCCCATGGAAAGTGCTTGGGCAAAGTAAGAAAATCTCATCCGAGGATTGTGGAGAGAGAAATTCACTGAATTTCTTTTATTATGACCGGGTTAACCAACTATGCAGGGATTTGACCACACAGATATAAGGTCTCTGATGCTTAGCAGGCCACTGAAATAGATGTTCTCTCTCCTGGATATACTGCTTCAAGTTATTTGTGAGTCTTGTTCCCCTGAACCTCCCAATCCACATCTTTTTTATTGTAAACCGGGCATTTCCCGTAGTTGTTTTCTCTCAGTCATGTAAATGAGACATTAACCCTTCCCAACTGTCCATTCCTGAGCTCACAGCCCAGGGCTGTGTGCGATCCGACACCCAGCCCTGCCTGTCCTTGCTGCACAGACGACACATCACTGCTGCCTTGATTCAATTTAATATTTTTTCCTGCCCGTTGCTTCATCCGAGGCAGCGCTGACAGAAAGAATCATAGAACTGGGCTGGAAAAGACCTCCAAGATCTTCAGTCCAACCTTTGACCAAAACCTAAACCCACTAAAACACGTTGCAAAGTGCCAAGTCTGCTTGCTTTTTGAGCACTTCCAGGGATGGTGACTCCACCGCTTCCCTGGGGAGTCTGTTCCAAGGCTTAACCACTCTTTCAGTGAAGAAATTTTTCCTAATACCCAATCTGAACCTCCCCTTGGTGCAACTTGATGCCATTTCCCCTTGTCCTATCGAACCCACGTACAAACCCTTAATGACTGCATTTAAAAGGTAGCAAAGCCCAATTTCCCACTGCAGAGACTTAAACCACGCACAGATCCTGTGTTTACACATGCAGAGTGGAATTTGCACATGCAATTAAGTTGATTGACATTTTCTCACTGTGTAGATACTTCCATCAGCAAACATTTGGGCAAGCAATCAAGTGAGTTATATTTTTAAATGCCCACCCTGGCACACGAAGAAGGAAATGTCCCAGCCAGGCAGGGAAACAGCAAGGACACAACTTGGATGAGCTCATCCGAGCACTAAAAATCACAGAAGCCTTTAGGTTGGGAAAGCCCTCTGAGATCATCGAGTCATTAGCCCAGCACTGCCAAGGCCACCACTAACCAAGTCCCCACGTGCCACATCTACATGCTCTTTAAATCCCTCCAGAGATGGTGTCTCCACCACTTCCCTGAACAGCCTGTTCCAATGCTTGACCACCTTTCAGTGAAGAATTTTTTCCCTAATACCCACCCTAAACCACTCCTGGCACAACCTGAGGCCGTGTCCTCATGTCCAGTCACCGGTCACCTGGAAAAGCAGACTGACCCCCACCTGGCTGCACCCTCCTGTCAGGGAGTTGTAGAGAGAGAGAAGGTCCCCCTTGACCCTCCTTTTCTCCACTTGTCAACAAATGTAATGAACAGAAAACCAGAGCAGCAGATGACAAAAGCCATTGGTTCTGGGAAAAGTGCCTACGAGGTGGTGTTAAAAGTGTCTCAGGAACAAGCAAAGATCACCTGTGATGCCACTTTGGTCATAATTAGTTGGCAAAGAAAACAGCAAAGTCAAAGTCACAGTGGTGCACCACAGCCCTCCTGTTAACAAAGTGAGGCTATCGATCCCATCACTCATTTATTTAGGAGACAGAATTTTAAACAGGAGTAAGAACAGAGTTACCAGCAAATCAGCTGTCAGCTGGATGTCACCCTAGGCAATTAGCATGCTCCTAATGTGCTACAAATTTTAAGCCCAAATTATGTCCTCAGATGCCTGTGTTCAGCTCACACTGACTTTGCAGAACACAGGGTTTAGAGCATGGAAAGAACAGAAGATCTGCAGGTGGATATTGCAGAGGCTTTGGAAAAACAGCCCTGGCTGGGAGAAGAGGAATGGGAGAGGAGATCCACCGTGGCTGCTGCCAACAGAGCAGAAAGTGTGAAAACCCCTTCCTGCCAGACCGAGTAAGCAAGCCTGCAAATGTGCTGTCTTCTGCACAAAGCAGCCCTGGGAATGGACTGTAAATACATTTGTAAGCACTACAGGTAGTTAGTTATTAATATTTCTGGGGCTGAACCTCGGCAGGTATAAGTCATCCAAACTCCACTGATTTCCTTGGTTCATACCAGCTGTGGCTCCATCTCTGTGTTATTACAAAAGACAATAAATCTCTTCCTTGGGCCAAATTTAGTCCCAGCTATGTCTCCGTGACTGGATTAATTCCACTGAAACTAACAGGGAAAAGTCTGAGCTTGTGTGTGGGAAATGAGAACAGAACGTGGCTGCAGCATTTGTTAAAGCAGAAAAGAAGCACCTTCACACATATATGTGAACATATTCATTGCATGATGGAACATTTTCCTTAAGATAAACAGGGAAACAAACTGCTTTCCCTTCAGAAATGAGATTTCGGTCAAACCAAGATTCTCCACACAGGGAAAAAGTGTTTTCGAAAAATGAGGTTTTCAAAAAAGTGATGGTTCTTGTTTTGTTCTCCATCTGCTCGAGCCAGCACAGTGCAGGCTGGAAGACTTGTAATTCCCCTGAGTAATCAGCTGCTGGAAGAAATAAGGGCAGGTTATGGTAGAGACAGTTTAACCAGTTGTGGGCTTTCCTGGGATCACAGGAAATAGAGCTACAGCTCCTGCAAGCAAGAGGCTGTTCAGGCAGAGGCAAGTGATGACCTGATTCAAACAAAAATATTTCATTTTAGCTCAAAATGTCAACACGAAACACTCTGACATTTGCAAATCAATTCTTTTCAGGAATTATCTGTTCCAATTTGAGATGAAAACAAATATGAAAATACCAGAATTTCCCATGGGACAGAAATTCTACTTTTCAATGAGCAGTAGGAAGTATATCCATTGAGAGGTCATTTCTCTATTACAAAGCCATTGCTTTCTATGGCTGTGCCTAAATGCAAATAAAAAGTCAGTCAGGACTTGTTTCAAAGCTAGATGGCCACCTGGCCTCCTGAACGTACATGGAGATGCCACAAGGTCCTGACCCCTGTTCCAGAGTACCCTTGTGTGGATAAGTTATTTGTAATGCTGAAGTGGAATTTTCCATGATGTGATTTGTAGTTGCTGTCTCTTGTCCTTCTGCAATGTGCCTCCAAGAACAGTCTGGCTCTGTCCCCCCAGTGACCACACTGAGGCCAGGTTGTGGATCCCCTCTCACCCTCCTCTGGCCTATCAAACCCAGGGCTCTCAGGCTCTGTGTGCCCACCCTGCAGGCTCTTGATCACCTCTGCTGTTGGATCAAGGCACCCCAAACTCTACACAGATCTTCACATTTACTCAGTGACTGGCATAGGTGACAAGGGGTCTGGTGTTTGAATGTGCTCCCTGCACTTCTTTTCCTTGGCAGCACAGTCTGGGTTGTGATGGGTTTGATGGCATTTCCTTGCTCTTACCAGCACGTCTAGGATAACCCCTTTCAACTCTGTGGCCTTCAAAATGGAGCAGACAAAATGATTTACCCCTGGTCTGGGTGAGTCTGGCTGAGCACTGGGCAACTCCGTCACCATTCCCATCCAAACCCCTGAAGTGGTGATTGCAAATCACCCACCCACCTACTCCAAGTAGCAAAATAACCAATGACACAGCCAGTGTTCCTGGGGAGAACAATCCAGTTATGGAATTCATAAGTGGACAACAGTGTGTAGAGCAGGAGATTGTGTGTGTTTGGCAGGGGGGTGGCAGATCCCAGCACAGGAGTGGAGAGAAATGGAAAAGCAAATAGTCAAGGAGAGCAATATATAATTCCTTGCACCAAAGCACACGGCAGTCATGCTACAAAGCTGACTGCAAGGGAAATGCTAAATGCATTTTCAAGCAGCTTTTCATCATCTTTTAATGCAAAGTAAGAGCTGGAAACAAAAGAGGGAGGCCAGCTCTCTGCACACCTCCAGCCAGGGCTCCGTGGAGAAACAGTGGCATCGGGAAAAACAATCTCAAAGGCCAGGCCAGCAGAAAGTGCCCCACAGATCCAGTGTGAATAACAAGAACTACACATGACTGCCTTCTCTTGAGACCCTTATCACGAGTCTAGGCACCTTTTCCCTCTCAAACAAACCAGCCCTCACAAAACAGATGTGCTACACTGGGATACTTGCTCTTTTGGTTGCCTTTAACACTGTGTTTCCATGGGAAGCTGCACCTTTCTTGCCAGAGAATGAAGTCCCTGGTATCTTTGGTAGTCCCCTGCTTTCTCTGTCTTGCTGCCAGGGGATTGCATCTGGCCAAGGGAGGGCTTTTCTCCCCAGATAGCCATGGAAAGGCTTTCCCCAATTTAGCTTTGGAAGAGGCCTGAAAATTCTCAGAGCAAGGAACTCTTTCCCAGTTATTCATCCTATAGTCTCATCTTCTGCTCTCTTTCTGTTCCAAGATATTCAGCCTTTACCTTCCAGCCACACAAACCAGACACCTCTGGCTACACCTTATTATCACAGCAATTACACATCTCGTGTCTCCAACTTCTTTAAATAGAGCTGATTAATATTCAGACTTGGCAATCCCTTGATTAAACAAGACACCCACAAGGAAGCCACTACTAGTTACCAGTTGCCAAACTGGAAATTCCCTGTGAAAAAAAAAAAAAAAAAGAGAAGAAAAAGGAAAAAAATAGCAACCCAGCTCTTTCATCTGCTTCCTATGAAGTCTCAGCTGCGTCTGTGTCACTGTGCAGAAGGCAATAAGGGACGATGTCGACAGATGGGGAGCTGAGGACACAATTCACCCAGCCTTCAAGAAAGCTTACAGTCCCATACTATACATTAATCCACAAGGTCAGTAATGGGGAGGGGGGGAGACACTAACCCGTAAGCAGATAAGGAATTAAGATGGAGGTAGCAGACAAAGAGGGCACGTCTGCAGCATTTAGCGCCGAGCACAGGGGATCTGCTGGAATGTCACGGGGGGCACTTCAGCCAACAGGGTCCCTGGCCAAAGGCACAAGGGGAAGAAAAGAGCAGAAGGGAAGAAAAGGTGCAGGAGACACTCATCCAAGTGACAGTCAGTGCTGAAGAGGGAGTAAATTAATCCAGGATGACACTGACAGACTAGGATTAAGTAGCTCACCGATGTCATTAGGTTGCATGCACATATAGATGAGCTAACGAAGATAGGGACATTGCTTACCCCAAATAATTGAGGACACGGGGAAAAAAGGGTCAGGGGAAGGTTATAAAAATAGATTAGGAAGCTTCCAGAGGAGGCTTTCAAGCCAACCCTTTTCTCAGTTGCTCCCTTGCTAAAACATCTATTTCTATTCTGCTGTCACCTTTCTGTGTTGCTTGTCTTGCTAGCTCCTCTCCTTCTCCTCCAGCCTGTCCAAAACACCAACTCCTTTCCTTGTTTTACCATGTGTTGGCCTGGTCTCCAAGCACCACGTTACCTCCCAGCCCTCTGTGCACCCTTTGGAGCTTCATTTCTCTCACAGCAGCCATCACCAGGGTTCAGCTGATGAGGGGTCCTTGCTAAGAGATGTTAACTCAATCATCATACAATATCATGGGTCCAGAGCAGACACAACCAATGTGCATCACTTTTTAAAATGGTTAAAAATTTTAGGATAGTCACTGAGCTGAGCCTGCTAAATACTGAGCTCTGGTTCTCTCTTGCCTGCACCACTGACTCTTAGTGTGACCAGATGCATCACCTCAATTCTGCTGTTCAATTCCGCTATTCAATTCCTCCTGCCCTCCCCAAGCCTCCTAACTGCTTCACCTAAAATTTCCCCAGGGAGTTCCTCTTGTTTTGGTGGTGTGACAGGCACAGCACAGCCTCCCAGGTGTAGTTTCAGAACCAATGTCCAACAGTACATCTGCCAACAAAGGGCAGGGATGCATTTTTCATCTTCGTCCTTCATGCTGGTTGATATTCTCAAATTTTAATTATTTTCAGGATCAAGGTACAGTTCACTGCAGAGCTACAGAAACTCTGGAGTGGACACAGGGGTGGAGGTGGATGTGCACATTTGGAGATGGGAGCAGCAAGTGGCTTCAGATTCCTCCTCTGAGCTCTCCAGGAGTAAGGATAGTACTGACAATAAAAGAACACGGCCTTTTTATTGTGTTGCTCCATGCATAGGCTTTCCCAACACTGTATTTTCAGCTTCTTCCAGTGCTTGCCCATTCAGGGTACTCAGGGCTCCCTGCCAGCAAAGTTTCACTCTCCCACACTGGAATAATGAAAGCTGAAGGCTGGTAATATTTACATCAATGAGAAACTGGGTTATATCATGTTTGGTAAATGAAAAAATGATCAGTCTCAGAGCTGGCAGTGAGATAAAGCTTAACCATATATGACCCAAGCTGGAAAAATAAAAGAGCCGTTTCCCATCTAAGGCCTCTGGTTATGGCATCTCTGCCCAGAGCAGGGACATTCAACAAAACTGTGTGGCTTCTTTTGTTTCGGTTTTCCTTTCTCATGACTTGCAATTAGCATGTCTTAATGCAGCTCAGCTGAAGCCGCCCCTAAGACAATCCAAAGTTGCTAACTACAATGTCATCATGCACCATAACGAATGTTTGCTTAAAGATCAATAGGTGAGGCCAGTGTTAATTGTTAAATTAAACATAAACATTGTCAAAACACATCCCTCATTATTCTTCCACCTGATGACATGAACCTGGAGATCCCTTGGTGACCTTACATTCAGGCTCTGTGACCTTCAGGTGGTTTGCATCAGATTGTCTTTACCTTATGCAAACTTGGTGTTTTAATTGATCATTTTAGAATACAGCAGATTGCAGAACTCCTGCTGTCTCAGAAGGAAAATAATGAAATTAAGAAACACCCTCTGAGGAGGGTAAAAACACCTACAGGATACTTGGGAATATTTGTAGTGTACAGGGTAGCCTGGAGTTAAATATGTTACAGTTCAGCTGCAGCCTGTCATGGTAACACCCATCCCTAACCTGCCTCAATTATCCACTGGACTCACCCCAGACAGGAAAGTGCTGCAGAACAGAGTGTTTCAGGTGACAGTTACCAGATGCTTTGCTGGCTGGTGGGATTCTGCTCCTGCTGAAGTCACAAGAGGAGTCACAGTTCTGAGGAAAGGCACCATGGATGATGCAGGAAGCCTTTACTGGTGAACTTAAAAATTTCTGTGCTCCAGCACAGGACAAGCACACTGCTCTCAGTGACTAAGTGTAGTTACATTCCGTGCAGCAGTGAACAGGAGCTGATTCCTTCCTGCCCTGATCCACCTTCCTACTGTGCTGCTGCTTTCAGGTAATTAGAGCTTGCCAGAGGCTGCACAGAGACTAAAATAATTACTCTGACATGCGTTATCTGTCATGTGCATCTTAAGGCGTTAAATTTTCTGTAGAATTTGGAGGGCTGTTCTAAGTCTGGACAGTCTGGCTCTTTACACCACAGGGAGAAAAAATGCACAGGTTCCATGAGTTTATAAAACACCATCTTAAAACTACTGAACTATTTTTGTCCCACTCACACTGGCGGGGTCTGTTGTGGATCCCCTTCCCTCTGTCAGTTAAAAGCTTCCATCCAACTTCCAGCCTTGATTTATTCAGAGCCAGTTCCTGCCTATTTGTTCTTGTGCCAGCATTTCAGCTTATATAGCTCTTATCCCTCCCTAGTGTTTACCCCCCCCTCAGAGCATTTCTGGAGAACAGGCCTATCTCTTCCCAGCCTTCATGTTATTAGACTGAACAAGCCCTGCTCTTTCAGCCTTCTTTCATAGAATAGGTTCTCCATTTCCCCAGTCACCCCAGTAACCCTGCCAGTCTGAATCTTAAACATGGACAACCACAACTGTCCCGCTTGTGTTTTCCTCCATGCCTCCTGCAGCAGCATTAACTCTGCCACAGCCCTGCAATAAAATGGAAATATTCGAGGGCTGGGCCCGTTCTTCTCACAGCCAGGTTGCACAGTGGCCCATCTCCATTCCCTAAGCATTTAACACAGTTCTCCTCTACGTCTGTCTTTCAAGCTGAAGAGCCCACGGTTTAAGGCAGAGCTTCTATTATTGGTCCCAACGTGCATTGCCTTTGTGCTTGACAATACCCAAATTCTGTGTGTTGATCTGAATCAACAGCGTTTCCAAATTTTCTATCAGCTCTGTGTTTCATTAGCTCAAGCAACTCCATAACCACTTTCCACCTCCTCATTTCCTCTTCCCAAGTCACCTTCCACCCTTGCCCCTTTGAACACACTTTGACCCATGACAGAACACTGCTTTTAATCCTCACCTTAATCATCATCTCATATTTCCTGCACAGCACAATATATTCAATTCTTCAGAGGAGCCCAGCTAGACTGGGGCATGCTGTTCTTAACTTCTCAGAGAAAGCTCTCCAAGGAGCCCAGCACTATGTCTCTCACAAACCCAACTTGCATTTATCCCATTGTCATGTGCCTTCACATGTTCAGTTTTTTAAAAAGATGCTCTAAAACACTGCATAGTCTTGAGGTACAGCCAGGAGTTTCCCTAATCAATTTTCAACAGCTGCTCCATCCTTTATTACAGGTGCCGTGTTTGCTACTTTCCAGTCAAATGCTCAGGGCAGATTACTCAGGCTTTGAACAGTTTATTGAGAGTCTTTGCCACAGGAGTGGTGATTTCATATGGCAGTTCCTTCTCTCTCCTGGGGCTGATCTGATCCTCACAGACTTGAACACATGAAGTACTTGGAGTTCTGCATGTTGCACGTGGCCCTCTCCAGTTCTATCCACTCATTCCCATTATCCATCTTCATCCCTGGGGAAAGCCCAGGTAGTGTCTCTTCAATGCCTGGATGACACACACTAATCCCTAACCCATGCTTCATGGTAGATCCATCCACTCCTTTTCTTTTCATTAGAGGGCTAGTTTTGCTTTTATTGTTTCTTTTCCTTATTATGCAAGATCCTTTCAGTTCCATACCCAAACTTCAGACCTTCATCTCCTAACCTTCAAGACAGGGCTTCTTTCCCTGATCTACCCCTTCTCCTATTCCTAGCACCGTCCACTTCACTCCATATACCCATTTCAAACCCACTTCTTTTTTAAAGCTCAGGTCTAAATCCCTTCCTGACAGGTTTTGTTTTTCTCTTTGGTCAACAATGCCAATTGTAGATAACTCCTACACCTTCTTTTGAAGAAATCCCATGCATTTTATATGTCCAAACCCTTGAGTTGTCCTATACCCTGGAGGTGTTGAGCACTCTGGAAGTATCCAAAACCAGGGTGGATGTGGCTCTGAGTAACCTGGTCTAGTAGAAGGTGCTTTTGCCCATGGCAGGGGTGTTACAACCAGATAATCTTGAAGGTCCCTTCTGCCCCAAGACATGCTGTGATTCTATGATACGATTCTATGATACCCTAATTTCACCTGCTTTAGACAGTCTGGGGATTCTTTCTTTGCCTTTCTTAACAGGTACCAACCCTTCTGCACCAGGATCATCCCACAGATCCAATTCCCTATCTGGTCGAGGCCACACACGTCTCTCCTCAAATCCACGCCGGCATGACTGAGGTGTTATCGGTGCTCCACAGAAATAAGTTGCCTTTCGATGGATTCTCAAGTGGAGCCCTGTGTAAAACCTGCTGGAAGGAAGAAGAGCACTTTGATATCTACCCTCCCCTTCTGTCACACAAGATATGTGCTCTGATCTGCCATGACAGCAATTTCATAACTTCATGAGTGCCACACAGCAGCGAGGATACGGTTTTTGCTAAAGTCAACAAACCCAACATTTGTTCAGTTTAAGGCTTCCTGATATTTTTCCCCTGTATTGTTAAGACCATTTAGTTCTCACCTAACAAACACATTTATTCATTTTACACCAATGTGAGAGTTGCTAATTACATAATAGCATGTGAGTCTCAAGTGTAGCAGGACCCACAATATAACACTGACAATCAGCACAGAAACTCCATCTAGATAAGAAGGATGTGCAGAACTAGATTTAGGAGGACTGCAAAAAAATCTAAAACAGACTCCTTACCTTCCCTTCTTAATGAAGAACCTGGGCAAATAACAACAAAGCAAAGGACGGAAAGAGATCAGAATCTCCAAAATTCGACTTCTCCACACCATTAATTGTGGCAGTTAGAAGAATCAAGCGCTTTGGACAGATTTTGCCCGGATTCTGGAAAGCGCTTTAACATGGCTTTAAGTTTACCCTCTGTTTGGAAAGTACTTAAGTATAGGCTTAACTTCAAGCAGACGTTTAAGTCCCCTTGACTTTAACATGTGCTCAAGTGCTACCTACAAAGGAAGCATTTTCCTGAAGCAGGAGACCATCTTGGCTTAGGCACTGGATTAACTGTCAAGAGACAGGGATTTGTTCCTGGCTCCAGCCCTGGCCATTGGCAGGGTGAGCCCAGGCAAATAACATCCCCACTCCAGGCTTCAGTTTCACCACCTGGAAAACTGAGTGAACTCCGCTGCCCTTTGCAAAATGCTCCAGTGTTGACGCATGGAAAGCATTTATTTAAGAAGTACACATTCTTGTAATTATTTTCAGGGCTTTCTCGCAGTGTCCTTTCAAACTGGCTGCTGGATAATGAAGGATCTTGGTTGCACACCCATTCCTGTTAATTCAGAATAAGGACTGACTTGTTTTGGCTGATTTCCACTCTTTATACATCTCTTCAAAACACCTTATTTTTTATTTTAGCATTAAAAATTCCACTGAAGTTAATGGGTTATTAAGTTGTTGGATGCATTTTACACCTTCATATGTGAAGTGAGTTTGGATTTTCATTAGTTAGAGCTAACACCAATTTTCAATAAAATATTAACCAAACACACAGAGAAATAGTTCATGTGGATCTATCCACTACTTCAATAAAATTAACAGACTTAGATATTTACTCTTGCCCCAGCAGTAATATTTTCCCACATTACATTTCAAACAATGAAATGACACTAAATTCATTTAAAACAAATTTATATTATTGTTATTTTAAACAATACTTAATTCAATTTCAGTGTTTGGCATGCAAAGTTTGAAAATATCAATTTTATTGTTTAATGTAAAAAAACAATAATAATTCAGCTACAAAACATTAGCATATGCAAGCTTCCCAAATGAGTTCCAGGGCTGGTATTTACATTAAACTGAAAATGAGCAAAACCAGCCAGATGTAACTGTCATTCAGAGAAGGGGATGCTAAGATTTAAAAACCAGGGCATTCAGCCCCAGTTTCAGCCCTCTCACCTGCACTCACTGGTAGCTCATACAGGGAAGTGCCACCACGGCTTTGCTGTGAATTAGAAACAGAGGGGCATGACGATGAAAGATGGGGAAGCAACTCACCCACAGCTCACTGGGGAGATCCATGGGCTTTATTTGTCACCAGCAAACCTCAAAATATGTGACAAGTATATTGGGGTGTTAGGGCTGCAGAAGAGAAGGTTCTGGGGAGACTTTAAATTCCCTTTTAGTGGTTGAAGGGGCTCCAAGAGAGCTGGAGAGGGATTTGGGACACGGGTCTGCAGCGACAGGACAAGAGGGAATGGCTCTACACTGCCAGAGGACAGGGTTATATTAGAGATTAGGAAGAATTTCTTCCCTGTGAGGGGCGTGAGGCCTCGGCACAGGTTGCCCAGAGAAGCTGTGGCTGCCCCATCCCTGGAAATGTCCAAGATTGGATAGGGTTTGGAGCAACCTGGTCTAGAGGAAAGTATCCCTGCCCATGGCAGGGAATGGGACTGGATGAACTTTAATGTCCCTTCCAACCCAAACCAACCTGTGATTCTCTGTATGACCAGAGGAGTGGCCAGCCAGGATCACCCCAAAACATCAGCACTGCTGAGCTGTGGCAGTCCCACAGCCAGAGCAATCCATGGGATCAAATTCTTCTGCACATGGGATCTAAGACCAGCTCATGGGGAAGCAGTGTCAGCACAGTGCAGGAAATTCCACTTTGGGCAGATGTTATGTGAAAACAACAAACATTTCAAAGTTTGCAAACCACGTGGAGAGTCAAGGTGAGTAACGTGCCTGCGTGTCCCTGAATGCTCCACCAACAGGGAGGAGATGCTCCACCACCTGGAAACAAGCTGCTCCCTGAAAATTGCCAGGACAGCTCTTGCTGAGCTCTTCGGTTAATGACAACACATCAGTGGAGCCTGGGAGAGCCTGCAACAAACCTGTGATTCACAGCAAGCTTTGAAGAAATCACAAAGTATATTTAGATTTGATCTTTACCTGCTAACAGCCCTTTAAAACCTTTCTAACAGCAAAGCAGTTGCCCTTTGAGGTTGCCTTCCCCACTTCGGCACTTAGAGGAGCTCTGATTCAGAATAAAACAAGTGGCTAGAAGAGTATGTGGGTATTTAGCTAATTATATGTCTGGTAAATTTGTGTTTTAAAACAATGCCGCTTGTCTCCTCCCTTTACAGAGTGCCAGTTCACTGGAGTGTTTCCCATGGATTGGCAATTAGCTGTAATTAGGCCTTGTGATTTCCCCATTTGTCCTCATGTCGCAAAGTTTACTACTGGAAAGGCTCATTTGGATGGTAGGTGGTTGCTAATTGCAGCAGTAACAAAAACCATTGGCAGCTGCAGCACCTGAGGTTGCTGTTGGATCAAGCCATTGCTTCCTGCCCCCAACTTTGCAGGAGGGTTTTGCAGCTTTTTGGCTGGGTGAAGCTGCACTGAAGTCAGGGACAGGGGACTTATCCGTGCCTGCTGGCTGACAGCTCAGATCACCTCATAATTTGGGAGCTGGGTGGGAAGTTAGAGCCCAAACTGAATAGCTGCAAAAAACTTAGAGAGGAAGAACTGAGCTCTTTTTATCTTTTTTTTTGCAGAAAAAGACCTGTCAGTATTAAAGTGATAATTTACTTCTGAAATTCAGGTCTGCCTGTGACTGACATTACCTCAGTCCCATGCAAGGTGTTTTTGTGTAGCTTGCAGCAGGGACCAGACTGCTTTGCTCTTCCGAGGAAGATGGAACCAGAGGCAACAGGATCAAGATGCAAAGGAAAATACGAACAACCTGGTCTAGTGGAAGGTGTCCCTGCCCATGGCAGGGAGTTGTAATGGGATGATCATTAGGGTCCCTTCCAAACTAAAGTGTTCTGTGATTCTAGGATTCTAAAAATTAGGAAAATCTCTGTAGACTGAGAATTGGGAAGTGGTGAACTAGACTGGTGGTGGCACAGTTTCTTCTATAATTTAGATCTTTAAGAATAGGTTAAGGAAAGAGCAAGATTTTGGTTTTGTTAGGTGCTGGAACTGGGAGACAGATTGAACAGCTTCCTAAAGGCCTTTTGAGCTGCATTCTTTGGTTTTAGGAGTAGTCCCACTATTGTAGATGTTGTTTCACTGTGTGTGTGTTTGTCACGTTAACTCACATGGGCACCAGTCCCCTCTCCTGGCTGGGCCTTCTAAGCTCTTAAATGCATTCCCCTGAAGAGCACACAGCAGAAGGGTGTATTTGACAAGCACAATTGGAGATAAGCAGCCCTGAGGAGTTTCAGGACATTGAAGAAAGAAAATAATCTTCTGGTTTCTTCTTTGCACAAAAAAGATTTAAAATAACTCCATCCCCTCTGGACTGGAGAAAGAGACACTCTAAACCAGATAATCTCCAGCTCTTAGACAGAACATTTTCTCAGTTGATCTCCAAGATCTTTGCTAAGGAGGTCAGCAGCATGATCCTGTTTTGCTGATGCACACAGGTGTGCAGGTCTGGGTTGTGGCCGCAGCACCAGGTGAGGAAAGGGTGGGAGCTGTTTTCCCCTGCTGGGAGGCAGATGCAGGCTGTGCTCAGGGCTTCTTGCAGATGGAGAGCCCAGCACCTCCAGCCTGTGCATCTGTGTGGGCAGATCAGTTGGGGCCCAGCAGAGCTAAGCTGGCCATGTCTAAGTCCATCAGCAGACAACATAAGACCAGCTCTTTCTTAGCACTCTGCGGATGCTTTGTGCCTCCCCGGCTGCCTGGCAGCGTGTGTGGGTCACAGAGCACGGGAACTGCTCTCATTCCTCTTCCTCACCACTCTGCATGGACACAGCCCCAGCAACTGGCTTCTGTTCACCCCACAGGTCATGGGGTGGAGGAGAAGTAGAGCTGAAGGCACCATCCTGTTGTCCTGATGCTTTCCAAGGGTGTCTTTGCCAGGAGCAAGCACACTCATGGATAACACATGTGGCTGTGGACATTCCACCTGCAGAGATGGCAGCTCTTTGTCTGGTAAATGCTGCTGTGACAAAGCTGTTCCCTATCACTCCCTTTTATTAAATATTTGCAGCAGCACTGGCTCGGTGCTTCCCTCAAACCCCACAATCTTGAATTCAGGGCTGGCGACAGAGAGGAAGCACAGAAGCAATGTATGTGCACAGGAACAACACCTAAAAATTCAAAGTCTGGTGGTCCTGATATCACGTGAGACTTTATTTCTTCAGTCAAGCTTTGGGGGGAAGAAAAAGCCCAGAACTAAAAACTATCTCGTTTATTTTTGTCTGGAACTGCAGGGCAGATGAATTTTCCAGAAGGAATAGAAGGCTGCCATCGATTTTATTATTGAGTCAGTTTTAATGAGTCACAGTATTTTTGGAAGGCTTTTAAGATTACTGTAAAGTGCTTAGTTACAGTGGCTACAGGTGCCAAGGCAGGAAAGGAAACAACAAAGAAATGCACAGCAGCTGTATTGCTACGCTTCCCCTCAGAACTGGGATCAGCAGAACAACACACATGGCAAATGCAAAAGAAAATAGGAGAAGATGTAAGAGATGACAGAAGTCAGCATGGTCAGCTCCTACGCTAAAGCAAAACTCATTTTATTTAAGGAACTGTCCAGTGCTCCTTAGCTGCAAGTTGGAAAGGGTCACTGACAGGCTCTGGATTGCCAGACATTCAGTGAATCGTGTGTTTGCCTTTCAAGCTGTCCTTTGGTTGTAAGTCATTTGCTCCCAGAGCTGCCAAGCTCTGCCACTGCCATCCTGTGTTGAATGAAACTGTGGAAACATCTCATTTAGCAGATGAGAGAAGGGAAAGCAGAGAAGGGAGAGAAGAGGTGGTGTGAAGAGAAAAAAATTTATTTTTTCTTTGTGACTTGAACAGACTTGCCTTTTTTTTTTGCCTGTACCATTCTGAATGTATAGGGCACGACTTTCAGAGCTCTTAAGGATGATCTGTGCTATCTGGCAAAAAACTATTCAGTGTTTTCCACTAAAGAGAAGGCACTAGAAACTACATTCTTAATATCTGGAGATGTAAAACGTACAGCCTCGGAAATACAGGGCTGAAGAAAAAGCTTCCAGTTACCATGCGATGTGTCACCTGGATTTTCAGACCCTTCCCATGATGTTTGGACTCAGAGTCAGGCAGAAGCAACAACCACGAGCTGGTGCTGGACTGATTAAACATGCACAGGGCTGCCTTCACTCGTGCACAGCGAGTGTCAGGATGCACAGCGAGTGTCGGGATGCACAGCGAGTGTCGGGATGCACAGCTGGACACTTGCATATGCAAATTCCAGCCTGGACGTGCTGCATGCAGCCCAGAAATCACCCCAGACTCTGGAGGCCCGTTTTCACTCCCCTCCTGCCTCCCTCACCCCCGTCACCAGTGGGAGACAAGCAGAATATTCTCCAGGCACCGTGCAGGGTCACCGCCGGCGCCACGGCATCCTCCAGCATCCTCATTGCTAGCCCTGGAGATGCCACATAGCAACCTGGGCACCAGCCACGCACAAACCCGGGCTGAGAGAGGCGGGGAGAGCAAAGGAAACCACTCATTGTCTCTGGTGGGCCCAGCCTTGTGTCTGCTCTTCATGCGTGACTGGCACCGGGCCCAGCGCTCGGGCCTTGGCGGGCGGCCAGGCGCGGAGTGGCAGGCACCTGTCCCTGCTGGGAGACCTGGCGACCCCGGCGTGCCCTAACGGTTAGTTCTGTTCTAACATCACGTCTACTCGAATTTACCTCAGGATTTCCCCCCTCCGGCTGCCAGGGAGCTCGGCCGATGCCAACTGCTTCACCATGGATAAGGCGAGGCGCGTTCCCAAGCTGCACGCGGGGCACCCCCCAAGCATTCAGCTGTACTCGCCTCGCTGGAACAGATGGGGCCCATCAAGGTGTTCGTGTCCTCCACCACATCAGCAAAATGCCCCAGCACTGGGACAAAGTCAGGAGAGAAAAACAAAGCCGGGTAGGGATCCCTCTCGGCTGTCCTTAAAATGAAGTTTGGGACATGTGCTGAGTGCTTCCACCTTGGAGCACTCAGTAAAATCCCCCCACTAAAGTCCTTCACACAAGGACAAGGTCTCTGTCCCCACAGAATCACAACTCACAGAGCTCTGGGCTGCGTTTTGGTTCCCTTTCTTTGGGAAGCCTCTTCAAGCATTCCCCTGATCTTTTCCAGCACCTTGAACATGCAGATCAAAATCTTTCACAACTGGCTCTGATGGAAGAAAGGACAAGGAATTTCAGTTCGCAGGAGAGGAGACAAAGACCAGCCTGGAAGGGGTTTTTTTTCAGGAAGTTTAGGGCAAAGATAGGAATGTCCTTATTCCGCAGCCTGTTTCTTACATAAAACTCCACTTTCTTCAGCGTTACAAATGTGAGTGGAAATATTTCCAAAGCGTGGAGAATTTTTGAGTGATCTCCCATTATTTCAGCTTTATTTATGGTCTCTTGTCCCAGTATAGGCACAGTTCACTTATCCTTCTGAAGAAAAAGAACAGAAGCTTTTGCTTTCTGACAAATGATCTGCCTTAGAAATTGGGAAGTCCTGTGCACCTCGTCCTCGATTTTAATGGCATGAAGTTCATCAGAGAGAAATAATGACAAATTGTTTGTCTTTGACAATAAAAGTGGACCTGTATTGTGTGCAGCAGAAGCTGCCTGCTCTGTGATGAGGAAGAGAAGGTGGCTGAAGGCAGAGCATCCCAGCTCTACTGCCTCATGTCAGGCACTCAGTGACTCTGCAGCCTCCTTTCTCCTCACGGAACCATGGTCCAGAAGTTTCTTCTGTCTGTCCTGTCTCCCCTGACCACAGATCTTTGCAGTCCAAACTCTCCCCTGAAAGAAGGATGCAGTCCTGACAACCTGGAAGCTTTATCTCAGCAGGCTCCACTACAAAAGGAACAAAACGAGGAAAACCAAAGATTCAAACCCTCTCTCTTAGAAATCAATCTTCATTTTGTGTTTAGGTTCAAAGAGGCTCAGCAACACCGAGGCTGGGAAATAGAAAGGACTGAGCAGGAAGTGCATAGTGCTTGAACCACAGCCCGAGACTGGAGCCAGTAATATTCTGGGGCCTGCTCATCTGTAAAAACAGGCTAAAAGAAGCCTCACAGCAGTGAGATGAAGGAAAAGCCATCATTTAGGGCAGTGGCAACTCATTAACCCAAATGACCTGCAGCTCTGGCGAGCGCTGACCCAAGGACTTGCGAATTTACCTCCACTGCCCAATAAACTGTCGCTGCCTGGCTTCTCTAATTAAAATAGTCCTGGATTTGCAGGACCTACCCAGAGAATAAACTGGAATTTATCAGATTAGCTAAGCCAGATCATACGCAGAGCATATAGGCTGGCCAACAGCCTACTTTGGACCAGATTAACCAGCTAAAATAATTGAGGATTTTTGCAAAGTCTGCCCCTAAAGACTGGCATTAAAGAAATGTACCAAAGACTGAGCATACATTGCAGCCCATTTCTTTTTACCCTGTTTAGTTCTTAGCTTGATGTTCTTTGGCAATTGCTGGAAATCAGCTTTTTATCTTTCACTAACCAGTGAAAAAAATCCTCTCGCTGCAGCTCCTTCAGGTGAGCTGTGCCAGTGGGAACTGGTGGATATGTGAAAAGGTAGGGAGGCTGTATTTAATGTATTCCTACTTCACAACTCTGTTCCCCTTATTCCTACACTCTGCTCCCTGTATTGCCAGCCTTGGGTAATGAGGAATGATTACTGGAGAGGTTGTGGACTGATGTTTGAGTGGGAGCAGAGCTGGTCTTCTCCTGATCCAGTCAGATGTCTTTTGCTGTGGAAAAGTATGAGGTAAGGAATTCTTGCAGCCTGAAAAGGACAGAAGCCAGGTGGCTGCAGAATGCCTTGGGGGCTGTGTGTAAAGCAGGGGGCTTCCACCTGGCCCCCTCAAGGGAACTGTGGTGCAGTGGCACATCCCTCCACCTGCCCTGCCTGAGCTCCAGGCGCAGGAGCCGGCAGTGACGTTCTGGCAGATGTGCCTCGGTGCAATACGAGCTTTGCTGCCTTGCAGGCAAAACAGGTTTTGCTACCAGAGCCAAAGGACTGCAGCCATGGGGAGGAGCAGGAGGAGGAGCAGAACCAGGAGACACCTGGGAGCTGCATTTCCTGCTCCTGTTTGCTGTTCTCACCCTCCCTCAGCAGCCCCTGCCCACGCCAGCCACAGCAGAGCCATGGGCATCTTGTTCCCCTCTGCGGGTGCAACACCCCCTTGGCTTGTGCCTGGGGCAGGCTTTGGGCATCCTCAGCACTGCTTTGAACCAGCCACTTCAGAAGGGAATCAAGCCTGAAATCTTCTGGGACATTTTTACGAGGCTCAACTTCAGCATCACTGGTTTCAGGTTTTTCCTTCCCTTTTCCTTCAACATTTGCTGGGTGTTTTTTGCTACACAGAAGCCGTATTTAACAAAATATGTGAAACATCCTAAAACCAGGAACATTGTATTCTCCTGACTTCAGTTGTGGGATGCATTCACTCATTTCCCTTCTCCTTATCAAGGATCTGTCCAAACATTGGGGAACAGAAAACAGCAGGTGACAAGTGGGGAAATAAGATGCTGCTGTCCTGAGCCAGTGCTGGTCTGGAGCCAGTGTCCCTGAACAGTGAGGCAATAGAGAGAAGGATAAGTCATTAAAAGACAGAGAAAGACATTCTTCCCCCTAGTTTTGGCTTTGTCAAGGACATCAGGAGGTTTCTGGTTGGCTATAAAATAAGAAGAGAGAAAACCCAGCAGCCTGTCCTTTGATACTGGGTAACCACAGCTGCAGGAGAGCTGTGACTGGTTCAGTGTCTCCCATCACCACATCTCTGCCTGTCCTGGAACTCACTCCTTCCCTCGTCCCCTCTGGACAGTGCTGGTATGAGCCCCAGAGAAAAACATGAAAAACCTCACACCTCTCACCATGTGAAAGCAAATTTCATCTCCCAGGAGTACCCACATCCACCTGAGCTCAAAGCAGCGGGCTTAGTTCAGCCATGGCATTTGCACCCCTGTTAGCCACTCAAAACAGTTCAGCACTTCCAGGCTAAAGTAAGGGAATCTCTTTCTTGGTTAGAGGATCTGACCCCAGGACTGCCACGAGGCAAAGCAAACCAAATGCTAACTGGGCTGCAAATGAATCTTTACATACCCCAACCTGGGCAGGCATCTGCTTTTTGGGCAGAGGGACAGCTGCCACAGCAGGAGAGAATAGCTCAGACCCAGTGCTCAGTCTTGGCTGCAGTGACCTGGCTCCTCAATTCCCACATGTGAAATTTCTTCTGATGTAAATGGGGGAGCTCCAGGTTCTGAACAACTGCAAAAAAATGCAGATCTGAGCAGCAAGGTGGTTCTCCAGGGTGCTCAGGGAGCTCACCCAGCTCTAGCTGTGCTCTTACCAAGCAGTACTCAGAGGAATTGCTGCAGGATTCAGGGCTGAACCCTGAATTTTTCACCAAAGCTGGAATTTCACCCTCTTTTCCAGAAGCAATTCCAGAAGCTGACCTAAGACACCCGCGTGGGGGATATTATATAACAATGGAGATTGTGTGTGTGTGGTTTATGTAAAAACACTTAATCTCACAGCTGCTTCCGTTCCCTACACCCTGGGAAAAATTTTTCCTTCCATCTCCCGTTTAAATACCTGGTATTTGATCATTTCACGGGGCTGGCAAAACAAGCACAATGGAGGCAATGTTTGCTCAGATCTATTTTTGTGTGTATATGTGCATGCGAATTTTTGGCAGAATCAGTGTTTGCAAGAAGCAGATAAAACTTTTCTGTTGAAGAGCCACGGACAGGCAGGAATTGCTGCCTGCCAGCAAATCTCTGCTTACTGAGGGAGATCATGTCATTGTTAGCCAGGTAGAGGGGCTGCATTTGGGAATCTAGAGAGCTTCCTTGTTAGGTTATAAACGAAGGAGTTGTTTAGCAATTACTTTAAGACAGTAAATCTCCATGTATGAACCCACTTCGAGATAAAATCCAAACTTGGTTTTCCCTGCTTGTACAGCACAGATGCATATGCATCCTGGAAGCTACATAACCCAGTCATATTTTATTCACATCACACTCCAAGGAGCTCACTGACTGGAATTCAATAGAAACTGTTCTCTGTGTGAAAGTAATTTCAGAAAGTAATCTAGTTTATGGAAATGAAAGGCATCAAAACACAAAAAACACTGTTTCTGTACAAGTGCTTTGCTTCAAATATTTGACATGGAAATTTATATAATCCCTCTGGGGCACATGGGTTTCACGAGTGTTAACATCTTTTGAAATGAATTTCACAAATGTTTATTTGGAATACCAGGCATACAAATAATTTAGAATATCAAGGCATCTTGTTGAATCAGTCTTAATGATACAGATCTCAGATGGCTGTGGAGGTTAAAAGGTATGAATTTTAATTGGGTGTGTGGAAGATGTCATTTTCAATCATTGCACTGCATTGCCAAAGCTATCACTTTCCAATTCTAAGCTTCCTGCTACCTCCTCCTCAGCTCCTTCTCTTGCTTAAAGACCAAAATGAAACATTTTTCACGTTTTATTTGTGTGCTGGGCATGTATTAAATATGGAGTTTTGCTGCCTATCTTGGTTTATACAGGACCCCATCACCGTTGTATTGCAACACTTCTCAAGCAATAAAGAGGTTGACTTTTTCCAGACAGATAGTGCTGTATTGTCATTCCATTTTTATAAAAAGTTAAATTATTGAAGGCAAACAGCATTGAGGAGGTAAAAATGATTGCTAAGACTGGTCAAAGTCAGATTTTACAGGTGCCTCCTCTCTTCCCTGCTTCCATGATGGGCCATGTTTACATTATGGAATAAATCAGAAGTAAAATTGTTATGCCATTTAAAATCTGTGTGGTTTTTATTAGTAGATCCATATTTAGATCTGGCTTTGGACAATATGATGGATAACCATGAAAAGAAAAACCAACTGGGTACCTGTGAAGAGATCTTTGTCCATCCTGTGTGGCAAAAGAGCAAGGATCCTGTGGGAAAAGATATCGTGTGATTGGGTAATTAAAAATTATCATAAGCCATAGGCAGTAGGAAGGCAAATTAAGCCTGCAGAGGTAGCGTGAGTTCTGAGAGCTCCTCAGCCACTGAGTATTGCAACTTTATCACTCGTTTTAATTTTGTTCATAACCCAGATTTGTAATCAGTGAGATTTTATCCAAGATACCAGGGTTTTATATGGTGCCAAAGAACCGATGCCTGAAGAGGCCTCCTGGAAACAGAGACTGGACAGGAGTAAGAGAATAAGGCAGGGATTTATCTGAAAGGCCTTCAAAGGTACCCCTGGGGAGCCAGAGGCCACTGCCAAGATGGACCCCAAGAGGGACCCCAGGTCATGAGTTCTTCACCCTTTTATAGGTTTGGTTCATTTGCACGCAGGGTTAATTCTCCAATTAAAGCTTCAGTTTAATGATGTCATTCCCCTCAGCTTACCCCCCTTAGAGGCTCTTTGGTTTATACTTTTTGGGCCTAGGACGGTCTGGGTGTCCTTGGAGAGCAGGCCTGGAGAGGCTTTGTTATGTCTGCCTGGCATGAGAGGGCAGAAGTTAACAGGCTACAAGAAACTCCAGAGTTACACACTAGGCAGTGCAGGATTTGAAAAATATAAAAGTTAAAACCTGAGGCATCATTTATATCACAAAAAATAAAAAAAAAATGGAGTGGTTCGTTCACATGGAACAAAGTGTTGGGCTCTTGCTGGCTCACATACTGGCTCCCCTTAGATGTGCTCAATCAACACAGGGAGTTAAGTCAGGCACGTTTTGGGGAAAAAAGTCCCTCTCCCATTCAACAGCCTTGGGCAGACCGTATCTTCAGAGAAATGAAGCAGCCAAATTTCAACAAACTTCTAAAGAACATGCATTCGACTGATAACTTGGCCAAACATGGGTGGATTTCAAGGAGGGCGTGAAAAGCACTTTGTTCACAGGCAGCACACGGCCAATTTCCTTTCTGCTCCCAAGAGCAATGATAAAAGCTCAGCAAATGGCTCTGAGATTTTTTTTTCTCTTTACAAGCACATTTTATTCCAAGGAATCATCATTGTTTTCTTTGAAATGTCCATTGTCAGCAGCAGGAGCAAAATGAGCAAGGCAAACATCCAACCCACACAAGTCTGAAGCACTGGCAGGGAAAAAAACCCCATGCTGGTCTTCTGGTAGGACACATTAAAGATGCCCTGGTATAGAATTGTCAACTCTACCTGCACCCAGAGTGATTCTGCTTTCAAACAATTTATTTGCTAAGACTGCTGGCCTGAAATATTTCATAGCAACCATTCTGGATCAGGCAATGGATGGCCAGACCTATGACTTTGGCCACTATTTATAGAATCATAGAACCAAACAGAATCCTAGAAGGGTTTGGATTGGAAGGGGCCTTAAGGATCATCTCATTCCAACCCCCCACCATGGACGGAGATGCCAAGGAAAAGAAGAGAATAAATATGTATTTGTGCTTCCTGCATCTGGCAATCTGTGCCTTTAGGATTTATGGACATGCTGGCCATAAATTGGTAGGATTGAAGGGGACTGACCCCCTGTGAGGCACAAATGTGTTCAGAGCATCCCTGGGAGATGCTGCACAGACCCTCTGATGAAAGAGGAACCCATGAGCATTTGAGCTGGCTCAGGGTATCCACACCTCCACAAGCAGAAAGTATTTCCCAAAAACATCTTTAAGAAACTCCCATTTCAGAAGGTGCGGATTGGCCATAAAATTCCCCCTTTTTTTTTTATCCCTCAGTTTTCTGCTTGTCCCCACTCCGGTGGGAGGCTGGGCCCTGCTGCTGCAGCCTGGTGGGGCAGGTCCCCTCTCCATGGTGTGTGAGCACACACTCCCCAGTGGCAGCCCCGAAACTCCCCCCTCGTTAGGGCACGGAGGAGGAACACAAAGCCCCGTGTTTTGCTTGAGTCCCTCCCGTGAATAGACGGAACAAATGATAAGCACAGAAAGAAAGAAGGAAAGTTGTCCAAAGGAGGCATCCGTTTTCCTTGTGGGAAAGGTTTTCCAAGCCCTCCGCTTCCCCTCTGCCCTGCTCTGATGGGAATGAGCCTTCTGCTGAGCAGCCTGGACATCAGCTCCCTCCATCCCATTTTTTTCCCCTTCCTTTGCACATGTCCTTCACCTCAGCCTTGCAACACACTTGTCATGAGCAATGACAAGGTGGCTGGGCTGACTTCCAAAACTCCTCCCTTAGCAGAGCAGTGGCAGAAGCGTACCTTGGAAGAAAAACACTGGCAGGAGATCCTCAATGATTTCCTGAGAAATGCTTGTGAGTTGTGATGTCCTTTCTGTGCTACAAACCACCCTTCACAGGCAGCAGAGCAGGGAGGAGGAGAAGGGCAATACCTGCCACAAAGCTGCTGGCTGGGCTGGGGAACGAGTTCCAGGAGCAGGCTGGAGTGAATAAAAGAAATCCTTTTCTGGAAAGGAGGTGGTAAAATGGATCTCCTGCAATGAAATGACTTTGCTGTCCTCCCACAGTGAGGCACATCACCTGCTGGTGCTGCTGCTTTTCAGTGGTTTCGCTGCATCTGCCATCAGTAACACGTGGAAGATCTGTCCCAAGGACACTCGAAGTTTTGGGGTGAAAGGGGGTCCCTGACATGGGGAAAAGCTGAAAATAGATGATCTGATCCTGTCTGATCCTGCAGTGCCTGCCAACAGCGCGTCCCTCAGCAAAGCACCACTTTTCTTTCCAAGAGTGTCCTTATTTGTTAATATCCAAGGGAAAAATAACTTTGTACAGGTTCTTGGAAAAGGTTTCACCATTTCAGAGATGAGTTTAGCCCCAAATTTTCATTGCACACCGACAGCAGCCCCATTTCAGAGGGTCAGTCCCACTTTGTTCAAGTCTTCAGTGCAATTTATCTACTTGCCTGGTGTTGATTGATGCATTATTTCTTCCCGTGGCACTGATTTTACAGATCTCTAAAGAAGAGGGAAACAACTTCAGAAAGAAATATTTCTTGCTTTGTCTTTAGGAAACAAAAGGTCTGTAAGATCCCAGGAGTGAGTGGCTGGGGAGCAGCTGAGAGGAAAAAGGAATGAGTTTCTTCCTACAAGGCTGCAGCAGAAAATGAGTACCAAGCAGTTTGAGTTATCGAATCCAGACTCCTGATCCAGACTTGTGTCATGTGCTCCCTTCCTCCAACCAAGTGCCAAGTTTGTATTGTAGAAAGCAGAATGGGCAGCCATTGGACTGGCTGCTTCAAATACAACATTTAAAATGCTGAAAGTGCTAAAGTGCAGTGCATGTGATGTTACATTAGAGACCCCAGTTCAAGGGAAGGTCTCAAAGGAGTTTCGTGTCTGTTGAGGATATGAAAGCAGCAGAGACCACTGAGAAGTCAAGATGGAATTTTTAATTTTACCAAAACCACAGCCCTTCATTCTACAAGCAGAGTGTGCCAACCCTTAAAAGGCAGGTATTTCTTCAGCCAGGGCACACACACTTCAGCCAGGGCACACTCACTTCAGCCACGACTGTCAGAATGTGCCAAAAGCCTGAAAAGCGGTGTCAATTGCCATGGTCATCAAAGCATGACAGCAGCTCCAGGACTTTCTGGGAAGCACCTCCAGCACCAAAGAGGAAACTAAAACACCCTAAAACCCATTTGAGGACAAGAAGGGCCCCCTTTAATCACCAAGTCCTTCCCGTCACATTCCCCGGCAACCAAGTCATACAATCCCATTTCACAGGCTGAACAAGCCTCAGCTTCAAATGAACTGGAGCATTTGCCCCAAGGCCATTCCCAAATCTCTCTTGTCTGAGAGTCTCAAACTCCCTTCTGATATCCAGCCTGAATATATTCTCCATCAGTTCCCGTCTCTCTGTATTTGCAGCAGCACGGTCCAATAAAGCTCGGCAGCCTCAGCCCTCCCACAGTCAGTCTCTGCACAGCCAGCAGCCTTCAGCACACATCAAGCCAGGATAAATCATCCTGGCTGTGCCCATCTCCTCCCTTCTTTCCTGTCTGAATTTAAACCAGTCCCCTATTCCTGTTCCCATCAGATGTCCCCAGTCACAAACACAAACGTTGCCCCGAAGGAGCTCATGCAAAGATTTATCCCAAAAAGCAGAGAGTGATGCAAGAATGAGATCATGTCCTTCACTGCAGAGATGAAGTTGGGGTGGACAGATGTCCACAAAACCTCCAGATGCTGGGACAGTTACACCAGCCCAATGCAACCTTGAAGATGTTCATCCTTTGCAGAATGTTTCCTCTGCATACAGTGCTGGTAATTTTGGGAACCTCTCCTAAGCTGGGCCAGGTGATCGCTGCTCTCACTGCACATGTTTTGGAAATGAGTTTCACAAGCAGTCTGGATCTGGGTTGCTCGCCTGGTAATTGGGGCACGCTGTTTTTTTCCCCCACTGGATATAAAGCCCCAAATAAGCCAGCTGTGCAGGTCAGCAGGAACTGGAGTTTCTTCTTTTTTTTTTTTTTTCTTCTTTTCCTCTTCATTTGTTGTTGAGTTGGAGGCACTGGTTAAAAATAGCTACGTAAACCCACTGCAGGGGTGAATGTGCTTCCCTCAGCACTTCCAGGCAAGTTCAAAACTGTTCACCAAGGCTGTGTGTGCCCGTGTCTCTCCCACCGACCAATCCCATTCCTCACCTTGGAGTAACAGCGTAATAATTCCTCTTTTGGCTAAAAGCAGCCAGAGGATACTTAGTCTCCTTTGGTAGACAATGCTCTCAGGTATGTGGTGGGATTGTTGGGGTGTTCTGTGCAGGGTCAGGAGTTGCAATCGATGATCCTTGTGGGTCCTTTCCAGTTTGGGATTGTCCACAAATTCCACATTCTATGGTTGTGTCTGCAGGGAGCTGGTCCTCAGGGCTGCGTCCTTGGGACAAATCACACAGGAGAAAAACAGGACTCCCCTAGAAATGAAGGGCTTCAAATTAAGAAGGTGACCAAGCATCAAAATTCCTTCCCAGCCATTGGTTTTATTTCACTGCTGCTTGAAGAGTCTTTTGGTAGAATTCCAAACCCATGGCAGTATTTGTGTCAGTTTGCTCACGCTCATTGCAATCAGTATTTATTTGAATTTGGACAAAATTGTTGAGAATGGTGGTAAGGGAAGATCACATCTACAGGTTGTCATCTTGCTGGCAGAAAAATAAGCTTAAAAAAACCTCCAATCAGCGTCAAGTGGATTGCTTGGGAAATAATTTTCATTCCTAAATGCAATCATCTATATTGGATACAATGTTTACTTGTTAAAAAGAAAATAAAAATGGAGTTGGGGAGCTCTCATGTCTATAAAAAGACTACTTTTCCTGGCATTTATAAATATTAATTTGGAATGTTAGAGAAGAACAATACATAACAATAATGAGAATCACCAAATCCCATCATTTTTGACATTGTCGTATCAACAGCTTAAGGATTAGCAGGTGAACTTTAAACATATTGCTTCCAAATAATAATAATAATAATAATAGTAATAATAATAACAATAATAATATTATCAGAATGTAAAAAATAAACCCCCCTTACTGCATTATATATTCCTGATGGCTTTCTTCTTCTAATAGCATTTACTGGATCACTGCTTTGAACATTTGGATGACATGCTTAAAAAAATTAACCTGGAGAAGAGGGAGGTCTTCTTATCTCTCTCCATTCTTGCAAAGCTTTGCTTAGCTCTGTCTTTGTTTCCCACTAACCCCTGACATTGACAGAGTCAAAGGCCTATCAACTAATACCCTAATTTCAGGAGGATTTTATACACATATCTATCTATGCGCATCTGCAAATGTTTTGTGCACGTGGGGACGTCTGTGCATAAAACGAGGCAGTGTTTGCAAAGATAAAGTTGCACCAGGTGTCAATTTTCACACTTCCCGCTAAATACGCGTGGCAAAAAAAACGATGCCACAATTTCATTGAAAATCCAAGCTATTGAGATCTAATCGCTGCTTAAGCTGTGGCTTTATTCAAATCTGGATCACCAATAGGGCTCAGGATGTAAATGAAGTGCAAAGAGAAATAAAGCAAAGGAAAGGGGGGAAAAAAAGAAATCTATGATAGCCCTTTCCTTCAGCCATTTGATTCCCAAGTCCTTATCAGTCAATTAATGCATACTAAAACTTTAGTGGCAGCCTCAGTTTAACAGACCTAATAGCTCCAGCGAGTCCCCAGCATTAGCCAAACAAAACACACTTTCAGCTGCCTTAATATGAGACTGAAAAAAGGTCAAAATAGACAGGCTTTACAGAATAAATCCTGAAGATCCATTCTAATTTCCACTCAAGGATCTTTTAAGCAGTTCTTGGATGCTCTTTATGGTACTTTGATCCAAGCATAGTTTCATTAAAACTTTGTGGCTTGGTATTTTTAAACCTGATAGCTTCACTAAACTAGTTCTCAAAATGTTAGCTAAGCCGCTATGCATAAAACTACTTTACTGTCATGGTGTCTTCTAATATCACCTAAGTACAGGCTGTTGCAATTTTGAAAATGAACCTTTTCTACATTCACCAGATCTCAGCTTGGGAATTTCTGCGTTCGCACTTGAAGGCTGTCTCACAGCATAAAGGGAAGGTGCTGCCTTACCCCCTTCCTCTCCCCCTCCTTGAAACCTGAAACTAAAATTAGCTGCTGTACCTTATTTGTTCTGGAAGCAAGTTACACAGTACTTCCATCCACTGTGGTTTCCAATTGCAGGATTAACACTGGATGAAAAAAAAAATTAAAAAACAAAACAAAAAAAAACCAAACAACCACCTGAGAAAAATAACAAAACATTAAATGGTGGTTTAAAATCCAGTTTAATGATGGCAGGATAAATTCCCTAAAGACCCAGGAAAACAAATGTTACTTCCCACCTTCATAATGTGGCATGTTAATAAATCTGATTTAACCACCACAGGTAAAAAAAAAAACCCAGCTATGTCTCCAGAGATTGTCCTTTGCTCCCCTGAAAATGAGGATGGCTGAAAGGTTAGGTGACAATTTTCTTCCTCATGCCTGTTGTTCACAAAAGCCTTGATTTCTCGAGGAGCTTTTGTGGTGAGTTTGCATTACAGTAGTTAAGGGAATTACAGAAGGATGGCTTCAGAAGGGGCTGGGCTGAGTTTTTGAGAGAAAATACAAGCAAAGGATTATTTAAAAAAAAAAAAATAAAACTGAAGAGACTGGATTTAAAAAGGCACCCTCCACCCATCTGAGCTGAGGGCCAAACTCCCACTAATTTTCATGGGAGCAATGGTCATTGTTGGGAAACAAACAACACAAAACTTGCAAGAGAGCCCCAAAAACATCTCTGGCTGGGATATCACTTTCATGCATGGTGGACATTTAAGACCAAGCTGGACAATTAAGGCCAAAACAGGATCTTACCTGTGTAATCATACATGAAAATACAACTTTTGTTATCTGCAGTCACCCCCTGTCCTGGATGGGTACAAATATCACCCTGAAATGAGCCTGAGGCTGGTTTTACCCACAAACCAGTGACTCTCTAGGGTCTGAAGCCCAGGATCCCACCCTCTAACCTCAGCTCTGGCCCCAAGAAGTGCTCAATGGGACAGTTTTTGCTCCAGACCCATGAATATGAGTTTTTATATACCCGAGGGTTTCATGCTCACTTCTTGAGCCACGGTTGCTATTGACAATGTTACAGGAAAGGCCACCAACTCTTGGCTCTTTAATTCTCTCAGATGCTCTCTCCAAAAAAAAATGGAATTACCAATTTTTCCAAGCACTGCTGCCAGTGGGTTGGGATAAGACTGTCCCACTTCTTCCTGAGTCCTCATCACCTGGCAGAAATTGTTTGGTTGTTTTTACTGCTTCACACACCTTCGAGGGGTCAGCAGAGAATCCTGTCAGCTGAAGGGCTGACAAAAGCTCCTGATGTCAGGTATAAAGAATGCCACCTACAGCTTAATGCCTGCACAAACCCCTCCGACTTCGGGCAAACAATGAACGTTTTTGTCTCCTTAATGTCCAGTATGCAATCGAGTGGAAATGCTACTTCCATCCTTAATCTACAAATGAAATTAAAGTTGTTGAAAGACACACGATAAACCGGGATCCTTTGTTTCTTACAGAAGAGGGGAAAAAATTGAAACCACTAAATATTTTAGCAGATTTACTAAATTTCCAATTAAACCTGGAATTATAGCAGAGCCTGTATCTCCCTCTCACTCCACCACACACATTTGCTATTTGAATAAAGTAGGTTAGACACAGCGCTCCCTCCACCCGCCCATCCGAGCAGGAATATTAATGAAGCAGATCCGTCGCCGGAGCGCTGCGCCAGCGGGGATGCTCGGGCATCCCTGGGCCCGAGCGTCTGGGAAGGGCTGGTTTATAGGGGAACAGCCTCGGCTATCCGGAGGGAGCGGGATATGCAAGGCAAGAGCACCCTCTGCCCGCTGGCAGGAGGGTCTGGCTCTGTTAACATGCCCCCCATCCCTCCCCCTCCTTCCCTTCGCTGAGGAAAGGTCACGGGAAGCAGCTTACACAAGCCAGATGAGGTGGAGACCAAATCAGGACCAAGATTATGTGTCAGGGACTTAGAGACGGGAGCAGAAGGAATGCGTGCAGTGCCAGTGCATGCTTTCTGCCCGGCTCCAGCCCTTCCTCTCACCCCACAGAGCACTGGCCGTGTCAAAGGAAGGATAGCAGGCATCCCCTCGCTCAAGGGGTTCCAGTGCATGTGGCCAAGCTGGCCAGGACTTGGCCAAAAAGGTTTGAGAGAGATGGATGAGTTTATGGCTCTTCCAATCTGGTCCAGTCCCGTTTGGAATTGAAGGTGTTTGCCCTCACGGGAGGCACAGCTTCGCTATCCCCTCGTCTGCTTGGGAAAAGGTGGGAGTTGTCCCCTGCCACAGGTCAAAGCACAAGGGACAGGCAGACCCATAGGGAAGTCTGAGCCTGGAGCCTGGACCAAAGAAAGGTGACATCGGTGGTAAGGACAGGCTGACATCTCTGCTGGCCAGTTCTGGGTCCAGTAGGTGTACTCTTCCATCTCCAGCACCAGCCACACTCTGGAAATGAGCTAAGGGAAGAAGCACAGAGCAGCCTTCCCCACCACATCCCTCTGCATCCAGCAATCAGGGCTTTAGGGATGCCTTGATCCAGGATGCCGCATTTGGGACCATCCCCTCTATATTTTGGCTCCATGACATTTCTGACATGTGTGGCGATGTCACCTCAGAGACACTCAAACCCTGGAGAGCCCAGGGAGACTGTCACCATGCAGCCACAGGAACATGCCAAACAGGCAGCTGAGTGAGGAATGCCTGGGAACGATGCACAAAGGTGTGGAGAGACCTTCCAGAGTGGATTTTGGTGTAGCTTATCCTTACACACCTTCTGCCACCTGGAGACGGCACCCACCTCATGAGCACCGCTCACAGGCAAAGCTCTGCTCCATCCTTGAATCTTTGGACATCCTCTGCACCTGCAGGGATAGCTGAGGAACTTCCTCCAGGATAATGCTGTGGCACCACACCTCAATGGAAAGCAACGTGCCACGGTGGAAAATGCTCCTTGTCCAATGGTAAAGCCTGAGCTCCAGAAGAGACCACCTGAGCATTTACACATTTACACACCCAGCCCGGAGCTTCTCCTCATCAGCCACTGCGACGCATGCAGACACACCCCTCACTTCTCCCAGGGATCCTGAGCTGAGTGACCCTGGACAGCTCTCAGCACACTAAGCCTTCCTCAGGGGGACCAGGATCAGGGGTGTGTGACAGGAGGGACTCACAGAAGTTGCCTTTGCCTCACCACTGACCACATATCACTTTTCCTGTGCATTAGACAAGGCTTTCCCTCCCTGGGCTCTGCATCCCTCCCATCCCACTCACTCCCTGCTCTGGCTGCTCGTAGCAGTGCTCAGGGACATCACTCTCCTCTTTCTTCTATCCTTTAGCACCATCTTGCACAGGAGAGGTGTTTTTTTCCTGCCAATAAAACAAAATAAAACAGTGGAAGATCCATTTCTTTTCCTTACATAACAGCTAAGCCCATGCAAATTCATCGCAAGTCTTCGCTGTGGCACAGAGCACTTGAGAGCAAGGCCAAAGAAATCAGCAATTGCCCTTATTTTCTCCTCTTAAAAACAGCTCAATTGGCCCATTGCAACTTATTCCTGCAGTCTCTATTCATATCTTTTCTTCCAGGCAGCTGCCAGTTGGTGCTGCACATTTGCTTGGAATGGAATATACCGGTGGGCCTGAGCTCTAAAACATTGTTTCAGTCATATTTCAATATTTAGCTTTTACACATCTGTATAAATCCTGTTTTTTTCAAAACCTTGTACAGCAAGAGAGTTAAAAGGAGTTATTTCCTTGTTTGCAGTCAGAAAATGCAAATTCCAGCTGCAGAAGGTTTTGCCACCTCATGTGGGCTTTCCCACACTGTGGATGCCAATGCCTGAGCTGCCAACCTGGGCTTCCTCCAGCATGGACTGACAGAAGGGGACCCCCAACCACTCATCCCATCCCCTTGATTCCTCCAGGATTGCTGCCTTAGGATGGGATGGATCACCTGGTGCTGCGCTGGCTGGGATGCAGCCCTTCCAGGAGAGTCTTCCCTGGGAAAGGCTGAGATGCAAAGGGGATCATGCAAGGGGGAATTGGAGGGCAGGATATGTCCTGTTTTCCAGGAGACATCAGTGAAGCAGAGGAAACAGAGGGAACTGTAGGAAGTTCCAGTGGAACCTGCAGAGATGTGATTTTTTTTTTCTACCAAGCATATGTTTATCATGATTTTATGTTTTCAGACTTTAGGACTGAAAATTCAGGGGTTAAGTTTTTGGGTTTTTTTAAAAAACAAAATGTACTACTTCTCATTTTGAACACAGACAGTTTCCATTTTGAAATGGTTCTATGAAGAAGAAGCCTTTGAAACCAAAAGGTTTAAATAATGCTCCAAACAGGGCAAATTATTCCACTTCTGGTGAGTGGAGCATGGCAAAGAAATGCTTCAATAGCAGAAAAAAAGTGACTTAGTCTAATCTAAACTGACTTCTAATAATTTTCATAATTCCCCGTGGGAATTCCTGCTTACCATTGCCTTGTGAGTCGTAGAAATATCCACTACCATCAACCTGCCATGAGCTTGTGGAAAGCAGCCACCCTGTTCCTCCAAAGGAAGCAGACACCAAACCTCCCTCAATGGGTTCAGCCAAACCCCGTGGCTTTTACTCCCTCTAAAGGGAAAAGGAATTACCTGCCAGGGCTGCTGCACATTTCCAACATACTGGGTGAAACCCAGGGGAAGAGCAGCCTTCCCTCCTCCTCAGATCCTGCACATCCAGTTCCCAGGGGTGTTTTGGTTCAGTCCCACCAGAACAGCAGCATCCTTTGCTTTCCTGCCTCGTTGGAGCTGGGGGTTTCCACTTCTCACCAGCCCCAAGCTTGGCAGAGGTGTGGGAGGCATTTGGGACAGCTCAGTTGGTTGCACAATGGCTTTGGATTGCACGAGTTGGAATCACGGATTGTTTAGGTTGGAAAAGCCCTCTCAGATCATTGAGTTCAACCATCACTGAGCACTGCCAAACCCACCACTAACCCATGTCCCCAAGTGCCACATCCACACAGCTTTTAAATCCCTCCAGGGATGGGGACTCCACCACTTCCCAGCTTCACAAATTTGTGGATGCTTTTTTCTTGTAGAGATCTAGAAATGGATCCCGGACCCTCCTAGCCTGAACTGGGGACTCAGTGATCTCTGTCCCTAAAAACAGAGCCAACAGAGGTCTGGGACAACTTGCCCCTGCAGGTCTTGTAGGCACTACCCCGGGTTACGTGATTAAACAGCAACACTGAGTTTGCAGAGCTGTCAATCCCATACCTTTCATCAGCACTTAATTCACATTAAAAAAAAACCAACTCACACCAGCCCTTAAAAGCTCTGGAGCTGCATTTCTCACGGCTGCAATAATACTTACTTACAATATGGACTCTAGCTGCTTTTTATGTAACTGCTGCTCTTAATCAGCTCAGTATTAGCAGCTCTAACCTGCTCTTGCTTGATTTATTTTATTTTATTTCTAAAACAAACATAGCTTTACAATCTCTCTGATTTCCCAGCTTTTATGCCACTCCACTGAGGCGCTTTAAACATCTCATTTATCTCCCATACGTTGGGAAATTACAACCCCCCTCCTCTCCAAAACAAACAAGCAAGAGAAAAAACCTCCAGCTAAAATCTACACAGTTGGAAAGTGTTGATTTAAACAAAAACCCTGAAACAAGATAGGGAGAGACTAGAACATGAAAACAGACTCCTTTTTTTTCTTGCACAGATTGAGCTCTGAGGTTGTTTGCATCAAATGTTGACTTGTTCCAAGGCAGCATCTATTTAGATGTTGTGAAACTGGAAGGAACCAGCGTGAAATACATTTTTCAGTTGTTTGAGAAAGACTGTGCTGTTGTATTTCTCCTCACACACGTTTCCCTCTCTTCCTTCCTTCCCACTTCACCCCACTAGTGCAAAGGGGGCTGGAAGCAGTGGGAATAATTTGAAGAATCAGGCTTTCCAAACGAGGATGGGTGGGAAGAACATGTTAACTGGGGTTTTTTTCTGATCTGTATTATTTATGAAAAAAATTCTCCCCTAAACAAAGAGGCTGATTTAAGGGTTGTGCTTGTTCCTGGGGGATGTGTTTCTGAATACTGGCTGTACTTAGGAATATCTCTCCTCTCTGCACTAGTGAAAGCACTGTTGCAGTCCACTTTTCTAATTGCATAATTCACTGAAGGCAAATAATAGCAAATTTCTTTAAAAATCTGTTGGTTTAGGCTTCTCTCACATCTTCTCCCCACCTATCTCCTGCTTAGTGCAATCACAGGATTTATTGTATAGTGTGTGAAACTAATGGGAAACTTTCTCTTCTTGTTATATATAAGCCAGTGACTCACGTTTTTCCATAAATAAAAGGGACAATATTCCCCTCCTTATAATTGTCTTCAACCCGTTTTGCTTTGGGGTTTGTTTTTTTTTCACTCTGTAACATTTTTATTTACCCACAGAAACCCACATAAAAATACTGCTGGAAGAACATGCCACCACAAGATGCATCCTCTCCCTATCAGCAGCCAAAATCTGAATTTTTAATTGAAGTTATCACCCAAAGACCAAACCAGCTCCCCCACACTTCAACAAACCAACCCCAGCGCTTTAACGAAACATAAAATGGGCAAAACACTGGAGTCTCCTACGTATGGATGGGGATGGGGAGAGAGGAAGAGTTATAAATCTAAACCCTCCATTCCAGACCACATCCCCGAATGGAAATAGGCACCAAAGCATGTTGCTACATATTTTTTGCAGAAAAAAATTCCGAACAGCCTTATCAGCGGTGGCGGATCCGGCGTCGCACCCATCACTTATCCGTTGTGCCCTCTGCTGGATGCAGCACACAAAGGCAAGGAATATTATTTCCAATTAATTTTTGGCATCATCCCTTGGCATCTGCGTTAGGAATGCAAAGCGTGAAATTTGTAGTAGCAGGTTTAATATTTGATCCAGCCAAAAAAATGGTTTTTTGCTACAAGGACTTACCTTTGGTAGTGTTTTCCTGCCCGCTCACCCCCCCCTCCTCCGGCTCCACGTTGTGTCACTGCCACCGAGCCTTGTTTATGGTCCAAACGGAGAAATCTGCCACTGAACGCCATCCATGGCAGGAATAATTTCATGCTGTGCAAAATTTGTTTCATTTCACATCCTGTAAGAATAATTACTTAGCATAATGCCACTTAAGCTGTATTTCTAGCTGCAAACATTAAGGAAATGGTAAAAAGCTAGATCCCAGTTGGGAGAGGGAAAAAAAGGGGGTATTTAGGGGTCCCCGGGGTTTCTTCAAACTGGTTGCTTTTAGCACCAGGGACAACTGGAAGAATTAAAGTGTTATGAATGATGTCACTGAATTTAAAAGCACAATGAACCCAAACATTTTCAATGATATTTGAGGTCACTCATGTGCCAGGGACCTCGATAGGACACTGCCTTCAGAAATTGAGGACAAAACATGTAGCCCATACTGACCACATTTCTCATGTTTTCTGCAAATAAGTTTATTTGAAGGTGACCGTTGCCCAAACGGTCCTAAAAAACAGCAAGTGAAGAAGCTGAATCCTCTTCATGTCATGTCACAGATTCCAATTTTTATGTGACAGAAAACAGGTCTCAGTAGGTCTGGAGGAGAGTCAATGTGATGGGTGAGCAGGGTGTATTGATCAAATATCAGCATAAGCTGATAGACTGAGCCAAAGGAGGCTCCGACCTCCCTCCTGGGCCCCCACAAGAGAGAAAAATCCTCTTTCATATCTAGTCAGAATTATCCATGGTTCACTCTTACCTTCTAGCAAAACCAAGCTGCAGTCTTCAATCAAATGCAAGACTGGCATGGTCTAATTGAATTAGTTCAATTAAGTTTAAAGATCAAAATTATGATTGTGGATTTCTAAAAGAATCTCATTTTATCGATGCCAAACCACAGCTTGTAACTGAGTAGTAAATTCTGACTTGTTCTCTCCCAGATGCTGGAAATAATCACTTACAAAGAACTTCACTTTCTCCAATAATGGCAACCCTCGTGTACACCAGGTATCTGGGCTGACCTTCATCTTCGTCAAGGCCACTGTGTCTCTTCTTCACTCACCAGCAAAGCCCAGTTTTGAATGGCACCATCAAGGATTTACTGATAAAACTCACTGGGAACGAGTATGTTTGCCTTGGGTTTGTTCAACCCCACAAAAGGCAAAATCTCCGGTTTGCTAGAAGCAGGCTGTGAAGGATGGATGGATGGATGGATGGATGGATGGATGGATGGATGGATGGATGCTGTCCATCACAGCACCCTCTCCAACCAGCACTCCACCAGCACAAATTCCCCCAGCTCCACTCATGTGAATGAAGGGATTCCAATTTATACTCATTCTTTGTTTTCACTCTGTTTCAAAAAAAACCTTTATCGAGAAGTTCAACTTTGACTATAACAGGAATGTCAAGAGGCAGCAGGGAAAAATAATAAATTTTAAGAAAAAATTTGGGCAGGCAAATGAAGCAGGTCAGCAGATCCTCCTTGGACTTCATGAGCAGAGGAGTCCTTCAGATTTTTTTTTTAAGTGGCTTTACTACTAAATCAAAGAACATGACAGGAAAGACCCCCAAAACCACCCAAACTCACTCAAGCTCCTCTTACATGCTTTTCCCCCAAATTTCAGCTAGCTGCCGCTCTATCTGACCAGCAGTGATATGTTACAACTCTAGAACACCCAAGAACACTCAAATGCTCCTGTAGAAGGGACAATGTGATGCCACCAGCACTCTCCAACCTCTCTGTGGGGCCCTTGGTGGCTGTGGAGCAGGGCAGTGTCCCACAGCCACCTGGCAGGGGCAACGCTCCGGCTCCATGAGGCAGATCCAAACCAAACAGCCTTTCCAAGGGTACTGACAATGATGTCTTCATTCCCCACTGTGTGATGGGAGAACTTCAGCTGCCTGTTTGCTCAGGTAGCGCCACACCAAGCTCCCAGTCCTGGAAGACCCTGGAAAAATGGTGAGGGTTTGGCACGGGTCAAGCATTAGCATCCCAGTGGGAGATGCCGTCTTTAGTGTGGGCACCTTGGTTCATGAGTCCCCCAAATGCAGAGGTTGGGGGACACATCAGGGGGATTTTGTTCTCTAAAACCCCCAACTCAATGTCTTCCAGGTGGAGGTTGCCTGTGACATTGTCACTTTTCATGTACAAGATGCTTTCGCAACTTTGCAAAAGTTTTCGTCTTCATTTAAAATACGCGATGGAGGGACACGGGGAGAGAGGGCAATAAGTACCTTCGAATTCATGCAGCACTTACCAAAATCAACATTAAAAACCAATTCACATGAGAACACCCACTGAAATACTTCCCATCTATAAATCCCACCAATAAACCCAGGGGTGACTGTAGGGCAGCCAGAATTCTCTCCTGGCATATGGAAACCTCAGCACTGCTCTGTCTGACCCTGGAGTGGTTGCAAACTGCTCAGAACAGTGCTGCCCCCTCACAAACCATCTCCCACTGCTTTTGGGGAGCCTGTCCCATGAGTAGGTTTGGGTAACGCACGTGAACACACATAAGACATGTGAATTCCAGCTGCATTTCAGGGTAGATCTGCCTGTGCCACATCTGCCTCCATCACTCTCTTTTAAAGAGCAAACACAAGTTGCCAACATCCTCACGAAGGATAAGCCCAACAATTTAGCAGTTCCCTCTTTTTTTTCTTCTTCTAATTTTTTTTAAAACACCACATCGAATCCCAACGGGATTTTGGGGGTTTTGTTTTAATGGCGAGGCAAAAATTTGCTGATCCTCCCCGTGGCGAAGTTACTTTCAAGTCAGTGAAAGTTCTTGGCCCGCAATGAAAAGTCTTTGCCAATTAGCGCTCAACAACTTCAATTCATCCCTCCTGGTTCAAGATGAGTAGGAACCTAATAAGGCTGCGATAAAAGGGCAAAAGGCACCGAGTGCCCAAAGGGGATTAATGGGCTCTTCCATTTATTTGTCTTCCTAACAGCTGAACTGTTACAAGTATTGACGGTCTTCAAACGCCGGGCGCCGGGGTCTCCAATGGCCAACTCCAGCTCCCGGCCCCGAGGGGCGAGGGCTTCCCCCTGGGCGATGCCAAAACCAACAAAGCCCCGGGGATCAGGTAATGAAACTTCAGCTTTTCCCCCCTCCTCCTTCTTCTTTGAGATTTATTTACTGGCAGCTGACAAGGGGCAAATTCAGCTGGAATTGTGTAGTCAAGGCCCTGTCAAGCCTTCAGAGGCACCCTTATGTCGAATCACCTTCCTGACTGGCATGTCGCTGAAAAGCCCTCGGCGCTGGTCCTTAACAGCTCCCGACAGCACAAAGGACACTCCAGACAGATGCCTACATGGCATCCTGCAGCATTTTAAAAGAGAATTAGTGGTTTTAATTATGGTCGTCGTATGAAAGGAAACCATGCAAGCTCGGCAGGAGACCTTTGATCAAACCCTTTTGCTAGCACAATGCCGCGGAACTGTGACTATTCCTAGCAAGGGGCCTTTTCTCGCTGAATGACTCACCAGTGATCTTTGAATGCAGACAAGTTCCTCACCCTCCCTCTTCATTAGCGAGCATTTCTATACAGCCCCTATATAGTGCGCCGAGTCTTGGAGCTATACAATGGGGGGGAAAAAAGAATCCCTACAGATTCTGGCCTCTACTTAGGAAGTGCTGAAGGACTCTGAGTGACTTTATTCATTAAAACAGGTTGCTATTAATTAACTGTCATAATAAAATAAAGAACTATTATTTGCATTTCTTAGTGTGCTCCCTTTAGTAATATGTATAAAAGATGCTTGTAACAAAAATGAATTTATAAGGGAGAAAAAACCCTCAGAAGTCTTTTTTTCCCTTTCCCCCCCACCTTTTTTTTTTTTTTTTTTTTAAAAAAAAAAAAGGCAGCAGGAGCCTGACTAATTATTAGGACCCGTTTTGCAAGAGAACAAATAGAGGTAAAACACAAATATGAAAGTAATTAGGAAAATGCAAAATCCTGTTTACTTGGCAACCGATTCATGCAACTGAGACTAACGAAGAGCAAATCAGCTTTGCTTGTTTGATAAACTTCAGGGTGCCACCTAAGAGGAGCTGATAAAAATTAAACTCTGCCAGCATCCCTCCACCCCGCCTTTTAGCCAACAGGCTCAGCAACATCCACGCAGCGGCTCCGTCTGTGAGTACCAGCAAATCTCATTTGAACAGGTTCAGGGGGAGGAATTTTGGAAGTTCCATCAGTGCTAGGTATTTCCCCCTCCGTGGTATATCTTCTGCTGAACACCCAGCACAGAGCCCTGCATTCTCATGTGCACAGGATTTATACGGACATGGAGCACATCAACATGGTTCTGATTTTCTCCCTAAGAAAGCATCACCTTCCCACTGCTCTTCACACCTGGGAAGGCTTTAGCCACTGGGAAAGTTCTTTTTGTAGCCACTGTTTATTACAATATAGGATGATACTTTACTCAGCACGGCCCCTCTTTTCTCCCAAGCAGATAGTGGGATCCACAAAAGCTTCCAATTATTTCAAGACTATGCAGCTAAGGAGGGGCATCTAATCAAGATAAAGAATACCCTCGGCTCAGTATATTTGGTTGAATGGATTTGCAATAATGCAGGTAACAAAAGCATTCAAAAATTGGATTCCTAATGCTTTTCTGCTGGGGCTGGAGGACTGGTTTGGAGAAGGGAAGGAGAAAGCCAGCCCTGAGAAAGCTGCATGGAGGAATGTGTGATATTCCCTCTCTCTGTACAAATACTTCTGCAGGGATTGAGAGGAAGGAAGAGATTTAAGTGAGGCACGGCTGACCTGAAATGTAGTCAATTACAACACAAAGAGCTAAAATGACACCCCTGAACAGCTCCTCTTCCCTCTCACCCTTCTGCTTTGTGGCTTTGCAAGCCAGAAGCCGCAGTTTTCCATCTTTTTATTGCTCATTCCTCATCTGCCATTCATACAGGAATGGCTCATAGGAATTAATGGGGAACTGCCATGGAAATCATATACTACAAAAATAAATCAGGAGTGAGAGGGTGAAAAGTAAAGGGTGTTATTTTGCAGCTGGAGTTAGAGATTCCTAGACAGCAGCTTGATTTTTATATGGGAAACATTCCGTGAAAGTTGGGAAAATCAGCACTTGGAGAGAAAGAGAGAAGTGGTCTGCTGTTAAAAGGATCTATCAGGAATAGTGGCCACGTGTCCCTACACACACCTCCAACTCCAGAGCAGCAGAGCACCCACCTGCAACAGCCCTCGCTCCTGCCCACATCCCAGTCTGCTCCAGAGATGCTGTTTGATAATGTGAACTTTACTTCTTCCTTCTCTGATAATTTTACCAATCCAAAAGAAATCCTGGCCTGGCAGCAATTTGTCTCCTGCAAAACACCGGGCTGAGATACCACAGACCATAGAATAAAGTATGAAGCTTTAGATGAACAGAGCTTTACAGGAACACCACCAGAGTTTTGGGACTGTTTTAAGCATTTGAAGTGCTTTTAACTGACAACATGTTGAAAAACATGACATTTTATGTCTTTTTATTCTTTTTTTTGAACAAGCAGCTGAATTCTTGTTAATGAAGTCGCTTTGCTGTTGCAGCAGATTGAAAAGCAGGCTGAATTCACACCCTGTTCTTTTGGTTAAAGGCCCTGACATCTCCGAAACTGCAGTTCTGGCATCCCCAGGAGCCATGAGGATGTGGTAAAGCAGATGAGGATTCTGGGCTCTCATGGAAAAAGGCCATGATGCCATGAAGATTTTTGCCTTTTTTTTTATACCCCTGTTATACCTTTTTACAACTTCTGTATTCCTGGTGCTTTTTGCCTACATTCTTGGACTTGTTTGTCAAGCTAAGAGGCTCAACATTTTAGAAGCTTCGTAGCTAGGGATCAGTGTGCCCCAGACCCCAAGGTCCTCTCCAGAACACATTCTGTAAACTAAGATAGAACCATCCAGGAGAAGGCTCCTTGGGGAGGGGGGCCTCATTCGAGCCTCTCATTGGGGAATTTTTGACAGATGTGCTAATTAGTAAAACCTATAATATTATACCCAATCTTTGGGGGCATACTTGGCGGGGTGCATTTCAACGCATACGACCAGGATGTGTGCACCTAAGGATCCTTAAAATAAATACCAAGGTAAAATCCCTTTTTCCCTTCTAACAGTGTTTGACTCTTGATTTTAAGACCAGGAAAAGGCATCAGCCACAGCACGGATGCCACGAGCCCTGGGGAGAGCAGCATCCCAGGGGAGCTGCATGTGGGGTCTCAGGACCACGGTCCCTCCACCCCAGTGCAGGACATGCTCCCTGCTGCCAGCAGAGTCCCTCTGCAAGGGAAAATACCTGAGTTGCTTGCTCACTGTTGGAACACTAAGCAATAAAGACCATCCCATCATAAAATCCCAGTGGAATGAAAGCAGCCATCCCTGCAAAGCAAGGGAGGCAGAAAAAATGGGTTGGTCTCTATCCATTCCATTCCAGCAGGACATCCTCTTCTTCCAGTACCTAAATGGGCTCCAGAGAGCTGGAGAGAGACTGTTTACACAGACATGGAGTGGCAGGACAAGGGGGGAAGGCTTCAAAGTGAAGGAGGGCAGGGCTAGATGGGATATTAGGAAGAAATTCTTCCCTGGGAGGGTGGGGAGGCCCTGGCACAGGGTGCCCAGAGAAGCTGTGGCTGACCCCGGATCCCTGGAAGTGTCCAACACCAGGTTGGATGGGGCTTGGAGCAACCTGGGACAGTGGAAGTTGTCCCTGCCCATGCCCAGGGGGTGGAATATTGGATTTAAGGTCCCTTCCAAACCAAACCATTCTGGGATTGTGTGATTATGATTCTGCAGTGCCCTTGGGCACAGGCACAGCCAGGTCCCAGAGCACATTCAAAACAGTGAAGGACCAGGCTCCTGGGAGGGCACCCTCCCATAGCTTGTCCTGCTGGAAACCCACCACAAAAAACACACAGACACAGCACAGCTAATGAAAAATGGCCTTAGGAAACCTTTTGGCTCAGCAACAGAGGAAACAACTAAATGCTAAAGACATTTTAACATCTAGAATGGATGCTACATTCATATAAAAAAAAAAAGATATTCACATTACAACAAGCTCATAGTTTTCTTGCAAAAGAAAACTCTTTTTTGAAACCCACTATTTTATTTAGTGATGAGCTTCTCCCCCCAAAAAAGTTCATTTGACAACAGCAATCAAAGACCAAACACCACTACGTCCCTGCAGAGACAATCACACTTGATTTCCTCTCTGCTGCCATTTCTGTCACCTTTTAAAACCATTCTCACATTGCCAAGGACTAACTCAGATTTTAAGCCTCCACTTCAACATTTCAGCAGCACCGGGTGCTACCCAGCTCCCCGCCTCAGCTCCGCCTTCCTTCTCCTCAGCCCCTGCAGCTCTTCCCTGAGGTGCTGCACAGCCTGCAGGATGTCCTGGCGCTGGGGATCATCCTCTGCTTTCTCTGTGTAGAGCAGGAAATGTTTCACGGTTTCGGAGAGCAGCGTTTCGGGATCCACGTCCCCCCGGCGCAGGCGCAGCATCCTCTCGCAGGCGATGGCGTAGTTTTTGTGCCAGTTCACCGGGTGACTGGGATGGGAGTTGACAATTTCTTTGTATGACTGTTAAAGGAACAAAAAGAAAAGGAAAAAAAAAAGAAGGAGGGGGCAGCAAATTAATTGAACGAAGGGGGAGCAACAGCTTTAACCAGTGCTTCAAAACTGCCTGGAAAGAAACAGATGCTATTTAGATGTCCAAGTCCAGAGCTGGAGTATTTCTGTAATTCACTCTGTGTTTGCCATTCAGCAGCATGAATCAGAAATCCAAGGGGGGCTGAAACGTTTCCCTTCCAACAGCAGCTGTTTGTTTAGAAACATTACAGATGATGGTGATAACCCCACGGCACATTATGTGCTTCCCCCAGAGAGGTGTTACACCAAGCTGGGGGAAAAAAGAGATTTAACTGTCGTGCCTGCTAGACATTTACTCAATATTTCAGGAGATCAGGACGTCTTCCACAGGACTTAAGCAGTGTGTTGACTTGAGTGGGAATATTCATAAGCTCAACAGCAGGCATGTGCCTGGGAACTTTGCAGAATAGCAAAAATCCCAGCAAAACGGGCAAGAATGAAGGAAACTATTTGTTGATTCTCTGCTGGAGTATGAAATACTGCTCCTCTCTGCTGACACACACTGATCACTTTGTGCATCTGTTGGCATCTCAGGCAGTCCAGTATTTCCAGAGATACCTACACCAGCTTATGGGTGTTATTCTTTGGTGTGAAATGCAGCAGAATTAATTTGCAGTGAGAAGACTGTCGGATTTTATACTTGCTGGCTCAGACGCACGACTGTGTAATGACAGAGGGGACAAGTGCATAGAGGGGACTTCAGGACAAGCAATCTCTTGGCATGGGTTTGGAGCCCAGCACAGACAACATAATTATAGCAAAAGCAGGGTGTTGACTGGTTTGCTTTTGGCATCCTCCGTGACCGAGGGGGCAAGTAGGAATGGATAAAATCCCTGAACAAATCTCTTTGAATCGGCTACGCTCCCAGTTTGGATAAACAAGGGGAATGCAGATTACAGGGCCTGTATGGAAACACTGTATTTCCATGGACTCCAGAAATTTAAAAGAAAAGGGGGAAAAAAAAAATCCACGATGGAGGCTGCAGGGAGCATTCCTAACCCAAATCCAGGACTTACAGTGTATGCAAATGTGTAAAGTTGTGATTTCATTTCTGCAGTCACACTGGCTGTTTCTGCAAGGTCAAAGATGAAGAAAGCTGTTTTCATCCTAGGAAAACAAGAAAAACTTCCATGTGGTAACTGCGTAATGCAACCAGCTCACATCAATAGATCCACATGTGGGACAACACACAGGATCTCCATTTCAGTCACCAGTGAGATGAATTTCTCCCTGTAATACATTTCCTCACCTTACAACCCAACTACCTTTGAGAGACTTTGAGCAGGACCTTTTGGGGAACAAAACAGCCACTTTCCTGAAGGCTTTGCTGGAGGCCTTGCACGCTTCATCTCATCCTGCCAGCCTTTTCCTTCTAAAGGTTGGCACATGTAGACCCAATAAGGCCATGGCCCATCAAGCTGCCTGCTTTGGTGTGTGTTTCCACACCAGTGAGCTGGCAGTGCCCACTGGCTGTTGGAAGAGAGCAAAGGAAAATTACCTGGCTTGCCACATCTCCTCGTTGGCGACAGCTTCCCAGGAAGAGGGACTGAAACTAAATGGGAATGGAAATAAAATTCAGCCATCAGATCCACCTTGCCGGGTTTCACCCACCACAACCCTTCCAACCCAGGCAGTTACAGACCTCCCAGGCAGAAGAAAACCTGGCATGAAGCCTGTGGCTCTGACAGCAGGGAATTCAGCTGATTCTCTGTCATTTAAAAAACTTTATTCCTCCCTCTCCATAGAAGGAGCCTCTGGTATATCAGATGTTTCACAGCATCCCAGTTCTCAAAGCCAGAGGTGTTTTTTGCCATTGCAGGTCAATCTATGACATTTAGACCTATGGATGTCTCAATAATTTTAGCTCCTGATCAAGTTTTAAGGTCAGAATTGGACCTAATACTTGACTAGAGATGCCCTTGCTATTTTTTACACTATTAAAAATCATGGATCATGGAATGGTTTGGGTTGAAAGGGAGCTTAAAGACCATCTAATTTTAACTCCCTGCCATGGGCAGGGACACCTTCCACTCCCCCAGGTTGCTCCAAGCCCCATCCAGCCTGGCCTGGAACACTGCCAGGGATGGGGCAGCCACAGCTCCTCTGGGCCGTGCCTGTGTCTCACCACCCTCACAGGGAAGAATTTCTTCCTGCTGTCTATCCAGAACACAAAACATTGAGATTATGGCTCTTGTTTAATTCCTCTAACCCTGCAGCAGGTGTGGCAATGCTGCTGGCAGGAAATGATGAGCAGGAAGGAGCAGAGGCTCCTCTGCCTCGTACCTGCCATAGTCTTCAGTCCAGTTATAGAGGTTCCTTGTGAGATGAATCCACTCTCCTGGGTCAAACACAGCTCCAGAAGGAACCAACTTTTCACATGTACCCCAGGGCCAGAGCGAGTGGCTCCTTCTCCAGGTCGAGTCCCCTTCATGAAGACCTATGCAGACAAACACTTCCTTACTGCCAAAAAAACCAACAGAGAGAGCAATGGTGAAGCCACCCCAGAGACCATGGGCTACCCCATGTCCCTGAGCAAACCAAACCACACACAGCACACTGTGCAGCAAACACGCCCATCCGGCAATCTCCCATCAGCACGGGCACGTTTTGGGGCAGTCTGGAAAACAGATGAATTCCCCATCTGGCATTGCCCATCTGTCCTGCCAGCACAGGTGGCACATCCTGTCCCCCTTCCTGGACCTCCCAAACAGGCCAGAAGCTGCAGGAGAAGGCCATTTCTCCCCACTGGCACCTGGCTCTGCTCCTGTGCCTCCCCATCCTCGCAGGGCTCACCCCAGCTAGTCTAAATGCAGATGCTATTCTTATTCATGTGAGTATCTAATCCTTTCTCCACTCTTACTAAGCTATTTTTATATGATGATTATTCCTGGAATACATTCATTCTATGCTAATCAGTTGGCCACAATGTTCACAAAGGAGAAGCAGCAGCAATTTGCTCTCCAACCATCGTCGTTCTGAGTACACGGGAACGTTCCTTTTCTCTGTGATGAATTGTACCATCAACAACAAAAAATCATCAGTAAAAAACTCTGCAGATCACCTTTTTTCCCCCTCCTTCCTGAAAAACCAAACCAACCTCAAAACAAGAGGCAATATTATATCCAGATGGAGTTACTTCTGCAGAGGTATTTTGCTTTAATTGCAAAAATAATCTCGCCACCGGGGAGGAAGTCAGTGGAGAAAATTGGTCTTTTGGATGCAGTACCAAGCTGTTCCATAAAAAATTTCAGGAGTAAAAAAAGGGTCGGAGATTTTAGGAAAGCTGTTACATATGAAAGGAATGCTTACTGTTTATTTACTTTGAGGAAACGATGGAGATTAAAGGCAAGTGTCCCGTCGGGTAATACTCCTTCCACAGGATTCCACCGGTTCCCGGGAAAATAAACGCCAGGTAAATGCTTGGCCAGCTTGGGTAAATACCATTCATAAGTCATCATCTAGAATAAAAGATATTATCACCATGAAGACAAGAATCAGAAGATTTACATCCAGAAGAAATGGTTTCTGCAGGAGTAATAACCATTTGCTCCAGGAAGTCACCCCCCAAGTCAGCAGTGACACGAGGCCACAGCACCAGACTGGGTCACTGTGGTCAGCCCATGCCACCAGACTGGGTCACCACAGTCACACCACAGCACCAGACTGGGTCACTGTGGTCAGATCACAGCACCAGACTGGATCACTGTGGTCAGATCAAACCACCAGACTGGGTCACCAGTGCCTTCTGATCAGAGGCACGTGGTTCTCACTCCAACAACAAAACAGCCACTGCTGGTAGGACCCACAACAGGGATCTGGTTTGGTTAAACACAAGGAATTGGGTTTGGGGTTTGCCAACAAGTCACAGACTGACACTGTACCGTGCCGTAAATCAAGTGCCTCTGGATGGGAGAGAATTTGCTGAAAGTCCTTGCAAGGAGTTTCAAAGATAAACCAAGACTTTTCCTTGAGTTTCAGTGCTTCCAGATAGTTGTTTATTAAGTCTTATCAGAGGAACAGAGCCACTAGCGTGACCCAGGTACAGCATAGAGCACAGAAAAGCAGGAGTGAGGCCTCTCTATCAAGATTTACACAGCCTTTTAACAATAATTTAACCAATAGTTACTAAAAACGTACATTATTTTTACTTTCCTACCAATTACTCAGTCACACGACCAGGAACTGCGGAATTTTCTATCCAATCATTCCAAACTACTTTTACTGCAGAACATGGAGTAGTAGAAGAAGGAGAAGAAGGTTTAGAGAACAACAACAATCCTCCATTTTGGTATTTTTTACTCTTATCTATTTACTACAAAGAGAAGCCCAAAACCTCTAAATTTTTCACCCTGTGGCAACCTTACATAGTAGTCTATCACCTAATTCACACCACTGTATTTTCTAGTTCTTGTCTGACCGTTGGTAATTTTTTCCAAGGTTTGAGGCTAAAACAGTGTTGTTCAGGGGGGTAAGAACCCTTAAAAACAAGCAGAGAAATATTCTCAGCACTCTGGGCTCCTACAACAGACTCTTGTTGCAAAGCCAAGTGTGGCAGTGGAAGTGTGGGTGACCCATCCTGTAACTTTTTTTTTTCTCTTTTCCCATTTCTCAGTGAAAAAGGAACATGCACACCACACTCCATCCCAGGGCTACCCACAAGTGTTAAAAAAAAAAAAAAACGGTTTTATTTATTTCCACATTACGCGTTTTATTGGACAGAGAGACCCTATCAAGGAGATCAAGGAACAACTGAACTTTTGCTGCCCATGTTTAAATCTGCCTTTCTAAATAGCACTTTCTGAACGTACCTCCTGGTCCACTAAGGTGATATCTGGCCTCATCCCCTCACAATAATGAAGGTAACGAAGAGCATTCCCAGGCAAGTCTCCTCTCAGCAGGATCACTGCCCCCGTTGGCATAGAGGACAGCAGGTTCCTTGCAAACTTATCAACAACGTAATTGTTGCTCTGATCACAGGTGCTGAAGAGAACAGATGAAAAACAGAATCTTAAAACCAGGTATTTGCATGGCTTTGCAGAATTTCAGAACAATTTTATGCTCTGGGGATCCACAGGGGAAATCCACGCTGGTCAGGTTGAAAACATCACAGAATCCCAGAAAGGTTTGGGTTGGAAGGGACTTTAAAGAACATCTCATTCCAACCCCCTGCCATGGCAGGGATACCTTCCACCATCCCAGGTTGCTCCAAGCCTCGTCCAACCCGGCCTGGAACTTCCAGTGACGGAGAGTGTCAACAATTTAATCACTACAACAACTTAGTATCCCCATTTCCAGAGAAAGTGAGATACAGAAACAAAGCATTTAGAGCACAGGCCCTCAGAAAGCAGCACCAGATCCATAAACCACAACAGTTTTGCCAAAACACACTCACTGCATACCTTCACCTTAATTCTGGTTTCTTCTTGGGCTAAATCTACATACTTACTGGTTGGTGCTGGAAGTGCCAGTACAATGATGGCTCTGTAGAGCATTTAAAATCCTCCTCATCCTTTAATGTTTCAATTAAGATTGAAAAAGCCAAGTTTTTGTAGTATCAGGCAGAAGCAGATTTACATCAGCTGAGACTGCATCCTTTTCATTTCAGTTACATGCACATACTCCAGGTACGGACTCAGGTGACACTCCAGGACAGGAGCTATGAGTGGCTCACCTGTGGACAAGCCTTTGGAAAAGGTGTGCCAAGAAAAGGATTCCTGAGGATGAAATCTACACTTCCTTGGTCAACCTCTACCTGAGCATCCCTACGAGTGCACTGATTCCTATCCACGTGACTGCACGGGGTTATGGGATAGGGAAGCCCCAAACTACAGATTTAAGTTTTCAAAAAAAAAAATAGAAAAAAACCTCAGGGCCCAAGGTAACCTGAAGGAAAGCAAAGGCCAAATGAATTCTGCAAATCTCCTTAGGAGATAAAGCACAGATTTACAAGGGTTTTGTATTAGAAGTTTATGCATCTACAGAGTTTTTTTCCTTCAACCTACATGACACCCCCTGGAGTTACAGCCTGGAGCTGGTGACTCTGAGGGACATCAGACCAGGGAGTCCTGCAGGCTGTGACCAGGCAAGCTTAGGTGGGGTGTGGAAAGTGCCTTTCCCACTCCCAGACAAGGACAGAAACCCCAGGAGCACCCCAACCCACCCTGTGAGGCAGCACCAAGGGAATTTCTCACCTGTAATTTGCCCAAAGTTGAGAAGCAACGAGGGCAAGAGCAGGAAGCCACTCCAGCCAGGGCAGCAGCCAGGTGCCCTCCAGCACAGTGCTCCTTCCAAAGTTGGCCAGTGTGGCCAGCCCCAGCCCTGCCAGCACGGCCACCACAGCACTGCTCTGCAGCCAGAACCGCTCCACCTAGGAGAGAATCCCAGAACTGGGGTTGGGTTGGAAGGGACCCTAAAGATCATCCCATTCCACCCCATATTTCACACCTTCCACCATCCCAGTTGCTCCAAGCTCCATCCAAACTGGCCTTGGAGCTGTATTTTGGCACCTTCTGCAGCTTCAAGACAAGTGCCTGCTCCCGGTCAGATGGTTTTAAGGTTTTGAATGTTTCTCTCAAAAATTAACATGCCAGAGCAACTTTCGGAGTGCAACTTACCACGCCTAGAAACAAAGGCTTTGTAACATCCAAATTTGCTCTCCAAGCAAAGAAAAGGGAATAAAGACAGAGCATTCCAGTGAAGAGCCAGATCACAGCTGATTTCTGCTGCTTTGACCTATAAAAAAAAAGATGTATCACTCCTGGGACATGATGAAAAATGAAGCAAAAATTTTATGTGCTTGAACTCCTTGCATACCTAAATGCATTTAACACAGGGAGCTGATGAGCCTTTCTTTACCCTCACCATTTATGAAACTTCTGTTTTAAAAGCACAAAACCATCAGGATTTCAGGAGTTTTAAGCTTGCCATCTACGAAGCCACGGGGTTAACCAGGACTAAGGGATATTTTGCTCTTAATAATAGATGACCACAGCCAATTGCTGCAATTTCTGCAGCAGCAAGCAGAAGGCAAAGCAAGCTGCCCATGCAGGCAGTAAGAGAAATGTGCAAAAAATGCACATTGAAGCAAATATTGTCCAACTTACGGCAGTGCTGTGCTCACACAGGCCACGAGTGCCAGGGCAAGGACAGGAAGGGAGAGCTCTGACTTCATCTGTGCCAGCTGGAAACTGTGGAGAAATTAAAGTGTGGATGTGTTACCCCCAAATCACCCCCTGCACTCAATTAAACTATCAGGAGTAACAGGGAACATGCACAACAGAACATATTCCCATTCTGCTGGGATTAAGTCTACCAGAAATGGGGATGAGGGTGGGTTACACAGCAGGATTTTGAAGGAAAGATCACTGGGGAGGGGGATCCAGAGTTTTTCCATCAGTGAGGAAGACAGAGGCTATGAATGCTGTCCCTGTGCTGGACACACAGGGCCCCAGGTCTGGACAGGATGAGGAAAGGCAGGACAGGAGCTCAAAGGACAGCAGCAGCAACAGGTTTCTCTCCATGAAAGGCAGAGCCCAGGTGTTACTCACAGCAGCATCTCTCTCATACTGGATCCTGTCTCAGACTTGGCCTGAAATAAAAACAAAGGACACCCATGAGAAACCCACACACTGATTGGGTATCACTGGGGCAAGGGAAGTCTTCTCATTTTCTGTCTGCAAGCAAGGCAGCAACCTCTACTCAAACCTTCACTGCAGGATGTTCTCCCACATTCCTGTTTTGTGTGATGCCACTGAAGGATTTACCCCCTGGATAAATATTTTTCTAAGGTGCTGACAACTCATTACCCTGTGATTAGAGCATGTCATCTGGTTTAATAATGATCTCTGCTATATCATGGAATCATTAGGGTTGGAAAATCCCTCTGAGATCATCAAGTCCAACCATTAACCCATCACTAACCCACGTCCCCAAGTGCCACATCCACACATCTTCTAAATCCCTCCAGGGATGGTGATTCTACCACTGCCCTGGACAGCCTATTCCAATGCCTGACCATTCTTTCTGTGATTTTTTTTTTCCTAATATGCAGTGTAAACCTCTCCTGGCACAACCTGAGGCCATGTCCTCTATCTTCATGGCAGAATTATTTTCTGGGACATCTCCCCAGAGCCTAAGATGAGCTCAATTCCTCCTTGATTACCAGACTTGCCCCTGTCTCCTCTGCCCTGCCAAATGCAGAGCTATGAGATTTACATAAGATACATGAGAATTCTTATTGCAGTGATCTGCAATCCATGGCACAAGTCTGGAAAAAAAAGACATGCTGTGTGGAGGTGAGGAATTACCTTCACTGCTGCTTGCTGGGAAAGTGGTGGCTACCAGAGAAAAGGTAAGGTAAACGGGTTCAGGAGGTCTGGAAGGAGTATTTAATCTCAATAAAAATGGAATAGTTCATTGCATTCAGGATTTGATTAAAAAAATAAGTGTCAGAGGATGCAGAGCCAGCTCAGAGCTCCTGAAGCCCCACCTTGCTGGCAGCTGATGGCCCCAGACACATCCTTTGCAGAAATGAAATTTCTGGTCTATGGCTTACAGGTAGAACCCTCTCCAAAATATTTCCTGGGCTTTTTTTTGACCCTGCCTGCCCTTAAAACAGAGCTATGGGATGCAAGGGCTGTCTGTCCATCCAGCAGTGCTCTGGCATTATCCCAACTGGCACCAGGACCAAACGTTTGGATTTTGCTGTATTTATTGCTCCTGCTTCAGACAAGTTCATCCTAAATGTGATTTGTGGTGTAGGATTACACGCAGTCCATCCCTAAGCCTCCTGAACATCAACTTGAATTCATCACATTTGATGGAGAGAGGAGTTAAGGGATTTGCATGCCTTGGTATTGCTCTGCCCAGTGGAGGCTGATTCTCAGGAGACAGCTGGGAACAGGACAACAGGGGAAGTCACACAAGTCCTTCAGAGGGTGGACCTGATCTCTGTAGGAATTTTTGGACAGATTCAGTGGCAGCAGCAGGAATTATCATGTCTTTTGACACACATCCTACAGCCACACAGCTCTCGGAGAAGGGTGGAATGGCACAGTGACAGTGATGCTGTGTCACACTGGCTGCATGTGAGGGGTAATTTCTGAGGATGTGGGGCTCCAGGACCCCAAGGAGTGACAGAACATGTACACCACACCTTTTTATCGTTTTCCTCCCAGTGGTGTGATTTCCCAGCCCTCTGCCCTGAAATCTTTGAAGCAGGACAGAAACTGGGTTGATGGGCTGGTGATTTCCTTGGGTGGCCAGAGCCCAACATCCAAGTCAGGGCTGGAGGAGGCAGCAAGTTCAGCAAGCAACCATGGATACTTCCCTCCCTTGGCAAGAGCAGAGACCTCAATCACTCAGATCAGAGGCTCCTGAGAACCTTCAAACCAACCATTCACTTAAATTCAACATTAATAAGTTAGGAGGAATAATTTAGAACCCTCAAACCAACCACTCAATCAACATTAGTAAGTTAAAGAGGAATAGCTTTTAAATGAAAACTGCTTGTGATCTCTTTAAATGTCTGAGTTAAAAATAGAAAAATAAGACAATATTAATCTCAAAAACACCACAAAATTGATGTCACCAACTTCCTCTAGCACAGTTTGCTATTTGGGCTCCTACACACATAAGACACAAACACAGCTTCCAGGAAATAATAGGGCTCATCCCATAAAGAAAAGAGAATTATCTCTTTGCTTTCCCAGCCACATGATCCACTCCCAGAAAACCTGACAGGTCAGGAGGTCAAAATCAGAAATAAATGCTTAAAAAAATGAAACATTTTCAATTTCCTTCCCCGCAAGCCCTTAATCGTCACAAACAGAACAGTTCTGCTGTTGCATAAGTGGAAAGAAAGTAATTTAGGCAATGACCCTTGTTTACCAGATTGAATGTCCCATATTCTTCCCTCAGAAAGTGGGTCAAAAATCCTTGAAAAGTCGTCTGGTCTCCCCATGTCCAGCGGGCTCGACTGAGGTAGGACGAAGCCGGCAGATAGAGATAAGGCAGCAAACCAGCCAAGAAGCATAAACCCAACTTCAGCAAATGGCCTGGGGACAATTCCTGCACCAAAATATGTCATATTGCATAACAATGTTTATTTTAGTTTAATCACGCTGGAACTTCAAGAACAGATAAAGAAAAAACATCAAATATATTTACACAGAGCTGATCTCTCAATTTATAGTAAGTCCCTACAAAATGCTATGTTAAACCTTACGATTTTGTGGATTACTAGGAAACTGCATCAAACTGATCTCCTTTGCATGGCAGGGTGAAATTTAAGTGAAGCAAATAATATTAGCTAGGACTCATGAGTATCATACTCATTGCATCTTTCACATTTAAATCATGGCATGACATGCATAGATGGCTGAAGCACTGCAAGGCTGAGATAACCCACTTTGCAGCGATTAAGAGTTGGCTGGTTTTCCATCTGGCAAAAAAAAAAAACCCACATAAATGCTGCTCTAGTACAACTACACACATCACCACCATCATCAGGAGTCAGTTTTGCCATTTACTTGATCGTGATTACGCTGGCTAAATTGGATAGGCCAACTTTTGGGGTGGGATTTTCAAGACTGCCTAAGGGGTCAGGGAGACAAGACTTTCAAAGGGACTTCTGTGCCTAACTCCTTTAAGTGCTTTGGAAAATCCCACCCTAGAATATTGCACGCTTGCTTTGTCGTTAGCCACTGCCCTGTCAATCAAAGCACTTCCTCAGCATTTGGGGTTACTGGGAGTGATGATCTATGGAGCAGAGAAAGGAGCCCGATAATGGTGGTGGTCAGAGCTCCTTCAGAAGAAAGATGGCTCACTTGTACTTTAAAAGGGCAGTTTTCCATCAATTACCCATCTTATTCAGTGGTTTCCTGCAGCAGGCACTACTGGGCTGTCGAAAGTATTTCCCAGGATTATTATATTGGCACAGCATTGCCCTTGCTGGAAATCACTGAGGCCTCTCTGGATCTCTCTGCTTAAAAAAAATAAAATTCTGTTTAAAGGACACAAATATATTGCAGAAATGAGTCTTCATTGTGTTCATGGAAATATATGGCCAGAAAGGGGGTTGTTGGGGATGATGAACAGATTTTGGATCAAGCTTGTCTGAGTTGCAACACATCTCTTGCAGCTCATGTGCTTCACCCAGGCTTAGTTATGCCCTGTGCCACGGCTGAGAACCACACAGGATTTATCTGGAAAAGGGTGGAAAAATACAGGCAGGACTGGCCTGGCAGCAACCTGGCCAAGTGTCACCTTCACAGGGACAACAGAGAGAGGGGAGAGTGATGGAGGCTTCCCAGAGCCACCTGCAAAATCATCAGAGCATCTGCATCGCTGAGATTGCTGCTGTTTTCTGCTCAAAGTAGAATTCCTACAACACCTTTGCATCCAGCCTGATGCACTGACCCACAGAAGACCAGCAACAGCAGAAAAGAGCATGGCAGGGCCTCCAAAAGGCACCCAGGAGCCTCATCCAGGTGGGTACATATCACCTCCATACACCAGGCACGCAAAACTGTGTCTTTGTCTTCATTACAAGAGGTGAAAAAGGAGGGATATCTTGAGAAGGGGATGTATTGGAAGGGATCAGAGGTTTGCAGGCAGAACATGCCCTGCCATGAGTGGACGTAGCTTTTGCTGGTTACCACCAGGGAGCCAACACACAGAAACTCATCTTCAGGCGAGCTGATGGCATGAGGAAGCCAGAGTTTTTAGTTCCAAGTATTATTTTAGCTCACAGGGTTTTTGCAAGCAGCTGGGGCAGAGCACTCCTCTGCCAGGGGATGCAAGGGGGTCGCAGATCACCGGCATGAGCCAAGGCCCTAAATTGTGATCACAGAATCATAAAGGTTTGGGTTGGAAGGGAACTTAGAGATCATCCAGTTCCAACCCCTGCCATGGGCAGGGACACCTTCCACTATCCCAGGTGTCTCCAAGCCCTGTCCAACCTGGCCTGGAACACTTCCAGGGATGGGGCAGCCACAGCTTTTGTGGGAAGCCTGTGCCAGGGCCTCACCAGCCTCACAGGGAAGAATTTCTCCCTAATATCTAAATCTAACCCTGCCCTCTATCAGTTTAAAGCCACTCCCCTTGTCCTGTCACTCCATGCCCTTGCCAAAAGCCTTCTTGGAGACCCTCCTTAAATCAGGCCCCTTGAGATCAGTGGCTGTGGTGTCAGACTGTAACTCCAGTGGGTTATGGCTATCATGTACATCAGCTTAGAAGCAGCACAAGTGCTGGGGGAGAAGAATTGATTACAGCCTTATGAAAACAGAGATGTGGGTCAGTAAATACGTACCCTCTTTCTGAAAAGCCGTGAGAGAACCCAGGGGACGACACAGGCAACATAAAGCACTATCGTGTGCTGATTGCACAGACTGAGCCCACAGCAAAAAGCTCCCAATTTAGAGATCTGAAAGGGGAAAAAAAACAAATGAAAATTCACAATTACTATTTACAAGTTTGCAAAAATATCCAGAGATCAAAAAGATTCAGCACAGCATCCTTACAGGAGAAAGGCAAATCCACCAATGAGCACTGGTCAGTTGTAACACAGAACATGGGGTGCTTTTTTGTTAGTTACAGGGAGATTTCAACTGTTTAACAGAAAACATTCTTTAAGAAGTGTCCAGCTGAACAGCCATGCCTCCATGCATACAGAGATCCCATGTAACATCATCACATGCTAATGATGTGAAGAGTCCAATTCCTGAACCCCAGCTCCAAAGGGGAGGCTGCCCAGCAGTTCACTCTGAATGATTTTTCAGAAATGCCCTAAAATAAAGCCATTATCCACAGAAATCTCGTTTTTTATAACAGGAATGATTTTTTTCCTCTTTGTAAGGCACATGGGGCTAAAGTCAGGGCTGCACAAACTTCCTAAGCTAAGGGAATTAAATACCCCTCGTTAGTCTAAAAGCTCCAGGCTGTTCCAGTGCCCAACCACCCTCTGGAGAAGAACCTTTTCCTGATATCAAAGCTAAACCTCCCCTGCTTGTTTCATCCACTGGTGAGGGTGGTGTGTGTGAGATGCAAACACTTGCCTTGGCGTAGTGATGGGATCACCTTGTAATTTTTAATTAACTGCTTAGCATTCCATGTTGGACACTGCCTTGCCACAGAAACACCTTCCCATAGGTTCAGAAAAGCCTTTGAGGGTTTCAGAGCCGCCCTCAAAGGGAGCAGGACTCAGAACCACTTCAGTAATTTTTTAAGTACATTGGTGAACTCCAACATGATGTTTGTACATCTGATTTAAGAAAAGCACTGCAAGCTTGCTGTTGGCAGCCTGGCTTCTTCCAGGCGTGGGATGCCAGACATTCCAAAAACCATTAGAACAAGCTCCTTAACTGCTTCTGAAAATCTAATTTTGAAAATCCCATTGGAAACCGGGCATGTGAAACATGGGAGAAGGTTGGAAAATGCCCAACTCCATGTCTGTGGAATTGAGGTTGTGGGGATCTTGGGACAGTGCTCATTACAAACTTTAAAAAAAGATAAAAATCCAATGGTGAAAAAAGGTCTCTGTAGCCATTGATAAAACATGTTATTTGAGAACTCACGAAGCTGAGTAAACTACCACTGCAGACTCCTGAAATTCTAGGCTAGCCCGACAAAAATTCCTTTATTCACACAATTTACAGGAGTCACAGCAGGCAAGTCTATCGGAGGAAAAGAGATCAGATGTTCGGGCAAACAAAAGTAGAAAGAACAAGACTGCTGAGCAAAAATATCATTTGGCTGCCTAGTCTGTTTATAAAGTAGCAAATACAGCATGAAATTTAAAGTCTCTGTATTTAACAATGCTATTATTTTAGGGGCACATTTAATTTCAAAAGAAAAACTGATTGAAAATTTGCTTGTTCCCATTTTTTGAGTAGAAACCTGGGTTTCTGATTAGATGACGTTTTCTGTAAAATAAATCTATTTATCCCAAACAAAAATACCAGTTCTTAAAACAAAACCTTGAACACCCACAGCCTAGTTTGTGTCTTTGATGCAGAATGAACTAAAACATTTAGATGAAAATCATTTTGCTTTTCCTGCTTCCACCCTGTGGGTATTAAATAAACCCACCCCAAACCCATCCAACAGGTCCCAACTCAATCCTTAAACAAAGTGAGCAGGTTTTTTTCAGTGTTTGTCACTTCTGAACATCCAGGTAGGTCAGGGATGGACCCCACCCAGCACAGGTGCTGAACCAAGTCCCAAAATTTGGCCTTTTTATTTAAACACAACTAAATCAGCAGTAAATGAACAGGAGATTAAACAGACAGGTGATAACCCATTTAGAAAAAAAAAAAAAAAGAACTATTCACTTTGCTCGAGATGTTTTACCTTTGATCTCTCTTTTGCAGTGGATGCCTCCTCAAAATGAGCAGTGAGAGCCATCAGCAGCCCCACAAACAGATTGTTTAGGCTGAAAACCTCCGCCGTGATGGACCACTGCCATGTTAGACGAGAAAATGAAAACACCCCCGCAGCAAGGATTCCTCCAGCATGCGAGCCAGAAAGCCTGCAAACACAGATAACATGAAATCTCCTTTTCCAACAAAAAAAAAGCTTACTTTATTGTCCTTCCTTTTTTAATTTTTTTTTTTTTAGAACATACAGTAGCAGCAGCAATGAGTGCCACCCAGCACCCTGCCAAAACATTATATGGTTAAGATCTCCCTAATAATTTCTCTGCAAAGGATTGGGAAGAGCAGAGACTGTTTGCCAGCCACCCAACACCAGAGGATCTGCTTCTTCTCGCCATGAAAACTTCCAGGATTGAATTTGGTTCAGAAATCCTGAGGAGTGATGGCCCAGCGGGTCATGATGCACCGAGCCAGGGAGTCACGGCTCTAACGGGATGCTCTGGAGGAGATGCCAGCAAGGGTGCAGCCTTCAATTCATCAAGGAGCTGAATTAAGAGTGGATTAGAGCTATTCAGGATGGACAGCATTAGCAGGGCTTTCCTGGGGGGTGTTTGGTGTCCTGGGGGTGGGTGGGGATTGCAGCACCCACAGTCCCAGCAGGGAGAGGTGCCCACCATGGTCAGGAGTGTGGGAAATGGGTGCCAGCTCCAGCAAGAGGGAGGGAGAGGGTGAAGCACCCACTGTTGGGATGGCTGTGAGCCCAAGAGGCTCTGTGACTCCCAGATGGGATTATGGCACACACTCCCCACAGAGCCACCAACTCAGCTGGATGCTGCAGCCAGCACAGGGAGCCCACGAGGTGGAACTCAGCCCAGGAAACCCATTCCACCACAGTGGCTCTTCCCACCCACTCTCACTGGGAGCAGCTCTGGCTCTGCCTGTCTGGAAGCTCTACCCTTTAGGAAGTCACCCTGAAAAGACACTGTGTAGGGCACCACAACATGCTCAATTAAGCCTTATCCAAAGACACAAATAGCTGTGGCTGTGGTCAAAGCTCCTCTCCAGAAAGTCACCATTCCCCTGTAAGACTCAGCTAGTCTCTACCACATACTGGGTATTTTTCTAATTCCACCCCAGACAGGCACAATTCCATTTAGTCCCGACAATTCCAGAAGGTTTAAGCAAAAAATTATAAGCTACCCAACTTCTTCATCGAGCTACTCGTGTGATTTCCATGTGAGATGAGGAAGCTCCTGATAGAGCACTCTCTACAAGGGCTCCTCTCTTTGGTTTGCCAGAGTATCTGAAGCTATCTGGAAAATAGGACTGATGATTTTTATCTCTTTTGTGAAGTATTTTGAGATCTGCACCTGCAGGATGTAGCCGAAGGGTGAGAAGGGTGGAGTTAACATTGGGAAAAAAGGCAACAACTCTGAGATGTTCCAGGCCAAGCTCAGGGTGACACAGAGAGTTCAACATCAAGACTGTGGGAAGAAATCTCAAAAAAAATCAATGGAATTAGGAAAAAACCTAAAGAAAAATACCAGGAAAGGGCAGCAGGACTGTGTGTAACTAAAAACCAGTAGATCCCCAATACACAAATCCACTTTATAACGTTCCTATGTTTTGACTAAACCATTTAAACAGTTCAAACTTTTAGTTATAACGAAGCAACTTCATCAACTCCTTTGAAATTCTTGCAAGGAAATTAGGTAAAAAAATGGTGAAGCAACTTTTCCAAAAATCTTCTGAAAAGCAGCATTTTAGGCAAACGACCCAATCATTCACCAACTCTCCTTGTCTTTCCCAGGAAAGACTCAAGTGTATCATGGGAATTCAAATGAGATGAAAGAAATCCCATCCTCTTGATAAAATCAAGTCTCAAACCTGGGCATCGAGTTTTATGAAATAAGGCTTAAGCAAAAGTCACTCAACTCAAAGTTTAAAGATTTATCCCAGCTATGTGGGACAGAAGACACCTTACTCACCAAGCAGTGCAGGGTCAGGATCCCCAACCAAGCACAACCCACAGACCTGTTTGTCCACAGAATCACAGAAACAATCATAGAATGGCTTAGGTTGGAAGGGACCTTAAAGCTCATCCAGTCCCACCCCCTGCCATGGGCAGAGACACCTCCCCCTAGCCCAGGTTGCTCCAAGCCCCATCCAACCTGGCCTGGAACTCTTCCAGGGATCCAGGGGCAGCCACAGCTTCTCTGGGCACCCTGTGCCAGGGCCTCCCCACCCTCACAGGGAAGAATTCCCTCCCAATATCCCATCTAACCCTGCCCTCTGGCATGGGAAGCCATTCCCCCTTGTCCTGTCACTCCAAGCCCTTGTCTAAGTCTCTCTTCATCTCTCTTGGAGCCCTTTTAGGTTTTGGAAGGGGCTCTAAAGTCTCCCTGGAATCTTCTCCAGGCCGAACAACTTTCCCAGGAAAGCCAGGCTGCTGAGCCCACTTTGTGACAGTGCATCTAAGCACAACAGATGCCAAAAAACCAAATGGGAACATGTTGCATTCTTGAAGAACATCAGGAAAACAGCTTTGGGAAGTGCAAGCTGGAGACCAGCAGGTTCTGTTACCAGTAATGGAAATGATGGATTTGTGAGGTTGCTGATTCAGAGGAAAACCCTCAAAAGTGGAAGCAATCAGAGCAGGTATCTCCAAAGGAGGATGAAGAGCACCTGGCAGAAGAAACTCAACAATCCACAGTGCAAAGCAGCACCAGCAGGATGAGTAGAAATTAATCCCATGCAATTGCCAGCATGATTTTGGGGCAAATTAAATCAATCCAGCCTGCAGCTGGGGTAACATGGTTATACAGCTCATTTTGACCAACATGAGGGTCTCCATGCTCCTCTGCCATCTTGCAGCCTCTAGGGATTCTCTGGCACAGAGTGACAATGTGCCACATCTCCCCTGCCTCAAAGCCAAGATGACCTTGATGGGGCTACCTGAAAATAGAGGCTAGAAAAAATTAAGAGAATAAAAGCAGGTATTTATTGAAGGGCCTTTGATAAGGTGCACTTATGGGCAGACAGAGCCCTAGGGCTACACCCAAAATAGACGACGGGTCACAGGTTTTTCACACTTTTACAGGTTTGGTCCATTTGCATATCAGGGTTAATTCTCCAATTACAATTTCAGGTAATGATGTCAATACCCCAAGTTTGTTCCCCCTTTTTAGAGGCTTAGTTTACATATTTCAGGGCCTGGGACAACAAGGTGTGCTTGAGACTCAGGCCTAGAGAAGATTCATTATGTCTAACCAGAATGGGAGAACAGTAGCTAACAGGCTATGGAGTTTTAGAGTTACACACTAAAGCAGTACAGGATGTGAACAACATAAAAGCTGAATCCTAAGGCATCAACCTCAAATGCATACATTGTCCAAGGAGGTGCCAATTAACCTCAGGCATGGGCAGCTCAGCCACCTACACCACTTTGGACCAAAGACCAACCTCAACGTGGAAAAGACATTGGTGGGTGTTCAGTGATGCAAGGCAGAATGAGATGAAGGAACTCTCCAGAAAAGGCACAAAACCTGAGAGTAAAATAGAGATGGGAAAAAAATGAAAAAGCAAAGGGATGGGGCAGAGCTTTGAAACTGAGGTCAAGAAGCTTAAAGCCAAGAACTTTTTTCCCCATCCCGGGAAGTGCTCCATGCCAGGTTGGATGGGGATTGGAGCAGCCTGGCCTAGTGAAAGGCATCCCTGCCCATGGCACCAGGGTGGAAGAGGATGATCTTTAAGGTCCTTTCCAACCCAAACCATCCTGGGATTCCATGATTCTCTAAAAAGCATGAAAAGTTTTGCAAAGGAGGGCAGTGCAACCTACAGCGGAAGATGTTGCTGACATGTTACATCAGGAAGCAGGACATTAGGGAGCCAGAAGGTAACGACTGCTTTACTTACAGGCACAGAGAGAATTCTTGTGGTTAACACAGAGTATTTTGTGGAAGAAGGTTAATGCAAGAGCTAAAGGTGCATAACTCCAGTAAGAGCTCAACAACCCAGTGACCAAAGTGAAGACAGAGAGGGAACAAGACCAAGAGGCCACTTGTTGTGCAGAAGTTAAGAAGTTTTTCATGGCAAATAGGCACTTCCCTCACCAAAATCAAACACCAGGCCTGGCACTGACAATGCAAATATTTCCTGCAGTGAAGCCCTGCTGGACAAGAAGAATCACAGAGTCTTTGGGCTCAGCCACCCATCCTGGAGACCCACACTCTGCCATCCACACTGGCTGGAGGCTTCCCAGGTGTGCCATGGTTGGGAGGATGAAACATTTGGGTTTTTTCCTGGAAATACCTTCTAGTTGCTTAACACTGTCTTTCCTTTTGACAGCACATCAGGACCAAAGAGCAGAGAGCAGCAGAGATTTATCCTCACTCAAATTCTACTCTGTCTTTGAACACATTTTTCAAACAGAGTCGAGGTGCTACAAAACACAGCAAAGACACATAACAGCTGAATCCTCAACTGGCCTCACGGAAAAGCAACATCTAGGAGGGCTTTATCCCAATGATTCTGGTGAGAAGGGAGGGTAGACAGCTGCTCCCCCAAATCCAGCTTGTTTCCCCAGTCTTTGGGCCCAGTATGAGAAAGAATAGCCCAGCACACAGGAGTCAGCCCATGGAAGAAGAAAAGAATTGAAACCACGGCAAAAGTGGGAAAGTCTTCATGACCATCATCTGAAAATGCACTCAGAAGGGACAGAAAGAGTCAGCAAAGGAGAGATCACACAGTCCTTTGTGAGAAATATTTTCCCATGGCATCCCTAAACATAAGAGGAAAAGACTAAAAAAAAAAAAAAAATCATGATTTTGTTTTCCTTTTCAAGCACACAAGTGAAAGAATGTGTGGCTGGGCCTCAGCTCCAAGGATGAAGCCAGTAGGAATTTGCCTTAATCAGAACTATTTTACCTGTAGGTTTTATTAAGGGTTTGGGGGAACATTTGGGAAAACTGAAATTAAATATTTTAACCTGAGGTTTTTTTGCAATTATAGTTTTTTGCTTCTCATTTGCTGAAAATCACTAAAACACGCAAGTTTGCTAAATTTAAAATTTAGCCTTTCCTCTAAGTTTCATGAAACTTTCCTTCAGCCAAGGTTACAAGTCACATGCATTTAACAAAAAACCTCCACCAGCGTTTTTACTTTTTATTTTGAAAATAATGGCAGATGTTTTATATTTAATAATTCCCCAAAACGTATTAAATGATCAGCATAAAGCTACACATGGATGGGAATTGGAATTTAATTAAAATGTTTTCGTTAAATGCAATCTCCAGTGCACCAGGTTCATTAAGAAAAGTAAGATAATTGGAATGGTTTATATTTGAAGCTGATGTATTTAACACTGGCAACACCTATCTGTACCTAGTGAAATAAGCTGATTATTTCTACCTTCTCTTCCCTCCAAAACTTTACAGGCAGCAGATCTTAGCCTTGTATCTTTTTTTTTTTTTTTTTTAGGTAGTGGAATAAGAAAAAACTCTCCTGATTTTTAAAATCCCCACTGATTAACTAATTAATGGATTTGGGTTTTTTAATTTCAGTCTCTCCCTACACCTGCAGATGACGACCCTGATGTCAGTGGTTCCCTGTTTACTTCCACAGACTCCAGGTACATCACCAGCAACTTCTGCCTCTGCAATTCTGTGGCTTTGCAGTAGCAAAGATACATCCCTTGAATGTATTTTTATTTCAAGGCAGTGCACTAAAGAGTTAACATTTTGAATTTAAGAGGTTTTGCTTGTTAGTCAATCAATTTAAAAAACCCAACTATTTTTTTTATGCAGGCTAAACAGAAAGGGACATAGAAGACTCAACAACCAAGCTTCCCACAGATAAATTTTAAGTGTGCATGAGCATCGGTGCTGGAATAGAAGAATTGTTTAAAAATGAAAATCCAAACACGAGTTTAGGGCTTAAGCAACAATAATTATCCCCAAAAACCCAATCCCTCTGGGTTTGCCTGCCTCTTAGCCACAAACACTCCATGACAAAAGGCAGTTTCTCTTGCTCTCAGCGCTGAAGAGCCAGCTCAGGTACTACAGGGAATAGCAAACCAGATTTTATTCTTCCTCAAGGACCTGGAGCTCAATAGCCACTTAAGCCCTGCCTGCAGCAGGAGGAGGAGGAAGGAGAGCACGGCTTGGCTCATCTCTCTTGGTTGAGTTCCACGGTCACAAGGAGTGAAGAGAGACGGAGCAAAGAGGCAGGGCCACCATAAAATAAAACCAAACCAGCCTGGTTATAACCAACTGCTGTCCTTCGTGTCAAAAGGAACTTCAGCATCCCACAGCTTCAGCATTCCCACAGACACGCGATTTCTGGGATAGGGGCGAGCAGGCAGCACCCTCACCTCCCACCACATGAACAGAATGCCACTCCCCTCACACCCAGCCAGGGACTGCCTCCACTTCCTGACTTTTAGTTATTTTATTGGAACACTACAATATCCAATATTGGATATTGGTTGGAGAGGGTATGGTCCAGGGTGGTTAAGGAGTGCTGAGCCAGTGAGGATTTTGGCAAAGGGGAACTGGTCCTTGCACCCTCTTACATGCATCCTCCTGGACCAGAGGTGTCCAGTTAGGACACCACCTCTGAAGGATATTGTCTCTGCCCATCCCTTTGGAAATGTGGACCTGTAAAGGTCCCCACAACATGCAAGAGGCATCTTGCACCCCATTCCTTGTGTCCTGAGGTCAACTCACTTGGATCCTCTTGATGGGAAGATCAAACTGCTCTGGGATGGCAGCAAGGACCTGAGTGGACCCACCATGGGTCTGGACACCAGGGATGGGAAGAGCCCCTCGTGACAACTCGTCAGGGGAGTGAGGAATGAGACATCCCTACCTCAAATCTCACATGCTCCAGGATGCCCATCACCATCGGAGCAGAGCCTGCCTGCAGGCACCCCTTCCCAAGAAAGTCGGGTATTTAAATTAAACAGCTCCATGCCAAGCTCTTCCAGAGCAGCTCAACGAGTGGAACAGCTCATGGAAGATCCATAAAATGCAAACAGGGCTGCGCTGCTTTAAGAAATCTCACCCCATACTCACACTTGAGTTGTACAAACTGTGCTTCCAGCCATTACAAATGAGAACTTCTCTCCTGGTGTCTTTGCAAATGCAAAAGGTGTATTAGTTCGACCCATTATTTGATTCACAATCCTTGGAAAATAGATACACCTTTATCCCAGGCTCCTGTAATAACCGGCGCCTGCTTCCAGCAGCCAAAAAACCCCAACCCGCAGTAGGAGCCGACTTGAGCTATTTAAATGTTTTATAAGTTGGCTTTTTTTTTTTTTTTTGGTAATTGCAGAAACTTTTCCTAATCTGACATTTGTTAAAACCCCTTATTAGAAATTATGCAGCCGCAGAAAAAAAAAAAAAAGAAAGAAAAGAAAAAAAAGGAAGGGGGGGGAAAGGAAGGAGTTGAGTAAAAAAAAAAATAGAATAAAATATAAAATAAAATAAAAATGAGCTGGCTTCACAATTACCAAGTCAGCCCATGCAGCCCTTCGCTATTGTACAAGTGGCATAAACCCCCCGGCGGCCTATCAGCTCCCTGGCAGGCAGGGGGCTGCGCTATTCAAAGCGAGAGATACAAGCTGCAGGGCAAAAACCTGGCAGCTCCCATCTGACCCCCCAATCCCCGGCTGGTGACAGCTCCAAGCTCCATGGCAAATTAGCCCTTCTCACATTACAATTGCAGGAGACAGATTCCATTAGCGGTATCTGAAATTGAGTGGAGAGCTGCTCCGTTATCAGACTTGACTCATAAGCGCCGCTATTAATCAGAGCTATGATAGCATTTATATATTTCAAGCTATCTGCCGCCGCTGTGATATTCTGCTACAAAGGGTTGATGGGACTTAGGGAAGGGAACAATGGAGCTTTCTGGGAAAAGCAGAGTAAATCAAGAAAGTCTGTGACTTCCGCACATTCTGAAGGGATTGCGGTTTACATAAATTTTCTCCCAATTGGAGATTGAGCTCTTCCTCATCTTACACATGGGATTTAGTTGTCACTCAATGGTAACAGCTGTGAAAAGGTGAAGCGGCCCACCGCTCAGAATATTGCCTCCGCTTTTAAAGCAATTAACCCATGAACAGGAGGATACCTGGTGATATCAAAGGGATTAAGCCAGGCAGTGCATTATTAACATTTCCTTGAACTAATTCTAACTCTGACTAGCTGTCAGAAAAGACTCTTCAGTCTTCTAAAAAAAAAAAAAAAAAAGAGTTTTTTGCCCTGCTTGGGGGGGGGCGCGTCGTTTTCAAAATGAAGCAGAGTTACTGCAGCCTTGTGTGCCTACTTTAGAGCCAAATGCAAATGAACAGATTTGGCAGCATCTTCAAACAGACTGAACTCAGCGCCAGTTTATTCTGGGGACAAGTGGGAAAAAAATAAAAATTGATATGTGATCAATTAGCCAGAGGTCATGGTAGATTTTCTAAAAGCAAATTAGTACCTGAGTACATTCCTTTCTTCTCTCCCTCCTAAAACTTTGTAACTACTTCTCACTAAGCACAGCTGCTCTCCAAACCCCCAAGACGTTCCTGCTGTGCCACAATAGAGATAATCTACAATAATCTGTAATCTGGAAAAATCCAAACATGCCCTGTAAGGAGATTCCTCCTTCCCCCAAGCCCAATTTCTCAATTTCCCGCTCTGGTTGAGCGGGCAGTGGCTCTTCTCTCATCCCTCCATCTTCCCCAAACCATGTCCACAAAAAAAGGGGGTCAAACTGCTTGGGGATGAATCCTGTTTTGGCAAACTCATGTACTCCAGGGACATGGAGCATTTCCTCACTCATCAGGGCCAGCAAACTTTCCCCAGCACTGGTCAGTTTTAAGGGAGCATCAGCCATGAGGTCCCTCTGGGATGGCCATGAAGGTCACCCATCCTCCTGGTCCTCCTTAGAGACCTTCCCACGAGAGCTCCAGGACACACATCCTGGGAGCCAGAAAGCTCAGTGCCATCAAGAGGGTCAGGTGCCATTTCCAAAACATCCCGAGGATTTCAAAATGATAGAATCACTTTGATGCTTTCATTATCCAACATGCCTAATTCTCCTTTTTGTTGGCGGTGGGAGAAGAGTTGGCTCTGGGTTTTATATACATCCACAGTTTGTTGCTTGGAAGGTTTATTGGGCAGGGAATACATATATGTATAAAAAAAATATGTAACATATAAAAATAGATGGATGTATAATGTATTAGTCCCAAAGTCAATATGACACCCACAACTGCAAACCAAAGAGATGTGAACTGCTTAATTTAATGCAACATCTTTGCCCTTTTCAAAACCCTGTGTCCAACTCAGCCAGAATGAAACTGGCAAAAACTTCCTACAAATACTTGGATAATGACACCATCTACTCTGCTACTGCCCCTGCAATAAAACAGCTTCGTGTATTTAGAAACCCCAAAACAGCCAAACTACGAAAGGTATACACTGAAAAAACAAAAATGCACTTAGAGCAGGGGAAAGCTTCCTATTTCTCTTTGCAGCAGAGAATGCAAAGAATGCATCCCCTGCGCAGAAAATGACACTTTGGCAATCATATTATAAGAAGATAATTGGTTTACTTTGTAAACTTGCTATGCTTTGCCTCCCACAGTAAAACAAATAAATAGTTGTTTAAAGAAACAATCCTACAGCCGCACTCGCTGAGTCCTAAAAACATAAAGCAGCTCCCCCCTCCTTCAAAGCAAAGATGAATTATTTGCCTCAGTTACAAGCAGTCCGAGAAAACTCTTTGTAAATGGCATTTTACGATAATTACAAGCAATTTATTAAGACTGTGCAGAGGGGGGGAAAAAATCCATACTCGAGAAGTAACTCAAAGGAGCAAATGGCTCGTTCAGCGATAGTCTGGATTACTGACAAAAGGGCTTTCTGCACCAATGTGCTTCGACATAATTTTGCTTCGAGAAGAACAATCCAGGGCTTTAAAAAAATACTGTAATTAAATGAATAATTTCATATATTATAATATAATAAAATTAACAAACAGACACGATGCGGCGGCTGCTTCCTCTCGACCCCAGCGCTGCCTGCGCGGAGCATCCCGCCAGCCATCACCTGGCAAAGGAGAAATCTGCTCAAGGAATAAATTCCACCCTAATCCTGCACGTGCCACAACATCCCAAACACCACGGAGGGAACCACGACTCTTTTCATTAAGCAATGAAATTGTCCCAACCTGCCGAGGAATAAACTTCGGGAAATGACTCAAACAAAAAGAATCAATGGGGAAATTAATAAAAAAAAAAAAAAAAAGGGAGAGATTTACTGTATGGGGATGCTGGGAGGGAGGGAGGCATGGCAAAACCCCGTGTGAGGGTAAACAGCAACCCTGCCTGGCTGGCGGGGAGAAAAGAAAGGTTTTAGAGGTTAAGTTCAGGTCAGACGACAAATGAAATTGTAACAACCCAACTGACATTGTATAATGTCTTCTTCACTCGATCAATAGGGCAGCGTCAGCCCCATTTCCATAGAGATGGCTTCCTCCCCGCTGAAGGGTGGCTATTGTTTGAGCAGGCAGATTTGCCACTTGAACCGTGTTGCTCCCGAAGGATGTGTACTTCATCAATTATTTGTACTCCTAAGATCTACATATTTTCATATTAACATCCACGTTTCGCACGGCGAGAGGAGCAGGTGCTGATTTTTCCGCTGGTACTTCGTAGGGGTCACCCCATCAGATAATTTTATTTAAACGCAAAAGTAAGGGGGGATTTGATAGACCCGTTTAGTCTCTCTGTGAGGACGGACAAGCCCGGTTTAAAACACACCACATCACCCCCAGACAGCTACAGCTTCAAGCAGACAGCGCCAGTGAACACTTCCTAATTTTTTTGCTTTTAAAAGTAAATAAAAAAGCAATTTTTTTTTGTTTTTGCCAAATGAACATCACAAAAAATAAACCAGTTTTAAGATGCTTGAAAGGAAAAATGTAACACTGTCATCTGGAAATAAAACTGACCTTACAATTATTTAAAAAAAAAAAAAAATCAATTGCTGCTAGGCTGAATAATTGATCCTGCCAGTATCTATGAAATAATTTCTGTAAGCCCTAATAGTTTTTTTTCATCTCTCGCTTCCAGGTCTTCCATTCCTTCGTGCAAATTTTAAATTTGACAGAAGCGCTGTCTTCCAAATCCAATTAAACAACAACAAAACACCTAAACCTTCAGAAGCGCTAAAGTAATTCCCAAAATAATTCTCAAATTTAGCCTGTCATTTCTCTCCTGTATCCCCATTTCTCGAAAGGAACGATTGCATCATTTCCAAAGCACAAAGCGGGCACCCAAGGAACTGTCACACCGTGGTTCCAACTAAAAACTGGGGAAGATCTTCCCAGTAACTGCAATAACGGGAATAACCATCATTAAAAAAGAAATCAGAACCCAATATCGAAAACCTTTAGCAACTCCTTGCAGGAGTTTTTCAGAGTGGAGTTGTACTCTGACGCTGCGCTGGGCGCTGTGCACGGGAGGGCAGCGCCACTTCCAGCTCCCCAAATAGGCTGTGAAATACAGGATATTAAATTAAATAACGCTGACTTAATCACATATATTACCCACCAGTGAAAGCAATCACTTTAAATGCCTACAGAAATACTCAGGAACTAGTCAAGCAGTTCCAGTAGGTGTGCTTTGGAGCTGATGCTATGTGCAAGGTGATGTGCAAAAAGCAACTCCTCTTCAGCAGAGGAAGATGCACCTGGGCAGATGAACCCCATGGAACAAAGCTTAAGTGAGCTCAGGGCTCTCAGGCTCTGCAGAATCTGCTCCCCTGCCACCTCCCCATTTATTCCTGCTCTTATTTCTAGCCTGCTTTCACTCCCTGGAAGGTTTTCCTGAGGGGTGGCCCTGGAAACATGTGGGAGAAAAGGGCTTCTGTCAAAATAATCCCGGTCAGGAAGCGCCCCGTCTCATCCCAAAGCGCCCCGATACCATTCGCAGCCTCAAAACGTGCCCTATTTTCCCTGCAAAAGAACATCAGAAATTGTTTATATGGGTTGCCATAATCCTCTCAAATATGGGTCAGGCTGAGGTTAAGAGCAGCCAGAACTTGCACATCAAAGACGAGCAGGGTTAATAAAACCCCACGACCACGTGCGCATCCCGATTGTTCCCGGTCCTCCCAAGGTTAGAGGTCTGGAGAGAAGGCTCTGGACATCCCCCCCAGCCCGGAGCCACTCCAGGGAAAGGCAGGGATGCTCTCCCTGGTGCTTGGGTACCACGGGCAGGCAACTGCCCATCCGCCTCCGCCGGGAGCTGCAATTAAACCAAGTTCACGGTTTCCCGATAGGTGAAGCTCATCCTGTTAATTTAAACAGACCATCTGCATCTTTCGAGAACGACAAACTTCATTAGTTCTGGTTAGTTAAACCGAGCGGTGATTTGTGATAATGAGCCTGAACAACCTGTCACGGCTGGGCAAGGGAAAGGGCGCACTTTTTATTATTGCTATTATTATTATTTAACAGAAAAGAAAGGGGAAAAAATAAAGAGGGGGAGGCTTTTGTGCGGGAAAGAAGGTCAAATTCAGATTAAGTTGCTGTTAGGTTAATCAGAGGAACTAATTAGGGAAGGGGGGGGGGTGGAAACGCCGGTCCGAAGGCCAGCGGGGAGCAGAGGGAGCCTTCGGGAACGTCCCGAGCCGCCGGGGAAGCACCACGAAGCCAAGGAAAAAGCAGCCCCGAGGACTTTACCTGAAAACCGTGTAAAAAAGCAAAGAGGCGGCAGCTGCTCCCACCAAGCCGCAGAGGAGATTGACTCGGAAAGCGGGGGAGCCGCCGGGCAGCCCCGTGGCCACTTTGGCCAGCAGCGTGAACAGTGGGTAGCCGGGAGGGTGGGCGACCTACGGACAGAGCGAGACGGGGTTGGAAAGGGGGGGAAAAAGGCTGGGGATGGGAGAGGAGCAGCGCAGCCCGGGCAGCCCCGAGCGGCTCCTCTCGCTGAGCCACCCTCGGTACCCATCCCAGCCCCGCAAAGATTTCCTCCTTTTCCTCCTTTTCCTCCTCCTCCTCCTCCGTGGACCTGGCCCCACGCCTCGCCCATAATAATGAGGCGGCGAGGAAAAGGAGGTGCCACGTTTCATTAGCGTGCCTTAAAGGGCTCCTTGTTTGGGTTCACAGTTTATTAGGGTCATTCAAAAGGCTGTTGTTTTCATTTTTTTTTTTTTTTTTTTTTAAAAAGCAGCTTCTCAACTATTTTATTGGTTAGCAAGTTGAAAGACCACACTGCTATCGGATTACCACCGCGCTGACAGTCCTAAGGTCTTGCCTAAAGGGATCATGCACCATAATAAAGTTTATTAAATAATAAAACTTATTAAAATTGTTAACCCGATTTATTTTATTCTCCCCAGCTTATACAAAATTTGGGTTGATAATAAGCCAGCTACTGTATATACAGTAAAGCCTTTGCTTTATAATTTAGTTTAATTGGATTTAAAACTTGAAGTAAATTGTCGCGTGCTGTACTTATAAGTTAGTAAAAACTGTGGTTTGAAAATAAATTAATCTACTTTACTCCATGCTTAATTAAACTTCCTTAATTCCTAAAACTGTTAATGAGAGCATTGATTAAACAATAAAACTAATACTTACTCCAAGCTCATATGCGGCTGTGATCAGCTCCCCTGTGAAAAAATAATGTAAAACCAATAATTACTATTAGGAAATGACACTCCTCCAAAGTTTTCAAAATCCAAATGCTTGCATTGGGGTTTTGCATTAATTTGACTGGATAAAACTGTAAATCTGTGGAGATTTAACAGCATGAAATTTTCTAAGAATATTTTCTCCCTCTGATGTCATTGCACAAAATATCTTTTGTATGTTTTCGTGAGACTTTTATGAACAGATAAGTGAAAATATAGGTAGGCTCGGGCAAAGAATGGCCTGAGATACTCAAAATGCAGACGTTCGTGTGTGTGTATTTTTAATTTAAAACCATCTGACTCAATAACTTTCAAGCACTGCAGTTTGCAACACCTAAGCTGCATTGTCTGTTCAACAACCCAGTTGCTTCTCACAAAAAAAAAAAAGAACCAAAAAAAAAACAAAAACAAAAACAAAAAAATACCCCAACACAAAACCAGAGCTTTACCGTTTTTAAAGAGGAAAAATAAAATCACTGATCGTGCAAATCTGCATCCATTTATCTGGGAAGGCTGCTCTCCCTTGATGTTAAAGCAATTCTGCTTCACAAGTAACTCCTTTACCTGTCAGTGAATGCTGCACCAAGTTCCCATTAGAAACACCATTTAGATTTTGCATTTTGTTTGTATTTTATGCCAGGACAAATAACTGCCACACAAAGACCCAGTTAGCAGAACAGTTGGCATTTTTAGAGCACTTGACACGAGCATTTTGCAGCAACCACTCCTGAACATACATGTGCTTCAATAAGCACAACACATTCAGGGATGAACAAAAATTAAAAATTACAGCTGGTTTCCCTTCTTTCCCTCAAATTCCATAATCCAATTTTACTGGTCCTGCTAATTTTGCAAGTGCCAAGGTCGTGGCAGCTTTGTCCCATCATTAGATGGGAAAGACTCAAACAAAGGGAGCTGGCGGCTTTAAAAGCTAAATTAACAATATTTTAAATTTCTGTACAATCACATCCTCACCACGCCATGCAAAGGAGGGGGGTTGTACAAATGGCACCTTTAAATCCTGACACCACCAGTAAATGGTGCATTTTAAAAGGAAGATGCAAGTCAACCCATGGCAACTGCTGCAGAATTAGAGCTGTGGCCTGGCTATGACTGGGGCCAAACCTGCCACTTCCTGCACCAAAATCTCTCAGATTTGGAGTTTCCTGCACTTGCAAACAGTGGCTATTTTTATTTTAGGAAAATTTCACCCTATTGCAAGGCAGCCCCCCAACAGCAGATGCGATGAGAAAACCACACATCCCAATTCTGAGCCCTTCAGTGTTCAGCAGCTCCAACATTTCCAGGGCATGGTGAGGCTGGGAAGGGACCAATCCTCCTGCATGCAGCAAAGGACGATGATAATAAAGGAAACCCTAAATTTGGCATTGTGGGGGTTCCCCAGTGTGCAGCAGCTGGTGATGCCCATGACCCATTACATCCCAGGGATGCTGCTCCCAAGCCAGGCATGGATTCACCTCCACTAAAGCCCTTCTGGGACACAGAAATATGCGCATCTAAAACAGCAAAAATTAAAGTTCATTCACATTGCTGTGACATTCATATCAAGGGCAAGAATAACCCCAAAGAAATACAGCCACAAATCAACTAGGAAGCTGCAAAAATAATATAAATAAAACACTGGTGGAGGCCACTGCCAAGCTCTGAAATACACCAGCACAACTTTGCCTTGTAAGAATTAAGGGAAAAAAACAAAACAAAAAGACCTGCAAAATATAAGCTCCCAGGCTGCAGGCCTGTTGAATTCCATTGGGAAAATCAAAATAAGTACACAACACCCACTGCTCTGGAGAAGGTTAATTCTCCATCTCCCACCCACACACCTGAGCATCCCTTACAGCCTCCACGGGCTGGAGGAGTGAGGAACACCAATATTAAATAACAAAACACACAGAGGAAGAACTACAGCACCCAGAAACTTGGTTTTAATGTATTTCTTGTAAGACAGAATGACCTGTGACATCTTCAGACACTGGCTCCAACTGAAGAGTTCATTCCCTCCAACTCCACAGGGCCAGGAGTTGGACTCAGTGATCCTCGTGGGTCCCTTTTAACTCAGAATATTCTACGACTCCTGATGTAAACAAGTTTCTGACTGCCCAACCTGACTCCCTCACAAAGGTGTTCAGGCAACAGGCCCAATGCTGCCTGAACTCTGATTTATCCCCAGCAACATTCAGAGCTGATGTTTGAAACATCACAGGGAACATTTGGCTGGTTTCTTTTTTTTTAACTTTATTTGATCCCTTTTTAAGCTGTTTTAACATCTGTGGATGTTTCTGACGTATAATTCATTCTCCCCCTGTTATTGTCTCATTCATTTCTTTATTCTAACACTAAGCAACACGAGCAAGCTGGCAGTGGAAATACCGACTGCCTCTGACACTTTCAGATCACTGCAAACTTCAGGAACAATTAAAAATACAGATAGCTTAAAAAATAAAATAAAATACTAGGCTCCCTGCCTGAAAGCAGATACAGCAAATCCTTAAGCAGCTCTTTACCCACACAAGTAGTCTCAGGTTTTTCAGTGGTACAAGTTTGAGCTCCATGCTCAGGCACAGGCAAATCAAACACCTCGAGCAGAGCCATGCACAGACATTCCAGAGACTCCAGCTGGAGCATTCCATGCTCAAGGCATGAGAAACCAGGGGAATAATGCCAAAAAAAGTCCTGACACAATGTGATGGGACACAATGCTGGCTGGGACAGGCACAAGGGGACAGCAGGGATGAGCCTGTCTCTGCACAGTGCCAGTAAACACATGGAAGCCAGGCAGCAGATCTAGAAGAAATTTCCAAAAAATAAATAAATACGGAGAGACAAAGAGTGAGGTCACAGGGATGGTCGGGGGACACTGTCCTGAGAGATTCCCTCTAACAGAATTCCCTCTAACATGGGCTGCTGGGAGCCTGTTAAAGCACCCAGACCCCACTCCTGGGGCCTCTCTCTGCTTGCACCCCCGTTTGTGGCACAGCCCCAGCTGGTGTCCTCAATATCTCTGGCCAAAGTTACTGGCAGAGGAGGGGTGCATAAAGAACCAGGATGCCTTTGGAAATTAAGCAAGGACCAACCCCCTTCCTGCTTCCAAAATGGGATAAAACAACCTCAATAACCTACGGAGAGTGGGGTGAACCCATGTGCTGTTTGGTTGCTCGCTCTGATTACTGGGATAATCCACATCAAACAGAAAGTGAATCCCAGCATTCATCCATCACATCATCAGGAGAACCTGCATCCCTCTCTGCAAAGGCTGCTAATGGTTGCATCCCAGAGGGAAAATCTAGGCTCAAGCACAATTAAAAACCAGGTTCCTGAGGCTTTGTGCAGCATGAACAGCTCAGAGCACAGGGTGCTTTCCAAAGACAAAAAAAGGGCAAAAATTATAATAAAAGACAAAATGGTAACAACTGTAAATATATCAATCATGACATATTAATTGATACATCCAGCCTGGCCAGTGTCTCTCTCCACACATCCTGAGCCTGTAAAATACATGCATTCATTAAAAGGCCGTTTATTGAGAAGGAATTTCATGCACAGCTTGGACTTGAAACCACTGATGGCCAGGAGGCAGAGTTAAACAGAGCCACTGAACATTGCTCTGGGATGACAAGTGTCCTGGATGCTTGTTCCATGCCAAAAAAATTACCAACACATTCCCAAGAAAATCCAAGCCCTCCTATCCCCAAACCACACACGCAGAACCAAAGTATTTTTTAAGCAAGACCAGATGAAACCAGTAAAAGCACAGCAGGACCAAACAGGAGAACTTTGTCCCAGCTGTGGGAGCAGCAGTGCCAAACACAAAAATTCAGAGTCTGACACTGTCAGGAAGCTGCACTTCCAGACAGGCAGATCCAAAGATTTCCCTGCTGCACAGGCCAGGGAAAGCGATGGCACAAGCAGTGACAGCACATCTGGCAGGATGGCACATCTGTCTCCTAAAGTCACCAGCTGTCCCCAGGGCCCCCGGCTAAATCCTTTGCTGAAAGGCTCAAATACAGGCAAACTATTATGGGGTGGCCCAAGGGCACCAGCCCCAGGGGGGACCTTGCTGTGCTGACCCCACTGGGAACTTGCCCTGGCCCCGAGGGGTGCACATCCCAATGCAGGGTGTCCCTGCTGCACCCACCTGTGGGGCCAGTGCCCCTACAGAGAGCTTTAAATGCACCAACCCCAATGGGGTGAGCACCCCAAAAGTGGCTGTACTGCATCAGTGACTACGAGGACTTAACGGGAGCAGCAGCCCTATGGGGTGACAGCAGTGCACCCATCCCCAAGGGGGAGAAACCCTATGGTGTGACAGCAATCATATGGGGGTGACAGCAACGCACCAGTCCCTATAGGACGAGCATCTTTACGGGGTGACAGCAACCCCCTGCAGGGACACTGATGCCCCAGTCCCTATAGGGTAACAGCAACCGTATGGGGTGACAATGAAGTACCAGCCCCTATAGGATGAGCATTCCTATGGGATGACCGCCAACCTAATGGGGTGACAGCAATGCACCAGCCCCTCTGGAGTGAGCAACCCTATGGGGTAACAACAACCCTACAGGGTGACAGCAATCCTCCAAGGGTGACAGCAATGCACCAATCTCTATAGCATAAGCATCCCTATGGGATGACAGCAACCCTATGGGGTGACAACAATGCACCGGTCCCTCTGGAGTGAGCAACTCTCTGGGACGACAACCCTATGTCGTGACACCAACCCTCCAGGGGTGACATCAGTGCACCAGCTCCTCCGGGGTGAGCAACCCTATAGCGGTGACACTGATGCACGAGTTCCTATGGCGTGACAGCAACCCCATGGGGTGACAAGAATGCACCAGTCCCTAAGGGCTCATCCCCCCACCCAGCCCGCCGAAGGCTGACGGCGATGCACCGGCCGCTACGGGCCGAGGGTCCCCACCCTCGCCGCTGGGGCGACCCGGTACATTACCCGCATCCCCGCCGGGCAGGGCGGGCGGCAGCGTGGCCGTGTAGAGAGCAGCCACGGCAGTGCCCAGCGCCCCGGCGGCTCCTCCCGCCCCGTTTCGTATCCCGATCCCGATCCCGATCCCGATCCCGGTCCCGGTCCCGGTCCCTGTCCCGGCCCCTGCGCCCATGTGCACCGCCACCTTCCGGGTTCGGCCGCGAGGGGCGGGCGGGCTGTGCCACCCACCGCCTCGCGGGGGGTGCATCCCTGTCCCGCTCGCCTCCTCTCTCTCCCCAAACCGCCTTCTGGGGACTTTCCTTATCTACTGCTCTCAGGCAGAAAAAAGAGAGAGCCGCAACCCCGGTGAGGCGATTCAGCGCGGCCTCCCGCTCTCTTCTATCCTCCCCTGATGAAAGGAGTTGGTACAGCCGGAGGGGGCGTGGCGGACAGTGAGTGCGGCCGAGCGGCCGGGCGGGACCAACGCCCGTGGGGGGGGGACGGGGCGAAACCACCGCGGAGAGGCGGGGGGGAGGAGGGGACCGGAGCGCGTCCTGCCTCTTCCTCGCTCCTGGGATCGTCCCTTCTGGACGAGGTTTTTTAAGGATCAGCGCCTTCTGGCTGCTCTCTGTCGCATCAAACCCCTCCTCGGACAGTGCTGGGTGCAGGCTGCAGCCCCCCACCACAGCCCCAGTGTGCTCGTACACAGATAATAAATATTTAATCCCAGGATGGGGTGGCAAAAGATGCTGGTGAAGGAAATGATTGGAGGTGTCAGCACACAGAATATTAAAAGCAGCGATTCCCGCTGCGGGAAGTAGTTAAGGAAGGCAAATAACATCCCGAGACCTATCGATAGAGGACTAAAACACATCCGTGGAAATCATTATGGGATTGTACAAAAGAGCGGCGAGGCCATACCTGAAGAATTGAGACAGATTAAAGAGAGGGTTTTGAATACAAATGAAAAAGGTATAGAAGAGGGTAACGAGGATAATAAACAGCCTCATGGATTAGATCTAAGTGGAGACGTTAGAAAATTAGGTTTGCATTTATTAAGGAAAAAAGAGCAGGATTAAGGGCTGACACAACTGAGGAAACACACGTCGTGTTCTGGGGGCTGGAGAAGCTGCTGCCAAAGGGCCCTGCTGAAAGAGCGGCACAAAACCCCTGAAAGATGAAACCAAGGAAGGCATTAAGGGAATTCCGAGGCCCCCAGCACAGGAGGGCCATCAACCTGTTGAAGCAAGTCCAGAGGAGACCACCGAGATGATTTGAGGGATGGAGCCCCTGTGCTGTGAGGAAAGGCTGAGAGAGTTGGGGTTGTTCAGCCTGGAAAAGAGGAGGCTTTGGGGTGACCTCACTGTGGCCTTACAGTACCTGAAGGGGCTCCAAGGGAGCTGGAGAGGGACTTTCTACAAGAGCATGGAGTGATAGGGCAAGAGGGAACGGCTCCAAACTAAAGGAGAGTTGGTTTGGGTGAGGTGTTGGGAAGAAGTTCTTCCCTGGGAGGGTGGAGAAGCCCTGGCACAGGGTGCCCAGAGAAGCTGTGGCTGCCCCATCCCTGGAAGTGTCCAAGGCCAGGTTGGACAGGGCTTGGAGCAACCTGGGCTAGTGGAAGGTCTCCCTGCCATGGCAGGGGGTGGAATGAGATGGGATTTAAGGTCCCTTCCAACCCAAACCACCTACGATTTTATGAATTTAGGGAAGCTCTGTGCACTCAGCCGGGCTGTGCAGGAAGGCTGAAGTTTCGACCCACTCAGAAGTCACTGGGGCTGCCTGAAGGAACTGGTGCTTGAAGGTGTGAACACCACCTGGAGAACGGCTGGGCCCAGTGGCTGCCTCCCATCCCAAAGGGAACCTCCCAGCTCCGTGCTGACCAAGAGCTTCCACGGACTCAACTCCTTGGCAGGTTTCTGCCGTTGTTGGCTGAGGTTCATCGGGGAGAGGAAAAAGACATGTTCCAATCCTCCGCCAGCCATTGTCACTATGGAAATGAGCGGGATCATTGTTCCCGTGCCTGTTGGGGCTCCTAAAATGTAATTTTAGCAGCAAAGTGCGCAGCCTGTGTGTGAAAGCAGGCTGGTGGCGAGGCTCTTTATCCGGAGCGTGGCTTTTTTCTTTGCCGTATTTTTCCTTCTTTGTGTTTCCCTTGGAAAAGGCATCCAAAGACAAATGTTAACCATGGCTGATTACAATTATATTGATGGGGGAGGTAGCAATTTACAGGCAAATATCGAAACGTGGAAGAATGGCTGGTAATAATAGGGTGAGGACAAACTGTTCTTTAATTGTTCTGCAAGTTGTTTTATATCTTTGTCATGCAGAAACTGGAACTTTTAGGGTGCCAGTGACAAAGTACTTTGCTGTAATGTGGTAGGGCAGGCTCACAGCAGCCTTTATCTTACTGAATAACTACCACCATTTCAAAGGCTGGGATTACAGGCACACTTTATGTTGAAAAGGGGAATTTACATGTTTCTTCTGTAAGCAGAAACCTATTAATTCGTGAGATTTGCCTCCCCTTTCTTCATCAGCCATGACCCAGGGGTCCGACCAAGACAGGAAGGACGTGCAGACCTCTTTTTTTGTGGTTTTTTAGACACAGGTAAGATATTTTTTGGCCGTTTTCACCCACGCTCTGGAAGCTAGGAGTTGTCCAAACCCAAGGTAGATTCACCTCACCACAGAGCGACCCTCCAGGCTTTCTCAAAGCTTTGAGTATGTGCTCAACAGCAATTAAACAAAAAGTATTACTTAGGAAAAAAAAACCACTGGGGCAAGTGGAAAGCATCTGAAAGACGGCCTCGTGCTACACAGTGATTTATTTTTAAAAAATCCCTGGAACTTGTAGCACGAGAGCATACTCTAGTGGCAACCGAGCAAAGAAAGTGCTCTGGTTTGTGCCGTGTCTTGATGATAAGACGCCTCCCACCTTTCCTCGAGAGGCTTTTTCTGTCCTATCTCCTCCAGCTCCACGCTCAGTGCTCATCCCGACAGGAAATACCCAAGGCAGGCCGAGAAAATAAACAGGAACTGCTGAAAGTAATTTTAAAAACACAGCTTGGGAACGTATCTCCCCAAAATGACTGTGTACTTAGAGAGTTGTCTTTTTACCAGGCTCTGTTGCAGATTTTCTCCTGAGAGACACAGTTTAGAGAAGGCAGGAGATAGGAAAAGGGAGAATAATACTTAAAGCAAATTCTATTCACCCATGGCAGTGTCATTACAAACTTGAATGAGCACAGTTATTGCAAATAAATAAAAACAATAGACCAGAACCAGTTTTACATAAGAAAATGCTGAAATACTGTTCAATTAGTCCTAAGCTTTAGTTAAACCTTTTCTTTTGCCCATCAGGTGATAAGGTTAATACAGAAAACACTCAACTGCTGTATCTGTGTAACAACAGTCAGCACCCATTTAATGAACTTACACGTACACACATTTAGCAAAGCCTCAATATTGTCAGCTCTGGGCTGGCACAGAATTTTAATGGCAAAGTAGCCAGCCCGGGCTTCATTCTAAACAATATCCCCATGCAAGGAGAGCAGGTCCTTGTGGGGACCACCAACAATACAAATAAGCACAGCTCCAATATTTAAACAAGAAGTTTGGCAGAACTGATTATTATATATATATATATATATATATATATATATATATACATGGCTGCCCACAAAGCACAAGAAAAGAGGTTATGCTGCTTTTATTTGTTCTTAAGTTGCTTGAATAAGCTGCTTTTTGTGACTTGCTTGTTGAGGAGGGCAAGACCAGGCTCCCATATCCCAGTCACAGCAACATGGCTGCAGTAGATGTGGTGCAGAGGGAGCTTCCACAGGGAATAATGTGGAATAAAAGCACACCCAGCCCAGGGAGCATCCTGTTGTGCTTGGCCATGGGTTTCCCTCTGCCCCATCCTGCAAAAGCACATTTTCAAGGTACATCCAGCCATCAAGGACATGCTTGAATGTAGCTGATCACCCAAAGCACGTGGGGACCTCTGTGCTGGCTCCTTGTGCTCTCACTGGCCATCCAAGGGATTCACACACTGCACATCCACCTTGTGAACCCCTCAAAATTCAAAAGAAAGGTAAAGATCTCCCAGGTGAGAAGGGGTCAGAGGTCTGGGAGAGTACAGGGGCTCAGTTCAATGGGAAAAGAGACTCAGTTCCACTGCTGTCAGGACAGCTTGTTCTTTATTTCAGAGCTCAGCTTTGTTTTAATCCCCAAATAGGAAAATGGACTGAGCTAATTGCCCCATGCAGATCTTGCTTCCCACAGTTTTTCACCTTTGTCAGGAAGGCTTTATTGACTTGTAGAAGACTCCAATCTTTCCTCCCCCAGTCTCAGTGGCCTCCCAGCTGGTTTTCTGTCACACTGAGCAGTCACAGATCCCATTCGTCTCAGCTGGTTTTCCCAGAACTCTGACAATCGTCTCTATGTTTTCACACTTGATTTCCATAGACTAATGTTATTTATTTATCCTCATGCCTTATTGGCAGACTCAGGTCTGGTGTCTGATCTGCACAGTGTCTCCACCACCATCAAACAGACCATCTTCTCTGGCTGCTGTACCACGTCAGGGCCTTGTTCCCTTCATCCCTGGGCTTCTCCATTACTCTCTGGTAAGTGTTTGGAAAAATGGAACATTTTTTACCAATTTACACATTTTCATCTTTCTTTTAGTTAGAAGTGTAGGACATTAATTTCCAGCTCATACCTTGGTGGCCAAACTCCCAGCCTGGCCCAAGAAATGCCTTCACACAGCACTTGGCTGAAAATCTGCACCAGCAGTTCAGGGGCCTCTAGGGTTTAAAACTCTCATTTCTTCACCTGTGCTCAGAGGCCCAGTAAAACTCATCAAGGAACTCATTTAGGTAAGAATTTTTCACATTCTATCAGTTGTCTCTGTTTCACTCCTATTTTTTTAAGCTTCAATCAGAATTGTGTCAGCTGAGGACGATGCTCAGGGATTTTGCACAAAGGTTGTCAAGCAGGACAGGAATTTTACCCTCCAAAATTGCTCTCTTTACCTGGTTTAACCTGTGTTTTACTACCTGGCCCTGCCATACTTTGTTGTGTTCCTCCATTGAATAAGTCCTTGGTGCTGCTACTGGTGGTTAAGCTACCCCACATTGTCTTTTATTCCAGTTGGAAATTGATGCAGCTCCAGAGTCCGTCCAAAAACCTGTGTTCTCCCACAAGGTTTTTGCATTCATCTCACTCTGGTAAGATTATAATAGGAACCTTTTCTTCTCCAAGCTCTTCGGCACAGATGAGGTTACAGACAAGGACTGTGGTTGATACATGGCCAAAATGAACTGGTGAAGATGCTGAGCAGCAGGCAGTGTTGGAATAGAGGAGAGATGGTGGACTTGCCCCATCCCTGGAAGTGTCCAAGTCCAGGTTGGAAAGGGCTTGGAGCAACCTGGGATAGTGGAAGGTGTCCCTGCCATGGCACGGGGTGGAAAAAGATGATCTTTAAGGTCCCTTCCAACCCAAACTATTCTGTGACTCCATGATTCCCATTTCCCTGTATCCAAGCAGCCCTGCTGATGGCCCTCTAAACTCTGCTAGAGGTGTGCCAGCATGCAGGACATTCCATTTTGTGGATGGTTCATGTTACCTGGAGAGCTCCAGAGTAATAAATCCAAGTTTTGGAGGGGAGAGAGTTGGGAGGTTAATCCATGGAAAGGATTTTGAGTTAGGCTGAGTGGGCTGGTTTGCTTTTCCCAGGCTGATCTGTGGCTCAGCCCCCTTAGTCCCTGTCCCAGTGGGTGGCAGTCCCAGAGCTGGCATTTTTATTACACAGGAACAGAACACAATATTCTTCTCTTACACTTGCAGTAATGGCTGAACCATTTAGGCATAAACTTCACATAAAACTCAGGCTGGGACAGTGGGATTCTCCATAGCTTCAAAAAACATGTCTTTGCCAAGCCTCAGGCACATTTCCTTCAGCGTGCTGGTGGCTGACAGGAGCATTTCCCAGCTCAGCAGCATCCCCGGAGCTCAGATGGAATTTTACCCTCCACACACTCAGGCAAATCTCCTGAACATGCTCCATCCCCTTGTTTCAAGGTCTGCACAGGTCCTGCAGTTGTTCTCCTTAGAGGTCAGCAAGCACAAAAACAGAATCAGGATGCTTTGGCTCCGTCTCCCATTTCCTGTGGAAGGCCGGGCTGGGAAACAGATTAAATGGATTACATTAAATCCAGATTAAATCCTGGCGTATTCCCAGACCTGGCTTGCCTGTTCACATCACCAGTTGCTCAGCACCCATGTGGGCAGAGCACTCCATGAGAAGTCCATGCCCAAACCAGCTGCCTTGTGGGAAATGTTGTGGGAAGGACCCCAAAATCATCAGGGAATGGTTTGGGTTGGAAGACACCTTAAAGCCCATCTCGTTCCACCCTCTGCCAGGGGCAGGGACACCTTCCACTAGGCCAAGCTGATCCAAACCCCATCCCATAAAGAGAGAAATCTTCCAATCTGGCACTGCACTACCTCATGGATTTGAGGTAGAATGAGCCTTCCCTGAGCATCTTTTTAACACCAAATGCTGACAATCACAAGAAAACAACATTTAACATACAGCCAAGGGCAGCTTCTATAGAACAGTGCCTGAAGTTGCCACAGCTTCTAATTTAGGAGCCTCAGACTTCTCCTTTGCTTTCTGTCACCTGGCATTTGCAGGCTCCTCTCAAGCTACAAGAAAAATGCATCTCATTTTTCAAAGGCCAGAACTGCTGGTGCAGAAAATAGCAAAGTGCAAGGGGCTGAGCTCTGCTTCTGCCTTCCCTGGGATAAATCCAGCTTCCCTCACCACCTTCAGCTGATTTACTCCCCTTTTGGTGTAACCCAAAGCAGAATTTGCCTCTCGATGTTTTTCCACGGCATTAGGGCCTTTAAGGAAAATCCTACACAAAGATTTAGGCGCAAACAAAATCTCCTGCTTTCCACAAATCTGGCTGAACTCACACTGCAAAGGGAAGCACGGGGGAACTGAAGCCTCTTGCAGGGGACAGGGGACTCTCTCTCCAGCAGGGTCAGCTGTGCATATATTTACACATGATATTAGTGGGAAAAAATGCAAAATGGGTGCATGGTGACCCAAGGTGGTCCAAATGTTCTGTGCTATCATTCCTGCTGGGGTCAAAGGCTTTGTGGGTTGGTGCCTTGATAAGCCTGGCGAGCTAACGAGCGACAGCTTAATCAGCACAGATAATTCTTCTGCAATATAGGAGGCAATTGCAGCCTTTTTCCCTGTGTTTTAGGAACCTTGTGGATTTTTTCAGTCACAAATATGAGATAATGCCATCCAACTTGACCTTCCCAAACAAAGCTTTTGCAGAATAATATCCATCGGTATTCAGGAATATCAGTTTATCTGGGCTGGTATTTTGTACACTGTAGCTGACCAACTGGAAAGAACACCAGGAACACTAAGAAAAACCTTTAAAATTAATTCAGTTTTTGTACACATGGATGAAATCTGTTGGGTGCTGAGTTCAAGGAGTCACTCCTGTTATTTTCTGGGAGACACCAAGCATGGAGACATCTGTGGGGTCTCATCTCTTACCTACCCAGAGATGACCCAGCTATTGCAGTATTTCTGGGGAGGGAAGTTTTCAGCTAAACACCATGAGCTTTGCATAACCCATCCCTTCACCCTCCACTTTCTACCCCTGTGCTGGCCAAAACCACACCTGTGAGAGGCTGCCAGGAGGGCCCCCTGAAACAGCTGTTGTGTCTGGAAGCTGGAGACAAAGAGGCTCTGCTCAGACACCTGCTCAGAGTAAGAAAAGGCCGTGGCAGAGCAGGAGGAAGGCAGGACAGTCTGTGAACCCCAGCGTTTTCACCTCGAACCACCACGCTCCCCCTGCACTCCAGACAAGGTGTGTCACCAGTCCAGATTGGAGGGTGGGGGATACCCCGTCTCCCACCTCCTTTGGCTCGCTCGAATTTCCCCCGACTGGAATTAAAAGGAAGAGTCAGGATGGTGCATTGCCAAATTCCCTTGGTGGTGGTCAAACAGGAGCGGCTGCCCATCCCCGCCCCTCGCTCGTTTGTTTGTGCCTGTAATCACTGGATTTCCCAGCTGGTCTCCCAGCCCAGGACCTGCTTAACTCCAGTGAGCAAACACGAGTAGGGGAATTCGGTCCAAGCAGGCAGGTGCAGTGGCTGGATAGCTTGTGGATTTCCCTTCTGCCACCAAACAACAGTTGCTGCACATATGTTGCGAAGATAAAGCCTTGTTTGCCGTCGGAGGGGGAAAAGCCGGAGGCTCCCTGCAATTCGGGAGTCCTGCTGTCCAAAGAGATGTGAGAGAGAAAGAGAGGTGTGTGTGTGTGTGTGTGTGTGAAAACAAGGGAGGATGCTCTCCCAGCAGCTGAGGAATGGAAGTTGAAGCACTTTGATCTCAAATTCCTGCCAACAGGAAATAGCAGTTGTGGAGTTATATCTGCATCCAGCACTGTCTGGAGTGTTAGGTTCACATTAGGCTTCCCAAGGAGGCTTCTTAAAACATAGGAGAGGTCTAAAATTTGCTGTAAGCACCAGTAGGGGTGCAAAAACCCCTTCTGTAATTCCATTTAGCAATCTACAGCTTAGCAGAGAGGAGGGTGGGCAGTGACGTGGCCGTGGGCTGTGACTACCCCATGAGGAGAAGATTTCTGATACTGGAAGGATGATTAATTGAGCCGACGAAGCTGAAGTGAGCCTGAAGTGCTAAAAGCTGCAATTAGACAAACTACACCTAGAAGTACGGTTCTGAGTGGAGGGAATTAAACACTGGAGAAATCTGTGTGGGATGGCAGATCCTAGCCCACTCCTCTGCATGGTGATGGCCACACATACCACTTTCTCCTCTTGGTGTTCCCTGTTTCTTTTCCAGCTCCCTTTTGTCTTTTCCAGGGGATGCAGGGGACATCAGGGCTTGAGATGACTCAAATGTCCCTCAAACCATGAGTGAAGACAGAGAGAAGAGATCCAGTCTAGCAGGGTTCAGTGTTTACCCACCCAGACCAGCTGGGAAGTCTTGGCTTTCCCCTAAAACATTCAGCTTAGGGATAAAGACTCCAAATTTCTTCCCCTGTCCCATGCAATGTTTCCAAGGGACTAAGACAGACAGAGAGGTCCAGCCCCATGTACAGATGACCTGTACATAAAACCAGTGCCACCAGTGCCTCTGGCCTTATTCCATCACCCCAAAGCAGCACCCACTCCTGAAGTCTACAAGAGCTTCAGGAGGCCAAGGCTGAGAGGAGAGCAAGACCTCCTGTTCCTAACAGCCTCTAATCCCTGCCCTCCATAATCAGTTTTAAAATGGCCATCAAATCTTCCCTCTGCCTTTAATTGAAAAAGTGATGTCAGCAGTAATCTGCTGCCCCAATTTATCCCCATATATTTGGGGAGGTTTTGGGCTAATGCATTGTTTCATAAACATATGTTTTAGCCCAGCCGCGTGTGCACACACACAAAGAGAAAGCTCTGAACACACTGCACCAGTTATGGATCCTAATGCCTTAAATATTACTTTTAATACTAATGTCAGATTATTAAAAACATAATCCATTCTCCTGATTGGACCTAATGTAAGCAGGAGGATAAGAGGACTTCTATCCATGCATTAACACATTTCATGGAGTGTAAAGCCACTTTTTTCCTCTTAAAACATAAGGTCAGGAACTAATAGAATCTGTACTTGAAGTGGGTTTTTAAAACATATTACATAGAAAGTTTAGTGAAAGTTAATCTGTCGATAAGTGTCAGCTGGAGCCGTGTGGGTAAACAAGAAATAAATATAATTCACATGCAATTTTTTCCCTGTTAAAAACCTATCTGTGCACTTTAAAACATTTATGTTTAAATAGAGCAGAGACCAGCACTAAGAAGCACTCAACCCAAAGCAGCTTTATATAAATGTATTGCAAGGGACTAAAATAAAGTAAGCTACCCAAATCTCCCAAAGATAAAGGGAGAAGGTCTCTGACCCCATGTGAATTCTCCCCTCATCCCAGCCCTGTGCTGTTCCTGGGCTTCATTCCCTGTTCTTGTGCACCTCTCTGTGGCAGCATTCCCCATCCTCCCACATCTGCTCTGTGCCTGACCAGTGCTGGGGCTCCGGGGCAGCTTGGCAGTGCTGGGGCAGCGTTCCTGGCACCCTGGTCCCCACCAGCGGGTTTGTCACCTCTCCATGGTGCCCAGCCTCTGCCAGCTCCTCCTTGCCAACTGCAGGACCTCCTCAGCCACACATTCCCGCTGTGGAGGGCTGGGCTGTTTCCCAGACCAGCCCCCTTTGCCCATTTCCTTTGCCCAGCCTCTGGAGAGGAATTTGGAAAGCCCAAGCCGGGCACTGAAGCAAAGACAATATCGACAAAGGGCTGATTTTTGCCCCCAAATTTGGCAAAGCCGTCATTTTTAAGCAGCCTCAGCTCTCCAACACTGGTGGAGGCCAGGCAGCTGACCCTGCTGCAGCTCATTTAATTGCTTGTTTGGGGGTTTGGGGGCTAGCAGGTGATTTGGGAAGCAGACTTTGGAGCACTGGTGATGCCCTCCCGGGGGAAAGCACACAGCCAGCTGCCCAGCTCTGCCTCCTCCTTGCTCCGACAGCACATCTGGGCTGCTCCACCACCAGCTTTACACGGGAACCATTTGGTTCCCCTGAAATGGATCCAAGAGTCGCTGCAGGGGGTGCTGGCTGCCAGGGGAGGGAGACGAGAGGGCAGCAGGAGAAGCGGGAGGTGGAAGCTTGCGCTGGCAGGCACCAGGACTTGGCCTTCGTGCTCCCAGCCACATGCCAGAAATTTAAGCTTCATGAGCAGGCTCCAGCCACCAGAAAGAGATTGATGACATATGGATTTTGTACATCCAGCAAATGGGAGAAAAGCTCTCTACGGCTGCATGGGATTAGCAGAATTTCCGCTCCGTTCCTTATAGCCAGGGTCCTGCAGGAGGGATGTATTGCTGAGGGGACAGGGAGTGGGCGGTGTTCAAACATTTCCACCACCACTGCAAGTCACTCCCGGTCAGCCTCATCTCAGTGGCATTGGAGAGGGCTGGCACAGTCCAAGACCCAGGCAGGAGGTGTAGGGAGAGTAGAAGAAAAGCCATAAGGGGGGGGACCTGGAAGGAATTCAGGTCCAAGTGGGTCCAGACCGTCCCTACAGTAAAGACAAGCAATTCCCCTCCTTCCCTGTCTTTCCATAGTCAAAAGTTGTGACTGGTCTTTCAGGCAGGTGCCCAAAGGTGGCTGGTGTGTGGCACAGGGCCTTGTCTGTGTGGAGTGGTCGTGTGGCCTCTGCTCCAGGGCCAAAATGAAGGTGGTGCTTTGTGGGGAAAGGCAAAGTGGAATGAAGGTCCCAAAGGGGATGAATGTCCCAAAGGGGATGAATATCCCAAAGGGGATGAAGGCCCCCTCAGTCTGGCAGAGCCTCCTTCATTCAGGGCTTAAATCTGCTGTGTAAAGCCTGGAGAAGAAAGAGTGGAGAAAGAGGCAGATAGATCAGAAAAAGCGCCAGAAGTTTGATTTTCACATACTTCCAGGAAAATGTGGAATAAAGTGATTGCCCTATCCCTGGAAGCGTTCCAGGCCAGGTTGGACAGGGTTTGGAGCAGCCTGGCCTAGTGGAAGGTGTCCCTGTCCACGGCAGGGGGATGGAACAAGGTGATCTTTAAGGGCCCTTCCAACCCAAACCAGTCTGGGACACTGTGATTCTATGATTTGGCGTTTCCCACCCTGTCACACAGTTCAGGCAGCCCTTCCTGGTATGGGCATAAGTTGTAATGCTGCTTTCAACACAGCAGCCTCAAGCTGCTGCAGGTCCTTTGGCCAACTATTCCAGCACCACAAAAATCAAGCAACAGGGACTTTCACTCAAGAGGCTCAGTTTTCAGAATGAAAAGACCCTTTTGCCTTCAGATATCTTCAGGACATAACTGTTAAGCCAGGCAAACATCGTGCACCAGTCCATGAGCAAAGTCACCAAAGAAGGAAGAGAAAAAATTAAAAATAAAATCTAGGATGCTGAATAGTGAGCCCCAGACCTTGTGGGGCTGTGTTATTTTGGGAAAACAATAGGAAAACGAAGTAAATGAAAATGAGTTTGTGAGTCTGATGGTGTTGGAGGAGGAGAGAGCTGCTATCTAAACCCCTTATGTGGCTTGTGTCCTTAGCAGCAGCTGAGCATGCCTCAGGGGATCAAAAATCCCTACAAATGGGAATTCCTTGGCCATCTACAAGGCTCTGATTTTGTCATGGCAGCCACGGGAGCCATGCATTCGAATTAACTCCCTGAAATCTCGCAAATGGATGGAGAAATACCTCTAATTCAGCAGGTTCTTTCTTTCACTTCCAAAAGATGGTGTTTTGCCACCAACAGCAATTCAAATCAGAGGAGATATCACTCAGCAGGGAATTATCTCCTGTAGCTGTGCCTGTGTCCAAGACATGGAGCCAAGTGGGGATGTGGAAGGAGTGAGGGAACGTGACCAAGGTCAGGACGAGATGTGGAAAATTTGATCAAGAGCTGGCCTTGGGCAGAGCAGCATTGCAGATCCATGACAGCGCTGGCTCTGAGCACCAACCAAAGAGGAGGCAGAAATCAGAGCTAACGAAGAGGCAGCTGCTCTGGCACTGCCAGCTGGGCAGTGGTCCTGGTCACACCGCTGCCTGCTTTTCTGTATTGGGAAATTTACTGTGTTTGGACAAGTTCAGAGACTTCAGGGGTGCAAATTCCAGTTAAATACTTGACACCTGTAGAACCTTGGTGCCACTGAAGCCATGGCATTCCCACTGTGGCCACTGCCCTCCAAGATGTTGGCCAGTGGCCATCAGTGCCCTGGTGGGATGGTGGTGGGTGTGAACTCGGGAATGGCAGCTCCAGCTCAGGGTCACACCTCTACCAGCTCTCTGCAGAGTAAATTAGCACCTCCTCATGCTATTAGTGAAAGATGGAGCTGTCTGTCTGCGTGGAAATGCCCCAGGAAGGTGTTCAGGACAGATATTTTACTATTTAGAAGCACCTTTAAGCCGAGTCCTTCATTTGGTATCAGGCCAGGGATTTCCCCCCCTCCTCTAATCTCTGTGATTAAGCTAAAAATTAATACTCTGAACCCATAGACACATCATCTGCTGGGAACTCCCTCCTTCTTTATATTTAAGTGCCCCTTAAGCAGTGTCACCAGCATGGCAAACACTTGTGGGTTGCATTTGCAGCTTTCCTCTCTTTTGGCACCAATGTCAACATCACAACCTCTATATCCCCTTGACCCTTCAGCAAGACACTGCCGTGGCAGGAGTAAAAGGAAGAGAAGCAAAGACCTCCCCATGAGAGGAGTCATTTTTGGGAGGCTGTCAGGTCAAGCAGAAGGTGGACATTGCATTAAGGAGTGGTCTGTGTGACCATCACGCACCCAAAATTATGGCAGCCCCTTTGCACGTGGCACAGGGAAAGTGGCAGCTCATTTATCCAGGTTGGGAGCAGCACGCTGGACAACACAGGGAGAAGAGGCTAAAAATCACCTGGAAACACAGGCAGCTGAAGTTTAAAACATTAACAAATTTGGCAGTGTCTCGTGTTCGGCAGATCAGTGAGTATTGAAACAAAATGAGGCCAGGAGCTAATTATATGGAAATATTTCTATTTTCACATTTCACTGGAAGGCAAAGCAGAGAGTATAGCTAGTTAATGTATCTCCACCACTGACAGGAATATTAAGTTTTCTGTCATCTTGCTACCACAACTACCTTTCTCAGCATGCATTCTGTCCTAGTTCCTATTAAGGTGAGAGCAGAATCAAACTCATTAATTGTCTGCATTTTAGATATGATAAGAATTTAGTGGTTGGTGTTAATTAAACTACAAAACAACTCCTCTTGCTGCCGTGTGCATTCCAAGTTGGAGCAATTAATTCACTCACTTAAACTGATCAAGATTTAATTGCCATCACTCTGTGCAATTACTCCATAATTAAAGTAATTTGGTTCATTCCACTCGCTGACAGTGTCATTGAACAGCCATTCATAGTACCAAAAGAAGTGATAATTAACTTAAAGAACAGCTCAAGGCAGTTTTACACAGACTTTTTGTTATTCCTAAATATACCTATACAGGAGAAAGAAGCCTATCACATACTACAGGTGCTTCCCTTGTAAAGGGGTTCAGATCTTCTGTGTTCAATTTTTTTTCAGCAAATGCATTGTAACAAACCCAATTTTGGGGAAGGCTCTGTAGCTGTCACCAGACAATGCAGCATTTCATACAGGCAGGCACGATAAAACCTGGATCCTTGCAGCAGTTCAGGCATTCCCTGCCTGTTCCTGGAGACTCCTCGCTAGGAAAGGAAAAAAATAATCCTCAGTAAAAGGTTCCCTCCATCCAGGTAACACTGCCAGATCTCAGATCTTATTAAGTATCTTTTGACAGACCAAGTCCCCAGCTGATGGGACCAAGGGAAGGCAGAGAAATCTCAGGGTTTTTAATGATCTCAGTCCCCAGGTTGTTGACAATCATTGAATCATAGAATTATTTGGGTTGAAAGGAACCTTGAAGATCATCTCATTCCAACCCCCTGCCGTGGGCAGGGACACCTTCCACCATCCCAGGTTGTTCCAAGCCCCATCTAACCTGCCTTGACCATTGCCAGGGATCTATAAATAAATATCTGGTCTAGGTGTTCATGGCATGTCGACTCAGAACCCAATTTTGTGCTTATTTTATTGCAGAAAATGATTTTGCCAGAAGGGTTATTCCTCAAGGTTTGGAAGTGAATATTGCTGCCTGTTTTCAGAAAGGCTGTTTGTACTCACAAGTACAAAGCTGGGGCCCCTTCTAAGAGGCCAAACTTATTAGACCAGTCTAATCTTTGCCCAGTAACCTTGTGCAATGCCCATGCCAAGCTCTCTCCAGGGTGGGCAAAGAAAGAGCCAGATACATCTGTCTGTCCTTTCTTTTGAAGGATGGAGCAGCAGTCAGGACCTTCAACACATTGTCCACCCATTTCAAAGTCAAGCCTTCTCAGCCCAGGCACAGAAATTCAAAACGTGTCCTATTGCAATCATTTGGACATGAAGTTTGCAATATTTGTACCGATTTCTTTTCCCCCCACCATAAAAGTGATGTTAACCTAGAGAATCATCTCAAACAAATGGAACAAGCACACTTGCCTTGATCTGATGGACAGCGTGGACCCCAACCAAGCCAGGTTACAGTGATCATGGATCAGCCAGGAGAAATGAGGTTTTGTAATTATCAAACAACACAACAACAACACGGAAAACATGGAAGTTTAAGAAGAATGTAATGGGTTTAAACTGAAAAAGGGGAAATTTAGGTTAGATATACAGGAGAAATTCTTGCCTGAGGGTGAAAGTGGTGAGGCCCTGGCACATCAGGATGCCCAGAGAAGCTGTGGCCACCCCTGGATCCCTGGAAGTGTCCAAGGGCAGGTTGGATGGGGCGTGGAGCAACCTGGGCTAGGGGAAGGTGTCCCTGCCCATGGCAGGGGTTTGGAATGGGATGGTCTCTAGGGTTCCTTCCAACCCAAACCATTCTGTGACTTAATGATTCTGGGGTAAAATTAACACAAAGTTGTTTAAGCAGAAGGTGAACAGCTCATAAAGGGAATTGTGGCCCCTGGCTCCATGTGGCAGCAGATCCCATGTGGTCCTGCACTCTTGTGACCCACTTTGGAGGTGACAGGTTCCCTGCAACTCCTCTCCTGGTGCTCTTCCCTCAGCCATTAAATCCACAATTCTCAGCAATGCCAGACCTCCCCAGAAAGCTGAGCTATGCCATGAATTATTCCTCCACCTGCAGCATCCATAAATCAGAGCCTTTTGGTTGGGCTCCCAAATGCTTGTTAGCCTTCCGTGACTCAGCAGTGGCTAAGTTAATGTCAGCTCTACCCAGGGGAAAATACTCAATATTTCTTTTTACTTAAAAAGAAAGAGGGAAAAAAAAAACCCTCAAACATTATTTTTAAGCTCCTAAAAGAGCATTACGAAAGAAAGAAGGGAAGAAAAAAAGAGACTGTGTAAAGATTGCTTACCAGACTCCTTTTACAATAGTCAGCCACACAACAGAAATAGGTGGACATTAATTCATGCTAACCTTGCACACCTAAATACCATTAATTCATCAAAACTAATAACATTAATTCCTTCAAAAATGAGATTAAAGACAGGCACCCCTTGCAGTCATAATCTGTGGCTGATGACACTAAAATGAAACCGCCAGTATACAAAGCTACCAGCAGAGCTTGCAGAATCTCATAAATTGCAGCTGGAAACACATAAATCCTCAGGACAATGTACATTATTTTCTGGGGAGCGGGTGTTTGCACACCAATTGCCAGGCAAAAAGCAAAGCAAAGCTGTAAAACTTCTCCCCCAACCCAGGAGCTGTTGCCAGTTGATGTCACATGATGCCACTCGGACAAATGCTCACCTAAATCCATCAGGCTGGAGCAAGATTCAGGGCACATGTACTAAAAAACACTTTTGCTTTAAGTTTGTAAACCCAGGGAGCAGAAACCTCTGAGCTGGAGGTGCCCAGATCCTCTGGCAATGCGTGCAAGGCTTTGGGTACACAACCTACCCTCACTGGGGGATGTTGGAAGAGCTGGGAAAGGTCTTCAGCAGGACCTGCTGATGCCTCTGAAGGGCACTGAGATGGCTTTGGGGTGGAGAAGGGCTCAGCTGTACCCTGGCTCCAAAGGCAGCTGTAAGGAAGTTAAAAGCTTTCCTTCTGCTTTCACTGGGTTTTGGCCATGGGAATGGCATCAAGCTGAGTCAGGGGAGGTTTAAGTTGGGTATCAGGAAAAGGTTCTTCACTCAGAGGGTGATTGAGCACTGGAACATGGTTCCCAGGGCAGTGGTCACAGCCCCAAGGCTGCCAGAGCCAGGAGGGTTTGAACAACGCTCTCAGGGATGCCCAGGGTGGGATTGTTGGGGTGTCTGTGCAGGGCCCGGAGTTGGAGTGGATGATCCTTGTGGACCCCTTCCAGCTCAGGATATCCTATGAATGTATGGACTTTGGTGGTGGGAGAGCCTCTCATCTGCTCCTGAAACATCCTCCTGCTACTTTTGCTTATGCTGGAAGAGCGAGTGTCTGATCCCAGTGCTGGGCTGAGCCCCGCCAGGATCCTACTGTGCTTGGGCTGCCAGTGTCACCCTGTCCCTGAGATCTGTCACACTTCCTTCCCATCCTCTCTGTTGTACCCATTGCATTTTCCTTTTCTTCCAGGCTCAGGTGAATGGTTTCACCTGCATTCAGCAGGATGGGCAGCTAACCCACAGCTTTTACCTCAGGGCTCCTTTTTCCTGTGACCACTGCCCTGAGGGGACCCTGACAGCACATGCCACACCCAGCACACCTCCAGGTGCTGGGCCCACAGCTGTGTGTCACCTACAACATCACCTGCACTGGTTTGGGAGTTCCACTGATACCAGGGCAGGCCTGCGAGGGCATTCACAAACCTACAAATTCAACAAATTTCCGTCTTGCACTCTGAAGTCTCCAGTCTACAGAAGGTGGTCAGGATGAAGGCATGATCACCCCTACTGCTGGTGGCCACAGAGACCCAGAGATCATTTCAGGAGGCAGCAGGATGCTGCTGTCCCAGCCAGCTTGCCTGGCAGCACTGCCCAGGGCTCGTGAAGGACGGCGGCTGGTCCCACCAGCCCTGTGCCGGTACATCCAGAACACCGGAGGTATTATTTCCGATTAAGACCAGATTAAGCCCATTTAATTTTAACTCAGATTAAGCCCCTATTTAGAACCTGGCCCTGTTTCCAATGCAGCTGGGCTGACCCCCTCCCTCCCCCCTAGGGGGCTGTGAATCACCGTGGAGGGATGTTGGGTACCACCCAGCCTCTCCCCCATCCTCCTGAGACAGAGCAGCTAGCACTCTGAGTTACTAAAATAAGGCTTTGATGGTGGGCACTCATGTAAGAGCAGCGTTTTAGGATGGGGTTTAATATTTTGTGGCTTCAGGAGGGACCCCAGTGCCTGCAGTCCATGGGGGTGTTGGGCAGACGTGAGCACTGAGGAGCTGAACTGGTTTAATCTCTAAATAACGATGGAAGTGCAAGTGTGTGAATTACTCCAAATGAATGTATCACCCACACACGCTACACTCTCTGCATATCTAATTACGCAGCACTTGCTCCTGCCCTGCTTTTGAAGAAATACTCCACAAGCCACCAGTGCCTTTCAAACAAGTGATTACAATGCAATTTCGGGAAGGAAGAGTTTGGGACCCTTTCAGCCTAGCTGAAAAACAGCACTGGGGAGAACATAATCAATCTCACTGATTTTTTGTTCCTATTTGTGTAAAGAAGGCACCCCAAAGCTCCAAATCTGTGAGGAGATAGCCCCAAGACAAGCAAAATCTCTGTTTTTCAAGAGGAAAACAGATTTTTTTTTCTTAAGAACAAGGCACCACAGCAAAGGCAGGTTTGGCAGTACTTTTTTTTTCTTTTATTTGATAGATTTCTGGAGTAGCTGTTATTCTGACTTTACCAACTCATCCTTCATCCTAACCCTGCACTGGGCTGTGATATGAAGTGACTGTGTGGTGTGTTTTCACTTCCTATTGACTGGTTGTGTACTTCCCTCCTGCTAATCCCTTGTTAATGGACACTTTCTTTGAGCCAGCTGAGATCTGAGTTATGTTGTCTTTGTGCTTCTCGCAGATTTTATTACTTGGATATCTTTGTTTTCATTATTTCGAGATTTGGGGATTTTGTCTCTTCCCTTCAGATGGATTCATGCAGTTAGAGACGGGCTGGCCTCCCACAGCTCCTGTTTGCATTTGATCTGGGAGCAGTGGGAGAGCAGCTCCTGGGATGGAAACAGCACAGTCCCACACTTCAGCAGCCAAATCCAGGAGAAAACCCACTTTTGGCATTTGCTGGAAACCACCTCTCACTTCCAAGGGAAAAAAATAAAGCAAATCCACCACTCACTCGCTGAACTGGGGTGCGCTGGTTGTAACTGGGCTGTGCTGGAGGGTGCACACACAGCAAGATACAAACCACCCTCAGCAGCAGGGAGGTGGCAGGTGGAGCAGGCAAGGAGGGGACAGCCCCCCAGCTCTGGTCCTGGGATGCCAAGGGACTTCCAAAAATGCAGAGCCTGAGGCTGATGGAGCATGGCTAGGTACAGGCTGTCATGGAATCATGGAATCACAGAATGGCTTGGGTTGGAAGGGACCTTCAAAGGCCACTCAGTCCAACCCTCCTGCCGTGGGCAGGGACACCTTCAACTCATCAGGTTGGTCATGGCGTGGGGAAGCCATTGGTGACATCCCTGGACATGGTGCACGTGGCAGTGAGGTGCACGGGAGGTTCAAGGACACCACTCTGGTCTTCAGAGGAGGCAAAAAGGGCAATGCATGGTGCAGCAAGGACAGATGGAGAGCCCAGAAGGAGTCCTCTGGCAGCAGGCTCCCACCTGCAGGAGGGACAGGAGACCCACTGGGAAAATCCAGGGTTGCAGGACAGGCTTCTTGGGAAAGCAGAGAGGGGGAGATCCTGCAAAACCACCGGCAGAAGGGAAACACACAGTTAAAGACTTATTCCTCCCAATCAACTTGGAGCAGAGCTATAAAACTTTTCTTTTCTTTTTCATTTAAATATATTTTAGCCCCATCATCCTTAGGATGGGCACAAACCCAGTCCAGGGAGGAAAGGCAGAGTAGTCAGTGGTGGCATAACCTGAGCAGTCCCTGGAGAGCCAAGGCTGCCCACAGGGACCAGACAGGTCACCAGGGGCAGGTGGGAACTGGAGTGATGCTGAATTGGGTTTTCCAGACCAGCGGGAAGGTGTTTTCTAGTGGAGAAATCAGAAACTACCCCACAGTTTCAAGAAATGAGACAAAAATAAAACCCCCAAGAGTTCAAAGGAATATGGTTTGAGGGTGAGTTTCTCAGCTGGGACACAGAGCCTGGTGCTGGTCATGGCAGAGCTTTGGCCACGATGTCCCTGGAGCTGGGAACCTGCTCTTTGCAGACTGGGAACTGCTTCCAGCCAAATGCCACAGCTCAGAAAAGTCCTGGCATGTTCAACATCTCCACTTTGTCTTCTTAGGGCCCTCTCCTCAAAAAATCAGAAACAAATCTGATATTTTGGTGCTTCCTGATAAAATTTACCTCTGTCAAAATGACCTTTTGGTTAAACAGCACTAGCTGGCATTAATCCTATTATTTCATCATGATTATTATTTTTTATCAATCCAACACAGCTGCCATTTCATCTGGTACTGAGTGAGTTGAAGTTCTCAGCTGGGGCATGCCGTGCTCTCAGATGTGTGAAACGCTGATAGCCACAACATGAATCACCCACCCCTTGCCCTCCTGCCACCCTACAGTTGGCTCCAGGTCTACATTGAGATGGTCAGAGAAGTCAGCTCAGCATCAAGAAAAATAATCTCTTTCCAGTTTGTGGATGCACCAGATGAAATTCAGAGTTGTCTCCCACAGTGCCCTCAGCTCCTCACGGTTGGGCGATGCCACAGCGTTCCTCAACCTCTGCAAAAAGGAGGAAACGTGATAGAATTGCTGATGTCTTGAAAGGGATAACAAATACAAGACAGCCCTATTCCAAGATTGATTTTAAGGCAGATAAAGATGAGGGCTAAAGCATTTCAAATCCAATCCAACAAAGTCCTTAAGCGGCTGCTTTAAGGCAAGCAGAGGAATAATGCCATCGACTCAAAGGGGGTGTTTATCTGGTTATATTTATGAGGGCACTTAAGGGCTTTGCTGGATCAGGGTGTCAGGTGTGGGAGGAGAAACGCCCCGCTCGCCTGCCCGCCGTGGCCTCGGCACACCCGGCCACGCTGCACAACTTCCTGGGAAAATGCATCCAACGGGAGGTGCAGCCGTGACAGAGCCATTGGAAGGGCAGCACAGCCTGGATGGGTGCCCAGGGGATGTGGTGGGGTCTCATGAGAGCTCATCTCTCTAGTCTGGAAGTTGCTGATTCCACCTGAGAGCCAGGCATGGGTGAGGTGACCTTTTGAGGTCCTTGTTTCTGTGTGAGGGAAGGGTTGGAATTGCAGGAGGGGCTTGCACTGAGCTGCTCCTGCTGAGCCTGGCCATGGATAGACATGGGAACAGGCATGGATATAACCATGAGTGTGGACATGGAGAGTGACTTTTTACAGGAGCAGATAGTGAGAGGAAAAGGGGGAATGGTTTTTAATTGACAAAATTCTTGATGGCTAAAGACTGGTAGAATTGGGAATTCTAAGCCTGGAAAGGAGGAGGCTTCAGTGTGACTTCCAGTGCCTGAAGGTAGCCTTCAAGAAGGATGGAGAGGGAATTTTTACAAGAGCATGGAGTGACAGGGCAAGGGGGAATGGATTCAAACTAAAAGAGAGTAGGTTTAGATGGGGTATTAGGAAGAAATTCTTCCCTGTGTGGGTGGAGAGGCCCTGGCACAGGGTGCCCAGAGAAGCTGTGGCTGCCACTGGATCCCTGGAAGTGTCCAAGGCCAGGTTGGATGGGGCTTGGAGCACCCTGGGCTAGTGGAAGGTGTCCCCGCCCACAGTGCAGGGGTTGGAACAGGATGGGCTTTGAGGTCCCTTCCAACCCAAACCATTCTGTGATTCTGTGATGGATGTGCAATGAAATTAGGTCTGAATCACCATAAGGACCCTCTGGGACACACCTGAGAGCAGATTCCAGCTGGCAGTGGGAGCCTGTATTGGGACTGGGAATGTCCCAGCCCGTGCAGTGGAGAAGGGACAATTATTTACCAGAGCAGGTCCTTTCCTCAGGGCTTCCCAAGGACCTCATCTCCAATGAGTTCATCCAATGCAGCAAATCCCTTCTCTTGCAGCCCTCCAGATGAACCAGGCCTCAACCCCTCTCCCAAGACCACAATCTGGGTGACAATCCCAGAAAAGAAGGAGCCTTAGAAGATCCCTCTGGTTTTAGGAGACAGTGTAGGACAGTGGCTGCTGCTTCTGCAACTCTTCATTTGTCCTTTACAAGGTTCTGTGATTTAAGAATGTGTGTTAAATCTTCTGCAACAATCAATTCAAATATACAAGTTTGGCTATTCAAATTACTTTTCCAAAAGTACTTTAAAATGCATTAAGTTATTAATTGCCTGCTGGCACTTTAATCAAACGGGAAAATTGACATAGCCAGAGGCATGTATTTTTGTGGAAAGGAAATTTATTTAAGAAGAAACAGCGGCTCTTACTGCTTAATTTAAACTGAGAAAACTGTGGAAAATCAACTGCTATGGAAAATTAATAAAACATTTCCAGCTGCAAACAGTGACTAATTGTACAAGATGAAGACTGCCTAGAATTAATAACTTGCAATCTTCTGTGTGAAGAACCCCCTACCAGTTCAATTTACTGGGAGATTAAATTACTTCTAAGTTTGCCATATTAAAACAGAACATGAATAAAATGTTAGTGAAAGCACATCTATTATTTACTGTCTGTGATATGGATATAATTATTTCCAAACAACCACAATGTGACGTGACTGGCAATATTTAAATTATTTGCTAAAGAATGTAGTTTTACCACCTCGCTTCCTATAAAAAGAGCCCAAATGGGTTTTTACAGATGGCATATTTCTGCCACAGGGAATTATCCCCTCATCCTCTGCCCCATGGTGCCCAGCATCCCTATGTTACTTCTCTTTTAGCCCCACCTCTCGTCTCCCCCCACTGCCCCATATCCTATGAACTCCGCACCTCCTTCGCCTTCTCGATTTTTGTGTTTTCTCCCCCTTTTTCAAGCTGACTGCACAGAGTACCTTGTGCCAACAAGAGCTTTGGCAGCGGTAGAGCATAATCAGGCAAATGTTTTCCCCATGCACGAGGGCCCCTTGCTGATCCCAGCGCAGAAAGCTCACCTGTGGAGACGGAAAACTCACGCTTGTCTTTTTCAGAGTGTGCCAAGCTCGCGGGACGCACGAGCCCCTTCCAAGGAAGCAAAAAATAGGGAGGCAAACACGAAAACCCAGGCAAGAGGGTGTTTGTGAAAACCCAAACAAAACCCAGCAGGATTTCCTAGAAACCTGCGAAGGAGCAGGAGGTGGGAGAGGCATGGAGGATGGAGGAGTTGCCAGCCCTCGAGGCTTCCTGCTGGGATGCTGTGTGGTGGCCCCAGTGCATTGGTAGGTGCTGAGATAATGCAAAGAAAGAGGTTGTGCAATGGTGTGGCTTAGGTAGAGGGGATTTTCAAAGCCCCGAGTGAGCTGGGAGTGAGGAGAGACCACCTGGAACATGTTTGGGACTGATGGGATTGGCCACATGCTCACTGCCCTGTCATGAGATGCAAAACTGGAGAGGAAGGACAATGAGGAGCAGCTGAAGGATCTGGGGGTGGGGCTCAGACAGGAGAAAACGAGGCTCAGGTGTGACTTTGTCCCTCTCTGCAACTCCCTGAAAGGAAGTTGGAGCCAGGTGGGGATCGGGCTCTGCTCCCAGGCAACCAATGGCAGAATGAGAGGAAATGGCCCCAAGCTACACCAGGGAAGGTTCAGATTGGACATTAGGAAGAATTTCATCATGTAATGAGTTATCAAGCATTGGAATGGGCTGGCCAGGAGTCACCATCCCTGGAAGTGTTCCAGAAAAGACTGGACATGGCACTCAGTGCTCTGATGTGGTTGACGAGGTGGTGATCAGTCAAAGGTTGGACTTGACAATCTTAGAGGCCTTTTCCAACATAAGCGATTCTGTGATTTGATGTGAAAAGACTTCCAGGACCTTAATATAAAACTGAGACCCCCAAGAAGACCCCAAAGAATAAAGTATTGCAGAGAGATGGTGTGGGAGGATGTTAATGGGCCATAGGGTGTCTTATCCTCTACTTGGAGAAGACAGGAAGAAGGATGGTGTGGCAGCACCCCCTCTTTAGAGGGGAGAAACTGAGGTATAAAGTGACCTGGACCAACCCATCTCTGGACAAGCAGGCTGGGCCTTTGTGTGGGGCATCTTGCAGTCACAGCCCTGGCAGAGAGCCCACCCCACGTCCCTGTCCATCCACCCAGCCACTGAGCAGAGCTGATACCCCCAGCAAAGCTTGGGGGATATAAGGGCACAATTAAGTGCTCTCAGGAAGTGACAGAAAGGGATGAGAGCCATGGAGCTGGACGAACCACAGCAGGAATCACTCCACAACTCCTCCAAACAGAAATAAATGATTCTGTCATTAAAGCTCGGCATGGACATGGTTAAATACAGGTGCATTAAGCCAAAGCTGCCCAGGCAGCAGTGTCAGAGAAGGAGAGGACCAGCCACCCTCTCCAGCTGCTGCTGGAGGTCAGAAGAAGTTAAGCATGGAGTGATACCTTCACACCTTTTCTTTACCTCCACTGCTCTGCCACGATCCTGCTTCCAGCCAGGGGTGGTCCTTTGGACCTGCGTGTGTTCCTGAAGCGAGGAAATCCACAGCTCCGTCATTTGTCCTCACCTCAGCAGGAACCATTTACACTTGTGTTTAAAGGGATGTGGTCGTGCTCTGTAGAAATAACTGTGCTGCAGAAAAAGGAAAGGGACTCTGTGGTAACTGTGGGCACCTTGTTTGCTGTTTATCCCCATCTGTCCTTAAGTGCCCTTCCCAGCTAGAGGTGATCCCTGTCCCTCACACTCTCTGCCTGGGAAAGTCTCCTGAGGAAGATGCTGAGCCCAAGCAGAAGGCCCTGAGGAGATGAGTCAGCCCACTCCCAGCTCCTCAGCTTGACACTTTGGGAGAAGCAGCTCATGTTCACAGAATCCCAGAATATCTTGGGTTGGACCTTAAAGCCCATCTCATTCCAACCTTCCTGGCCTGGGCAGGTATACCTTCCACTATCCCAGGTTGCTCCAAGCCCCACCCTTGGACAATTCCAGGGATGGGGCAGCCACAGCTTCTCTGGGCACCCCGTGCCAGGGCCTCCCCACCCTCACAGGGAAGAATTTCTTCCCACTATCCCATCTAACCCTGCCCTCTGGCGGTCTGAATCCATTCCCCCTTGTCCTGTCACTCCAGGCCCCCATAAAACCCTTCTTCTCTATCCGCAAAGCAGTGAGTTGCAGCTCAGATCTGTTGGTTATCTTGGAGAATGTGGATGGAGATGGAGTTTCCCAAAGACGCTTTCACATGTCAATAATTGAGTGTGGCACATTTAATCACCGTAGTCCTGTTGCTGTGCAAACCTGGGGACCTCTCCTCTTGATGTCAGCTTAGACCCGATTTTCTAATTGCATTACCTGGGTAATTAGATAGAAATACAGCAGCCCTGTGCTGCACCAGAGCGAGGATCCACTTCCTAGCAGAATTAACCTGGCTTTAGTATGGAAAACTCATACACACACACGGGCACACAGACACATTCAACTTAACCCGGCTGCGATCACACGGATTAGACCGTGGGGCTTGTTCCCTTCAAGAAATGGCTCAAAATGACACAGGCTTGGTTCCAAATGGACTGTAATTTGAATTCCAGCAATTAGAGGTACGAGACAACATGGAAGCCGCCACGTTCCCACCATCCAGCACCTTTGCAGGATCGCCCAACAGCCCAGTCCAGCCCAGCTTGAGATGCTCCGGATTTGGGTGCACCAGACACCAAGGAGCATTTTTGGCTTCATGAAAGCCCAATGCTGGGAAAGGTTTTGAGTGTTATGGGCTTCCTCACCGAGTCCTGCAGGTGTTTGGTGTCACAGCACGTCCCCCGTGATGGTGGCAGCACCTGGGGAAGAGGGAGTGACTGTTTTTTGCAGGCAGAAGGACTCGCTGCAGCCATGACTGGTTGCCACCATGCCCTGCTGTCACCATGCCTACTGCCACTGTACCTTTTCCCAGCCAGGGAGGAGAATTAGCTTCACCCTGGAGTGGGTTCAAGAACAAGAAAGAAAAGAATAATCCCCCCACGGCAGGGTGCAAGTCTTGTAAAAACAAGTGGCTGTAGCGCTCACCTGGAGTCCTGGTGAGATTTGTTGGCCTGGTGAGATTTGTTGGCCTGAAGGTCCCGTCCTTTCCCTCGTGGTCCATGCAGAGATGGGGATGTGCCCACACCTTCATGTCCACTGGCCAGGGACAATCTGCACTGACCTTGGCCATGGTGTGACCAGTGAGGAGTAGGAGGGAAAAGGCATCTTCATGCAGAGGGTGGCTGGTATTTAACACAGGTCCAGCCCCTTTTCCAGCCCTTCGCGCCTATCTGGGACAACCTGGTCTTTCTTTGCTTTGAAACTCCCATTTCCCATCCCATCTCACCCCTGCCCACACTTGTCCCACCTGTCCCCACCACCCTCAGCCACTATATCTCTCTGACACACCACCAACCCTCCCTTTCTCCCTCCTTTTGTTGTTCCTGCCCCGCCCTTTCTTTTTTCTTCTTTTTTTTTTTTTTTTCCCCTAAAGAGCGAACAAAACAAAACAAGAAAAGGCGATGCCAAGCCGATCCTCTTAACCCAGCGTTCTTACCCCGGGGAGGGCCCCGGCAGCGTCGAGGCGCACGGCGAAAACCCCCACGCATTTTGTCCTGTTTCTTCAGAGCAACTCGAGCAAATTGAAAGCCGCGGAGGGGTGTGTGCCCCCAGGCACTTGGTAAATCCACTTCCTTTGTCATAACAAGAACAAATCCCACCTTTGAAGTTTTTCCTTCTTGTTACAAGGGGAATGTCTTTTGTTTAATCCATTTTAGCCTTTAATGCCTGACCTGGATCAATCCTGTTGGGTAGATTACACACTACTCACGCCGACTTTAAACTACCCTACAGGGATTTTTATTCTTCCCCCCTTCTCCCCACCGCATTTGTGTGAGAATCTCAGCAATAATCGGCATTACGACTTTAGACTATCACTCACTTTGAAGGAGGAGACTGTCCTTTAACAAAGGGGAGGGAGGGGGAGGAAACCCTCAAATATCAAACAGATTTAATCAGCTTTGAGGCCTTTCAATCTCATATTCATACCGGATCTTTACTAGTTATGAAAATCAGTGCAGAACTTGGCTGAGCTCTGTGTCTCCGTGTTCTCCTCCCCTGTTTCATGCTCCGTTCAGGACTGAACTCACTTTTGCAGCCTTCCCAGTGCTGGTCCAGGGGAAATACGGGAAGTATCCACCCAGGACTGCTGCAAACAGCCTACCAGGGTGTCCATCACCCACACCATGCCTGAACTGCACTGTTCTCCTCCTCTTCTCACGCCAGTGGAAGAGGCTGAAAACTGCTGCCAGGAGGACCCAGGTGACCCCCATGGTGACCATGACTTCCATGGTGGGTGGATATCAGCACAGAGGATAAATCTACACATGAACTCATAACCTCCAGCTCCTTAAACCTTTACATTAGGACTTGCTGTGGCAAGTGGTGACCCTCAGCTCTTGCCATCTCCTTATTTCACAAGACAACCTTTAGCAGGGGCTGCCTGTGTTCCCTAAAAGCTACTTAGAGCAGGAATGTCCTGTCCCAAAGCCTTCTCCTGCTGGCAGCTTCTCCCTTCTCCTGCAGCACTGAGGCACCGGCTGTGCTGTGGGCCTTGTTAACAGACTGACATTGGCTTCGCTGCTGTTTCTCGTGGTTTAAGGCCAATCACCAGCCTTGTGCAAAGCCACAGGGCTCAGGCACACGCAGAGCTGCAGGAGAGCTCCAGAGGGGACTGCAAACACCATTTCCCACTCCTTCCCAGCTCTGGCACCAGGATGGAGCTGATAGCATTCCCACCAGTCTTACTTTGCTCCTGGTGGCCACAAAGTGGAGGAGGCCTGAATGACCCAATCCCTCCCCAGGAGCTCTCTGTCTTGGAAAGCTCCAAGGCAGAGGCTGCACATGGTCCCCTCATCATGTCATTGCTCTTCCAACTCAAACCAGTTTTTCCTTGAGTGCAGCTTTGACCTTTCCCCAAGGAACAGGAGAGCCAAATCCTGCTCCAGGAGGCTCATAGTCCATCTCCCCTCACCAGATGTGGCCCAGCATCACTTCTGTTCCTTCCCTCTGGACTCCCTACAAGTTGCCTACAAGGTTTTGAAGCCCTGAGCTGGGCACAAGGCTTCTCTCATGCCTGGTAGGAGCACACAAGGCAGGATCACTTCCTGCCAGGTCTCACATGTGGCTCTCTTTATAATAAACACCCTAAATAAGTTTTTCTTTGCTGTCCAATCAGCTTTAGGCTGTGATTTGTTCTGCCTTCACAACCCGGCCCCCTGTGCCACTGCTTTCCCACCTCTTCTCAATTTCATACCTGTGTGCCCAATTTTGCTCTCCTAAATGTCCCCAGAAGCCCTGGCTTTGAGAATTTGTAACTGCTCATTTCTGATCTTAGTTCATCCAGGTCTATTTTGGACTCCTGCACAAAGGCTCTGGTCTCTCCCTGTCTCCAAGGGCCACAGGTGCACCAGCTCGGTGTCTCATCCATCCAAGCATGGGAAGGAAAGTGAAAGGGATCAAATGACCCAAATATGCCAGCAACATCTCACATTGCAGCCCTTAAATTCCTCTCGTCTTTGAATGGCTGTTTCTGGTGGTTTCTGCTCCTGCCTCATGGGTAGATGCCCTATTGTGGAAGCTCAGAAGACTGGGAACATGAGGACATTGAGGAGACTGATGAATGCCAAGACGAGATTTGGGCAACTCAGTGACATCTCCCATCCTTGCCCCTCAAGCGGCTCCCAGCCAGAAACCAGCCAAGGTCACCCCAAAAAGTCATCCCACAAGACATGGGAACCAAACGCTCCTGCCACCACCAGTGGCCACATTTGGGGCCCCAAAACACCTGCCAGGACCCTGCTGCCTCACCCTGGGGAATGAAGCAAAGAGCGGGATTGTTTTACAGCAAAAATACACCCCTGGGTTAGAGCAGCTGTGGGTCAGAGTACCAGGATTAGAGTACCCGTTCCTGACAGCATCAGCCTGGGAGATAAAGTGACTTTTCCTTGTCTTCCACAGGGCCAAGCCTTAGCAGTGGGTGTAGCAGAGCATTTTGGCACGTGGAGCCAGCGGGCTGCTCAGGAAGGGGCCAGGGAGCCCCCAGACATCCCCCAGGACAGCCAAGTAAGGAACCATCTCCTTTCACTTTTTATGAGATTGATATGCTTTGAAATTAGTAACCCTCCATTAGCTCTCCAAATAGCTCCGAATCATTAGGGTCAGTACGTCTGCACTCCTCAAAATGAGCTTTTACCTGAATTAGCATCTCAAAGAGGCAGGACTCCCTTCCCCGGTTTTAATTCCAGCGTCGCGCTGCACATCAGGATGGTTTTGGTGGCCAATCCAAGCCCCGCATCCCAAATACATTCAGAGGAACCTGCTGGCTTGTTTAAAATGTTCTTTTTCCTTCCCATTCTTTACTAAATGCCTATTATATTAATGTTTAAAATCCATTTAAGTTCATCATGGGTGGCTTTGTGAAAGGACAGCGGCTCCATCACTGTAATTAGATGATTTATTGCCCTCTCGTGGTGACACGCGCTAACTAGAGAAGCTGTGATTTAAATTGGATGATCCTTCCAAGAGTGTTTGAGTGAGAAATAAAGGGAGAATTATTAATACTATTAGAGAGCAGTGGCGTGTTCGTGCAAGGGATATACTGTGCTGGGAGAGGGATTAGCCAAAACTTGCTGGTTTTGCAGCTGAGCGTGGCTTTTCCCCGGTGTGGGACCGGCATCTCCCTCAGCCAGAGCTGTGAGCAGGGCAAGGTGCTGGCACAGCAATGGGCACGGTGTTAAAAACCAAGTGTTAGCCAAAATCACTGGGTTTAGAATTGGAAACTCTGGGGAAACCACCCCCATGAGAGGAATCGTTGCTTCATCCCAGCCAGGTGTCCCATCTGCCTCATAAATCGGGATGTCTCTGTCTTCCCTCCTTTTCAGGGGCTGCTGGCCACCGGAAAGAGTGAAGGAGGTTAAATCCTTTTTTTTCATTGAAATTTTAGTTCCTTTCTTCTTCCTGCTGATTAAAATACTTTAAGCACTATCTGGGCTGACAGACCCTCTTCCCTACGAGTATGCAGCCTTCTTCATTCCCGCTCTTGGGAGAACTGGATGACTCCCAGAGCCATCCCACTGCAAGACAATTCACCACCAGTGTAAGTGAATCCACATGAACACTTCTCACCGATTCAATTAAAACACCAGGCAGGCCTGAGCTGCAATAATTTGGGATAGAAACCAAGTATAGACCTAGCCTGGAGCTGTTATTTAAAAGCCTGGGTTAATACAGTGTAAACCCATGAGCACATCCTCTTATGATGGGGCTTAAATCTTTTAAGAGTGGCTTATATCAATCTAGTTTAAGTCAATTCCTCACCGAGTTAAGCTAAATTGAAAGAAGCACTCAGACCCCAAACACAGAGCTGGTGTTACCTAATCCCTCTGCACACAGCCATGGCTTTGGCCAGCGCCTACTGGGAGGGGACAAGCCCCAGGGAGCCTTGGCCAGGCCCTGGGGAGCACCACGGCACAGAGTGTCACAGTTTGATCCCCACAGCTCCCTGCAAACACAGCTGCCCCCTCTCAAGGGTCCCCTTTGCTGCAGAACCATGGTGTGGCCCTGTCATCACAGAGGACAGGCGTCTCCAGGTCACCATTCCTTCACGATGAGCTTCATCCCCAAATTAAAAACAACTGCTTGTCAAGCTTTGGAGAAAACCTCTTTTTATGCTGGGTTTATCCAAAGGGATGGGCAAAGATTTAAAAAATGGTTTCCTGGCAGGAGGTACAAGGGGAGTTTCAGACACAGTGGGTGGATGTCCTGTGACCACCAAAGGTCTGTGTGCAGATGAGGACTTTAGAGTGATGAAGGAAAAAATAAAGGAAAAAAATCTTTTCTCCTACTTGGGACTAAGCCTGGAGGCCACAAACTGTTTCAATGCCCAATTACATGATTTTTGTATGATTCTGGGGTCAGCTGGCTGGCATAAGGCCCAGGAGCTCCCACCAGGAATGCCGTGACCTGCACAGAGGTAAAATTAGTTGTGGAAGCTAAGGGAATTCCAACCTAGATTTTGGGCACAGCCATTAGGAAGCTCCTTGGTTGGGTCCCATGAGCCCATGGCCCATCAGCCCCGGATGTATCAGCATCCTTCATCTCTGCCCTCCTCACCCCCCAGGTGAGCAGCACCTTCCCAAAAGACAGAGGCCACCCCAAATGTTGTGACATCCAAATTCTGTGTTTATTTGTGTCCAGCCACACAGATCCCATGCCCTCTGCATCCTTCATGGAAATGTGAAATCACCAAAATCCCTTGGAAGGTCCTCAGGAGATTGGACCCCACTCTGAGGGTCTCTTTGGGAAGGACAAGAGCAGTCTTTAATCCATTTCATATCCACCCACACTCCTTCTGGGGAGTGATGATTGTGAATATAAAAAAAGGGGGGAAAAAAGTAAACCTTCTGCAGAAGTGATACAAGGGAAGGAACCTGCCCCGAGCACCTCAGTGAGTACTAAATAAATACAAAGTTATTACAGGCAGCAACACTACTCAGATACAGAGATTAATGAAGATCTGACTTGAAAAAACTCCTTTCTCCATTCACAGATCTCCCATCCAGCCCATCATCCCAGCCACCAGCTAGTGGGAGGTGTCCCTGCCCATGGCAGGGGGTTGGAATGAGGTGTTCCTTAAGGTCCCTTCCCACCCAAATCATTCTAGGATTTTATGACACGATTCTATCCAAGAAATCATCTCTCCCTCCCTGGCAGAAAAAGGGCAGGGGGGAGCAGCCCCAGCAGGACTGAAGTCCTGGCCGTGGTGAGCCGGAGGGTGTTTTTCCTGCAATTTTCCTGCACAGCCCAAAGGACCAACTAAAAGCATTCCAGGCTACCCCACATCCCTGCCCAGATGCTCCCATGATGCCTTAAGTTTTAACTTTTACATTTTTCAAATCCTGCACTGCCTGGTGTGTAACTCTGAAGTTTCTTGTAGCCTGTTAACTTCTGCCCTCTCATGCCAGGCAGACATAACAAAGCCTCTCCAGGCCTGCTCTCCAAGGACACCCAGACCGTCCTAGGCCCAAAAAGTATAAACCAAAGAGCCTCTAAGGGGGGTAAGCTGAGGGGAATGACATCATTAAACTGAAGCTTTAATTGGAGAATTAACCCTGCGTGCAAATGAACCAAACCTATAAAAGGGTGAAGAACTCATGACCTGGGGTCCCTCTTGGGGTCCATCTTGGCAGTGGCCTCTGGCTCCCCAGGGGTACCTTTGAAGGCCTTTCAGATAAATCCCTGCCTTATTCCCTTACTCCTGTCCAGTCTCTGTTTCCAGGAGGCCTCTTCAGGCATCACCCACTGCTCGCATGAGCTGAGCTATCCATGAGGTTGGTATCGGGAAAGGAGCATCCTTTACCCGCACAAACAACACTCCTTAAAGAAAGGGGGTCATTCTTTTTGTCTCAGCTGCCAAAATCTGCCTTCCTCGTTCCCTGCGGGGTGCGGGCCGTGCCCGGCGCTCGGGCCGTGGGCATTAGATGGCAGCAGCGCTCAGGGATGGAGCAGCCCGGCAGCCGCAGCCCCGCACCCCCCCCTTCCCTGCAGCGCCAAGGAACAGCTTTGGGATCTCGGCAAAGGATAGGAAAGCGTTTTGGAAAGAGCTGCGGGTTGGCAGCGTCGCCCTGGATGCGTTACCCCGGCCGTGGCCTCTGGAGTATCCTTTGCATGGGGAATAGCGGGGCCGGGGGGGCCGGAGCAGGGATTGTCCCCTGTGCTGGGCATGGAGGAGGCACCTCCAGTCCTGGGGGCAGTTTTGGGCCACTCACAAGAAGGACATTGAGGGGCTGGAGCATGTCCAGAGAAGGGAATGGAGCTGGGAAGGGGCTGGAGAATTCCTGAGGGAGCTGGGAAAGGGGCTGAGCCTGGAGCAAAGGAGGCTCAGGGGGGACCTTGTGGCTCTGCACAAGTCCCTGACAGGAGGGGACAGCCAGGGGGGTCGGGCTCTGCTCCCAGGGAACAGGGATGGGAGGAGAGGGAACAGCTTCAAGGTGCACCAGGAGAGGTTTAGGTTGGATATGAGGGAAAATTTCATCACTGGAAGGGTGGCCAAGCATTGGGTATCCAGGATGGTGGTGGAGTAAAGAAGGTAATTCCCGTGAGCCAACCAGCCAGAAAAGGAACGTGCTGGGAAGTCTCAGGCCTAAGCTAAGAAATGTCCTCGGCTTTTCAGCTTTAGGAGGTGCTGTGGGTCCTTTCCCCAGGTCCGGGTGCTCAGTCCATGGCAGAGGATCTGTGACCACCAGCTCAGGGTGGCAGCAGGACGTGCAGCCGCTGCTCCATGAGGATCACTGGAGCGTGATCCCAGGGCTGGGAGCTGGCTTGGAGCTGCAATGCAGTCCCAGACAAGGGGTGCCCTCAGCCCCAAACCCAAGAGCAGCCCTTGGGTGGGTATTTTCACAAACAAACGTGTTTTCACTCCCAGCTCTCTGGCTTTGTGTCCATCAGGAACAGATCATTACTTTGAAAAAAAATGGGAGAAGGGAAAAAGGCATCTTGGCTGTTGCTGCAGCAAACTCATGGGTGCAGGAGGGGACTTGCAGAGCACAGTATTTATTTTTTTTAATCTGACGTATCCACTCTCTCAGCCTCTCGTTATCTTATCTGCCATCCTGATAAGGGCCCCAGAGAAAAACCCAGCAGAGAAATTAGCAATCACGGGCCACTTTATCAGGTCTGTGTGACAAACACAGGGACAGGGAGCAGTGTGTCCTTTGGCCCCTCAGAGATAGGGGTGCCTGGAAACCATATGGCTGTTTCCAAAACAGGTCAGAGAGATGACGTGACTCTCAGTTTTATTTTTCCTGGTCCCACCTCTGCAAACACCCGGCACACCCAAACTCCTGCAGGGAGCAGCAGGTTCAAGCCCTGGATGCCACAGGGTGCTTGGCCATGAAGTGAATCTAGAAAGTCTTTGCTTCAGCAAAAAAAAATCACCTTTTTTTTTGGAGTTGGTTTTGCTCCAAGAGCCCAAGGAAAGATGCTGATCCTCAGTGTCTGCTGTATTACCAGCAGAGAATCCCAGAAGGGGTTGGGCTGGAAGGGACCTTAAAAACCATCTGGTTCCAGACAGAGACACCTTCCAAACCTCTTCTCTGCAAATGCAAGGCCCTCACAGCCAGAAAAAAACCAAACAATACAACAAACTGGAGATATGGCAGAGAAAACCACAGATGAGCTGGCCCAGCCTCAAAACCTGGCAAGCAGCCCTGTCCCAGGCCAGGCTGGGGTCTGGCATCACGTGTCCCCCTCCACCCAAAGCTGCACCTTGCAGAGGGAAAAGCCAGCAGGCTGCAGAGAAGTCAGCCAGATCAATACTCACCAAATTCATATTAAAAAAAAAAAAGAGAGAGTGAGAGAGAGAGAGAGAAGAGCTTGCTTTTAACCTTGGGCTTGCCCTTTCTCCGTCTGGCTGATGAGATCCTGCAGCCAGCCTGCCAAGGAGGAGTGGCAGGACGTGCCAAGCTCCATCCAGCCCCGTGCCCTCCCGGCTCCGGGGGTTTTTGTGCCTTATCACATGTGCTCTGCAGCCCTTTCCGCCGTCAGCGGGCGGAGCAGGAGGTCACATTCACAAATGTTGGGGGAAAAAAATCCTTAATTACTCCCCCAAGAGCCGTTTCAGAGCTGCTGCCGGGCCAAAAGCGAGATTGAAAGGGTTCATTAAGGAAGTTGGCAGACAGATGTGCCCGAATCACGGAGTCACAACATGGTCCCTGACCTTAAAACAGGGAACCTGACCACCATGGAATGAAAGGAGGGGGTGGAAGAGCTTCAAACCAGCCCTTCTCCAGCAGGGAGGGAGCTGTGGAGAGGAAGATGCTGTCAAGAAACGTGGAATTTTTTTTTTCCCCAGCTGGGGATTTTTCTCTGTGCAATATTCGGCAGTGCCGAGAGAGGGCAGCCCAAGCCACCACATCACTGCCTGGCTTTTCCCAAGGCTGTACACCAAGCGGATAGGATGAAGCGAGAAGAAAAAAAAACAATTAAAAAAAAATAAAGAAAATGAGGGGAAAAGCATACATTAAAAAATAAACAGAAAAAAAAAAAAAGAATGGAGAAAATGGAGAAAAACAAGCAGTCAGAATAGTGGGAGAGAAAATACAGAGAGGAAGCCAAAAGGAGACACCAATTCTGGAGGGATGGAGAGGCTGATGCTGTAAAATTGCAAACTGCTTTTGGGCAAGAAAACTGTAAAAGGTGTGAGGTTAATCCATACCCCCGATCCTAAGGGGCTGTGAGGGGAAATGTGGGATGCAGCGAGGTGCTCCAGGGATGCAGCATCTGCCCTTCACCCCCTGTGAGGGAAGGTGAGCCTGAGGTGCCCAGATATTTTGTTTTCAAGATGTTATAGGGAAAAGAGAAGCTGGGAAAGTTTCCTATGCAGGCCATAAATGTGTTTTTTGGGCTCACAGGAGTAGGTCTTGTCTCCCTCGGAGTGGGACAGGGGTTATCCATGCAGGTCATTGGGGTTTTGGTCTCCTCTAAGCCCCTTCCTTGGGGAAAGAGGCTGATTTGCACATTTACAGAATTTTTAATAACCAGTGCCTGGTTCTGGCACTGGATATTTTCCGTTCTGAAAGAGAACAAAACCTCAAGTCCGTTTGTTTTCCCTTCTCACAGTTCCCAACCCAATCTGGACACAGAAGATTTTGAAAGGTGGTTGGAACTGGATTTTCTTTTAGGTCCCTTCCAACCCAAACCATTCCAAGATTCTGTGACTCTAATCCAAGGAAGTGTTTGGAAATGGCACTGGTGAGTATCCAGGGTGCTGAGATGAGGATCTGCCCCCAGAAAATCTGAATTTTACAGGGACAAAGTAAATTAACCAGGAAGAAAAAGAGCTGCCCAGCAAATTCCCTCGCCATGTCGTGGCAATTTAAAGCAGTGTTAATGTTGATTTATTGATTAGGAGAGGTACTTACATTTATAAATCAGCAAGGGCTTGTCTGCAGTGCCAATAATGTAACACACCTGATGGCTCCAGGCCGGCGAGTCCCTTATCAGCACCTAAAATTCATCATGAGGGAAGGATGCAAAGAGGAAAAAAAAAAACAGGAAACTTTATTTTTCCTGAGAAAAATAAGCAGGCTAAACCTTCCAGGAAAGGCTGGGATGCTGTGCCATGAGCTGACCACCCTGCCAAGAGCCAAGGAGTTAACCAGGCTGGGAATCAAAGAGGGGATCAGAGGGAGCAGCGGGATCTCTGGCACATCTGAGGCTCAGGGATCAACACCAACACCATAAATCCCTCAAATATCCCCAGAAGCCTAAGAAAGTTTCCCCAGGGATCCAGCTGAGCAGCTAGAAACAGGTAGTGTTTCCCAGCAGGAAAGGTGGGAGCAAGGAGCGGGTCACAGGGACGAGGGAGGATGGTTAGGTCTGGTGAATAAAGGCACAGAGGGTCAGTGAATAAACTTGGAATGCCCTTCCTTAGATCCAGTGGGTTTCTGTGTGTGTTCCATGGCAGAATATGGCTTCTGGAGGCATTAGGTCAGAGCTGCTCGGTGAAAAGATGCTTTTCAGTGAGCAGGAGCAGGGTTTGCTCTGGGCAGCTCAAAGTGCGATGCCAAGGGAAAAAAGGGTCAGGAGCCAAAAGGCTGAGAGATGCCAAAAGCCTGGGACAGACATCCCGTGGGAAAGAGCCTTCCCAGGTCACTGCAGCTCCCTCTGCTTTGTGGCTTGTCCAGGAGATCCACCACTGGATCAGAGGAGGAGGAAAATCCCGACTGGAAGGCAAAAGCAAACCAATACCTGCTCAAGGCTCACTCTTCAGACAGGTGTGGGAATAAAGGTATTTTCTCAGTATGGGGTGCAGAAAATAAATTTTCATGAAGCCAGCATGGCCCAGGTCAAACAGGCAGTGTAGAAAGGATGTGACTGACCAAGGAAATCCATATAATCTCCCCACAGTTTGATCAAGCTCCTTGCCAGATTTTCAAAGTAAGGAGGAAATTGAGCTTCTTGCACAAAATCTGCCCCTGGGATTATTCCAGGCTGGACCAGCCCAGAGAGGAGAGAAAAGCAAGAAAAGGCCAGTCAATTTTCTCAGGCTGGACATCTGCCCTCTGCATCCTGTGGAGCTCCTGGATGGAGTCCTGGATGGAGTCCCCATGTGCTCTCATTCCCAAATACATCCCTGGAGGATGGGGTACCCTGTCTGCCACAGAAAAAAGGGATGTTGTTGTCTCAGCAGACAAATCACCCACAAATTATACAAGCCACAGTTACTAAATGATTTAAGCATCTGATCTCTGAAACGCCGAGGACGAATATGGTTTGAAAAACAGGATATTTGGGCAGGGGAAGAGGGCTCCTCCAGCATCCCTCTGGGGGCTGGGCCACAGGAGCCCTCCAGAGGAGCCCCAGATAAGTAAGACATCATTAATAAATCAATGACAGGGAAATGAAAATGGAAGTAGATGAATCAGCGAGCTGATGGGGTCACAGATGAAAAATAGCGCATCTGCTGCCGCTTTCAGTACATTAACAAATAAGGCCAGTGGCTCAGACACGCTAATGCTCGGAATAATGAAGCTTCAAGACCGATTAGAGCATAAATCACTTTTTTAAAGCGTGGCCAGGCCCTCCCCGGCCATCGGGAGACAACATTTGCCGTATCCCACGAGCTGCCCGGCAGTGCCACCGCCCTGCCCCGCTCCCGGTGGCCGCGGGGCTGATTCCAACCAGCCGAATGCACGGAGCCACCCGTGATCCACGTGTTCCATCCGCATCCAGGGAATCCCCGTGCCTTCCACACCGGCTGGATGGGACCCAACACCTGCCCCTCTTCCTTCCCCACTCGCACCCCTTTGGGGGTTTATTTGGACCCGGGAGGGCAGCGAGTGCAGGCTGCAAAACAATCTGTTCCGCGTTATCGACTTGGATTTTGGGAAGGAAGGCAAAGCAGCTTTTTCCCTGGTGCTTAAAAACGAGCTGGGAGCAGCCCCCGCCTCACCTCGCAGGGTTTCCCTGGGGACCTTGGGGTTGGGTGCAGGGACACAGGGGTGGGACACAGGGGGATCCGCAGCACTCAGCACGCGTGGCAGGCTGGCAGTGAGCAGCCACAGCTCGCAAATTCCTGCATTTGTTATCCTTCTCCCCGTCCCTGTGTCCCCGTCTCCCTGCCATCGATCACGGTGACGCAGCCCAGCGCGGCGCCCCGGAGGCTCCCGCTCATCCATCAGCTCCAAAACCAGCCAAAAACTACCCTCCGAGGACGTTTTGGGGACAAAAACACGGAGCCACCGCACACCCCACAACCCATGGATGTGTCTAGGGGGTCTCCCCTCCTGGCTGCTCCCAGATATCCCCCTGCACATCCCCACCTCCTCCGTGCCCTTCCCTGGACACCGCGGTCACTCTCACGCAAACGAGGAGATCCATAAGCTAATCAAGCTCCTTCCCCTCCGGGCTTGATAGGGAGACAGATCGTTATTGGTGTTGCTATTTTTAAATGCCCGAGAAGTGCCTGGATCTTCCCGCAGTGGGGTCATCTGCATCCGCCGTACCCACAACCTGGGGGGGGAAGAGAGGCACAGCCTGTCCCTGGAAATTCAGCACCCAAAATATCCATGGGAAGAGGCAGTTCTATAACCCCCCTGGAGAACTCGCCTGGAAGGGAGAAGAGGGGTGAAAGAGAAAAGGAGAAGCCCCAGCTGCTGGGATGCGGATTAGGGCATGGGGCACTGAGCTGCAGCACCCTCCATCCCTGCTGGGAACACTCTGGGGCTGATCCTGGGCTCATCCTGACACTGAGCTCCTCCGCTCAGCCCCGAAACAACATTCCCCCAAATTATTGTCGTGGCCACGCCACCTGCCTGCAAAACCCGGAGCAATCGGAGCGTGTTCCTCCGGCCTCGTTAAATCAGATTGAAACGAGGGCAGGACCCGGCTCGGGGGTCGGGGCTCCTCAGCCGCGCTCCGGGATTATTGTGGGACACGATTATGGAGCCATCACCGTCCCATACCTGTGGCTTATGCACAAATGCTCTGAATTACAGCTCCTGGTCCTACCAGCAAACATGATTCCATGGGCTGATTGCTGCCTGTGGAAAGCCATCGGGAATTCTCAGTTGGCCGGGAAGGCTGGCAGGGCCTCTGTTGCTGCCAGACGGCGACGGGAGGGTGCTGGGCTGGGGGCTTGCAAGGGGATGGTGTCAGCTGAGGCAGAGGCCAAGAGCTGCTGGGGGATATCAGGGAGTCTCTGATCCCGAAGGAAGAGTTTTGCTCTGGCTGTTACATCCTCTGTTTATTCCAGCGGCAGCTCCCGGTGTTTGTGCTCCCATTTAAAAGGCAAAGGACCAGCCAGCCACACTGGTTCATTAGGAAGAACATCATGGAAGAGCCTGCTCGGGCTGTGATTACCTGTTTGCAAGTGATATTAATCACTGAATCAAAAACTAATTATGTGGTTCACCAGTTTTCCCTTTTCCTTCGACAGCTCCGCTGTGAAACCCCCGGACTTGACAAACAGGGAGCCACAATCTGCCACTGCTGTGACACAAAATGCCTCCGCCTTCCAAAAAGGGAAGGACCAAGGGATTCAGAACAAGCCTGGAGGAGCTGTGGAAGCATTCCAGGGTTTGTATGTCAAACACAAACCTCTCTGTGATGACTGGGACATGATGGGAAGTGTTTGAAAATGTATCTTCTGACCTAAAAGGAGCTCCTTGGGTGTGCTTTCTAAAAAATGTCCATCCTTGGAGTCCAAAGGACCCCTCTGCTTTCCTGGAGTGGCAGGGCAGGTGCTCCCAAAGGAGCTGGGGACTGCTAGAGGAGAGCCCCAGCAAAGGAACAGAAAGGGAAAAATGGGAGCGAGACATGAGATAAGGAAAAGGGGAAAATAAGAAGGAGGAGGGTAAAGGGGAGGAGAAGGAGAAGGAAAAGGAGAAGGAGAAAAGGAGAAAGGGAGAAAAGGAGAAGGGGAGAAAAGGAAAAGGGGAGAAAAGGAAAAGGAAAAGGGGAAGGAGAAAGTGAAGGAGAAAAGGGAAAGGAAAAAGAAAAGGAAAAGGGGAAAAAAGGAAGGCTCAAACATTTTGCAATCCTGGAAGTAAGGCAAGGGTGGGAGCTGCCACAGAAGCCACTGGGGCCCAGCAGGGTCTGTGCACCTCGAGTCACCTCTGAGCACTCACGGAGGAGCAAGCCCAGAGCGGTGCTGATTAAGTGGGTTAATTCCCATCCCTAAATGATTATTTTATCACAGCAGCAGCAGCATTCCATGGCAAGGCACAGGCCCTGCCTCTGCTGGCTGCTCCCCAGCCCGCCGACAGCCTTCCCCCAAAGAGCTCCAATCTAGGTCAGAGCCACGCTTTGTACGTCTTTCAATATTAAACAAAACTGAGGCGCTGCGAATAACTCATCTGCAGGGGGGTGGGGGTGGCTCCTGCTCCCATCCATCAGCTCGGTGGGAAAGGCAGCCTGGAAAAAATGTGGAGAAAAGGCTGTAGTGCTAGCAGGGTCTCAAACCTGGCAGAACCCGGATCTGTCCTGCCAATATTTGATATATTAGCATCTTTAAAGTTGGAAAATACCTCTAAGATTGAGTCCAACCATTCCCCCAGTACTGCCAAGCCCACCCTGAACCCATGTCCCCAAGTGCCACATCCATATGTCTTTTAAATCCCTCCAGGGATGGTGATTTAATTTTGCTCAACCTGGTACCACATGACGGTGGTTTTGTGGCTGGGAAAAGCCAAGAGTTCATTTCCTGCTGGAGCTCCATGGGCTGAATGAGGGGCAGAACCACCCCCCCAGGCACAACTTTTCCCACTGGCACGAGAGTGGTGGTTCGGGTGCTGCCAGACCTCCAGGGATCACAGGCAGGATGGAGTCCCGGAGCACACGGGATTTTGGGAGCATTGACCACAGGGAGAAGCAGCAGTTCCCTGTTTCCATGAGCAGTGGCTCTGGAATTGCCATGAAAGGGCTGCTGGTGAGCGTGGCTGGCATCCCCAAGGTCCGGCTGCCTCCCGGCTTTGCTGCTCCGTGCCCATTCCTTCCCATTCCAGCACCTGTCCAAAGGGGTTCCAGACCTGATAAATCCAGCCTCAATTTAGTGCCTGTTACACTCTGCAGGGAGAAGGACGCTCCTGTCCAGGAAAATGCACTGGCTGGTTTTCATCCTTTTGATTTATAGAGCTCGTGGTTTAAGAGATGTTCCTCTCCTCTCCAAACGGAGCGGCGCTGACAGCTCCATCCATCACCTGGCCTGTCAGGAGCCCAATGCTTTAAATAAGCTATTAAAGTGAGATCTAGCTGGTTAACAGTCATAACAGAGCGGGAATCTGAGGGTTTACTTACGTCAGTGCCTGGTGAAATTAATTTCCTTTTAATGACCGGGCACTGGAGGGAGAGATCACTCCAGGCTGGGAGATGCAGAGATATCCCTGACACGGCGGTGGCTGCAGCATCAGCCATAAAGCACCTTCCTGTGCTTGCTCTGGAGGGAGAATCTGTTTTCATACTCTGGTAAAGGCTAATTAACAGCCTCAAACACCCACGGTGCCGGGCTGGGAGAGGGAAGTGGTGACACTTCTGCTGGCATCCCCTCCGTGACCTAGGATGAGACACAGGTACACACTGAAATGGGACACGTGCAACTTACCAGCTTTAAATCTCTTCTGTGGTGGATCAACATCACCTATTTGGCTTTTTCTTTCCCTAAAATAGGTGTTCATTTCTTATAAAATACTTGTTGCCGCTGATGTTGAAGATGAAAGGTTTTTTTGCATGATTAACCCCTGAATTTGCCTCTGTATGCCCTGAAACTCCAGTGTTAAAACAATTAGTGCTGTTATCCAGAGTTTACTGAGTATGTACAACCAAAGAAAGAAACACAATCTAAGTGTGATTATCTAAGTCCAACAGAAGACTGAAATTTAATGTAGGAACTGTAATTATCCAAAAGGAAGTCTATTACTCCAGGATAAAACTGTCCAAACAATGATGGGAGCTCCTACAAATCACGCAGAAGATCAATAAAGCTAATTCTACGTCATAGCTTGAGAATTTAGAAATTGTATTTTGACCTTAATTTATGATGCAGCCATTCAAAACATATTTTAAAAATGGGCTTTAGTGCTTCTTCTTCATTAAAAATTAAACTGTTCCTGCTGGGTTGGGACCACAGGAGGCTCAGGTGCTGCTGTACTCTACCCAGCAAAGCCCATCCCATCCCAAAAGGCCCACCAAAACAACCTGCTTTGCCTTTGTGGCATTTTTTACCCCAAAGTGGCCAGTCACCATTCGTTCCCAGCCACTAAAACGTTGCTTTTCAACAGCTGAGACACTCACTGCTCATTGAATTCCTTCAGAGCAGCAAAGTCCCTTCCAAGCTGGTCCTTTTGGCCACGGCTATATTGGGATGTTGGGATAGGAATGCCATAACCCCACAGCTAAATGCACAAGTGATGCTGAATCCCCAGCCCAAAGTCACCCAAAGGTTTTGTTCCACAGGCACAGACTCACAAAAGCTCTTGTGGAGATTTTGGAATCCACAGGTGAATATCAGGCTCTGCAGCCTCCATTCCCAGGGGCTCCAGGAGAGCTGGAGAGGGGTTTTGGACAAGGGATGGAGGGACAGGACAAGGGGGAATGGTTTCCCACTTCCAAGGGGCAGGGTTGGATGGGGTATTGGGAAGGAATTGTTCCCTGTGAGGGTGCTGAGGCCCTGGCACAGGGTGCCCAGAGCAGCTGTGGCTGCCCCTGGATCCCTGGCAGTGTCCAAGGCCAGGTTGGATGGGGCTTGGAGCAGCCTGGGACAGTGGAAGGTGTCCCTACCCATGGCAGGGGTTTAGAATGAGATGGGCTTTGAGGTCTCTTCCAACCCAAACAGTATAATAAAAATAAAAATAAAAATAAAAATAAAAATAAAAATTAAAAGTAAAAGTAAAAGTAAAAGTAAAAGTAAAAGTAAAATTAAAAGTAAAATAATAATAATAATAATAATAAAGGACACAGCATGAGGGCAAACAGCTCCTCCTGGGCAGAGGGATGGGGCCAAGTGAAGGGTCATGTGCACAGTGGGGAGCAGGTTGGGCACCGAGGGAAGCTCAGGCAGACAGTGAGGAATGGGCAGGGGGATGAAAAGACACAGCCATATTTATTACCACTGGTCATTTCTGACAGCAGAATGTTAATAGGAATACTAATAGTCAATATTTCTTTGGGAGAGGCTCCATCCATTTTTAGCAGCTTGCCACTCCCAGCAGATGAGTTTCTCATGGGCTGTTCCTTGTGGCTGCCGACACGATGTGATGAAATCTGAGCTCCTCAAGCTACAGCACAGAGCAGTGGCACAACTTTATTGGGCTTTCAAAAATCCAATTTTACTGTGTCCAATATTGTGAGTTGATTAAAGCTGATTTGAATCGACAAACGTCCAGGAGGATGGGTGGTAGCTTGCTGTGAAAGAAGGGAGAGAGTTTAATAAACAGGCTTGGGAGATAAAAATCTGCTTTTATTCCAATAAAACCCCCGTGTCAGAAAGCTGATGGCAGCGTGAAGGGTAAGAGAGAGAGAGGGAATTAAAAAAAAAGACATCTCCAAGCCAGTGAAGACTCAAAGATATTGAGAGTACAAGAGATTAAAATGGAAAACCAGCCAGGAAGGCAGGATCTGGGTGCAGGACTCGTGGGCAGAGTTTGGGGACAAGATGCAGAGCTGGGGTTGCTGCAGGGAATCCCCACCAGCACTAAAAGCAGTGCACCAGGATTCCAGCGTGGTCAGGGAAAAGGTTAATCCTGGGGGAGCACAGCCTCTGTTGAGTATAAGGGAAGCTCAACCTCTCTCCCCACCTGCCCAAACCCAAGGGCTGCTGCTTTGGTGTGAGGGGATGGAGCAAGGACCCAGAGCACTGCCAGTGCTGGGGATGGGCCTGGCATGGCCAGAGGGAAATGTGGGTGCCCTCTGCTCCTGTCCTGCACCTCCAGCCAGCATTGCTCAGGGTTGGGGTGCTGGGCATCAGATCCCACCCCCAAAATCCTATTCATCTCTCCCTTGCTCCCCAGTGCAGCAGTGCGGCAGCAGAAAATTGTGCTTTTCCCCTGGACGTGCCCTCCCTGGCCCCAGGAGGGGAGGGGGTGTCCGGCCATCCCTCATGGCATTCCCTGTGCCCCTGCACCAGCCCTAAAAGCCTTCAGTCCTGCGGGTTAAACTGCTTGATCCGGGAATATCCCCAGCTGACTCCTACCTTGCATTTGTGCTCCCTCTCCCATAAATCCAGAAATCCTTCACCACTCAGAGCCCTGCCTGAATATTCACTGGCAGCAGTTGGAGTGCGATAAATTCCCGCATCCCTCTCCATAACAGCCACAGACAAACCCTTCCTCCATGATTTAGGGGGGCTGGGAGGGGTTAAACACAAATTGAGCACCCTGAGGTAGATCCTCTTTCCACAGCTCCCCAAAACCCGCTGGGTCCAGGTGAGCTCCTGCTCAGCATCACCTCGAGGATGGGATGTCAGGAATGTGCTGTGCCAAGCACGGGGCTGAATCCATGGAAAACTGTTCCTGGAGATGGGGAGGGAGCAGATCAGAGCCTCAGCTCCTGCCAGAGCCTGGCACTGAGCGGGTTTTACTGCCCTGCAGAAATATATTGTCCTGTCCTCCACAGCCGCCGGAGTCCTTATTATTCCGCAGGCATCCGTGTGCTGGTGGCTCTCTCCCAGGCAGCTCAAGATCACAGCCAGGGCTGCTCCAGACAGTTGCTGTGGCTTTTTTCATGAGGAGCATGTTTTCAGAACCTCCAGGCTTTTTGCAAAAGGTTTAAAAGGGTTTTTCAGCCAGGGAGTGAGGCTGTAATCTGCTGTTCCCGGTCATCCCAGAGAGACGATGGGCAGGCGCTGAACCAGGCTCCGAGAGGATGCTCCTGGCTGTTGGGACAGACTGCAACCAGTGGGTCCCTTCAGGACACCAAAACCTTGGCTTTCCCCACATTTTTCTGCCTTGGCATCTGGTTTGATCAAAGAGAAGGGATTTGGCCGTGTCCTGCTCCAGGATCTGGGCACCCCCCCAGGTCCCCCCACATTTCACAGAATCCCAGGATCACTCAGGTTGGAAAAGACCTCCAGGATCATCGAGTTCAACCTTTGACCACACAAATTCCGTGGGTGCATGGAGGTCCTGTCCCCTTGGTGTCAGGCAGAGAGGCACATCTGGCCCACCCAGTCCATCCCAGCCTGGCTGCTTGCAATCCCACCTCTGCCCAAATTTTAATTAAATGGGAACAGTAAGTACCTTGCATTGACCACAAAAATTCTTCCCTTTGAGGGTGGGGAGTCCCCAGCACAGAGAAGCTGTGGCTGCCCCTGGATCCCTGGAAGTGTCCAAGGCCAGGTTGGATGGGGGTGGGAGCCACCTGGGATAGTGGAAGGTGTCCCTGCCCATGGCAGGAGGTAGGAATGAGATGATTTTTAAGGTCCCTTCCAACCCAAGCCCTAAACTCTGAGTTTGGAGAGATGCAATCAGTACAAGCACTTTTTATTGCCCCCTCCCCACCTTTCCCATTGGCTGGACAGAATCCAGGCCACAGAACCAGATGGATGCATCAACACCTGGGGATGGAGATTACAGACACAGGCTCCTCCCAGCCTCACACTTGTTTTATTGCCCTCGTGGTTATCATAACCTAAATGTCCCTCCTTTTCCATCCTCCCCCGCCCATTTCCCTCAGCATCATATTTTCCCTCCATCAATTCCAGCTCTCTCCTCTCCTGCCACGAAGCCAGGAGGGTTTCCAAATCCCTCAGCCCAGGAGTTTGCCCTGAACAGGTTTGATGTGCACAATATCCGTGTATATCTCATTGCAACACATCCAACCCCTCCAGGTAAAAATCCCCCTGTGCCCAGGGCTCTGGGCACCCACTCCAATAGAAAACAGGAGAAATTATTTCCAGGAGCTTAAACCCACAGCCCTGGAAGTGTTAAATGTCCCTATGCCAGCCCTCCCTGTCCCCTTGGTGCCAGGGTCTCTGAGTTACAGGATAAACATGGATGGACCACAGGAAAATCCCACTTTGGCTTATGCTCCACTAAAGCATCTCTGAATACACCAGGCTGCCCCAGGGGCACTGGATGGGGGAATCCATCCCCAAACCCAGCACAGGTGTGCAACAGCTCCAGATCTTTGTGTGGTTTCGAAGCACTTTCAGAATAAAACCATTTGGTGCCCATCTCCAGGGCAAACAATTGGCAAAGGGCATTTTCAACCCCACTTTTCAAACTGTCCAATCTTTCCTTGGTGGGGCACAGCTGAGAGATGTAAATCTCAAAACTTCCTTCTTCTGTTTTTTATAAGATGAGGCTGGAGCAAAACTTTTGATTTCTCAGGGATAAAGTTACATGTTGGAATCATTTTGCTGCTTTAAGTGTTACATTTTGGAGGGTCCATAATCAAATCCCTGGCAGGGAAGGGGAAAATTCATGAATCCCCCCAGATTTTGACCACAAATGCTTCAAGGTTCAGATTTTTCACCTCATCTGAGAGCCAGCCCCTGTCCAAACACATCAGGTTTTCCTGGGAAAGCTGCATCTTTACACACACCAGCGAGCCAACAGTCCCCCGTCCACTGCAGCGATCCCAAATCCCTGCAGAAAACACTGATTTTTTTTTTTTTTTTTTTTTTTTTTTTTTTTTTTTTTTTTTGTCTGGCAGGGAGGATAAAGAGGGAAATGACAGAATTAGCAACTCTTCTGGCAAGAAGGAGCTGTGTTTTTTTAAGGAACCAAACAGCATCCCTGGTTCCAGCACGGGCATGGACACTCTGCCTGCAGCCAAAATCCCTGCCCTGATAAGCAGCATCCCCTCTCTCCCCCACATCCCTTTGTCCCCCAGCATCCCTCTCTTTGCCGAGTCCCATCTGTACAGAAGGTCACACAGTTCATATTTTTTTGCTGTTTATTCCCTTATTCGATTTTCCTGTCCCCAAATCCCTCAGCATTTTTGAGCCAAACCAAAGCCCCGCTATAGGTTGGGTTATTTTTTTTAATTACTCATAATTAAGCGATTCTTGGCAGGGAGGATCATGGAAAGAGCATTATCCCACAGACAGGAATTCAGCTAGGAATTTCCTCTTAGCCTCCTAACCCTAAATACATCTGGAAAAACGTATAATCCCTTTATTAGAGCAGTACTTCCCTGGGAATAGAGACCTCATGCAGCACCCCAGGACCTTTATCACAAAACCAACAGCAAGGCCTCGAGCTGCACCTTTGGCTCATTATTTGCTCAGGTCCACTTTTTTATCCTGCCAAAATCACCAGGAAAAACCCTCCAGATTGTTTTTGGGAGGGGGGTTTGAGCAACCTGGGATAGCGGAATGTGTCCCTGCCCATGGCAGGGGGTTTGGAAGGAGATGGGCTTTAAGGTCCCTCCCAAGCCAGACCATTCTGTGATTCCATGATATTTTCCAGTGTGTTGGCTGGTGCCAGACAGAGAGAGCATCACCTGTGCCCACACAGTGCTGAGAACTGCAGGACTGAACATCTGCTGAGAGCTCCGTGGGTTTGGCCACTGCTTCCATCGAGCTGATGCTCTCCCATGAGTTACAGCCTGGCTGGGGCACAGCCCTGGCTGTGGGGGCCAAGTGGCTTTGCAGAGGGGAGGAAAGCAGGAAATCCCTGATGGAAATAACTGGTGCACCCCTGTCTGCCTGGGACGAGGGGATCTGCAGGGCTGGGGGTGCCCAGACTGGGGCTGAGTGCTGCTTACAGGCACTGAGGTGGCTCTGGCCAAGCCTTGATTCTCTGAGGGTCCTGCAGCATCTCACGGTGCTGGGTCTGGGGGTTCCCACCTGCAGCTTAAATGTGATGGATTCCCATGGCAAACACCACACACGTGGATAAATCCCACAGCTGTATCCCACAGGACACGTGCCAGACCCAAAAACTGGAGATACACAAGGAAACAGGGAAATCCAGCCAGTTCATCAATAATCTCCTTCAGTCCTGCCTTTTTATTAAGCTCTGCCTGCAGTCTTGAGTCTCCAAAACACCAAATCCTTTGGAAGCAGCAGCAGCATCCCTCCCCCATCAGGCTGGATGGGGCTGTTCTGGTGGGAGATGTCCCTGCCCGTGGCTGAGGGCTGGAAATAAATGATCTTGAAGGGACCTTCCAACCCAAACCATTCTGGGATTCTGATTTCCCCACGCTCCGAAGGGGAGGTGAACCCCAAATTGCTATTTCCTCACATCATTTTAGGAAGACTCTGTGAGTCTCCTGAGGCAGATAAGGATGCAGGAGGCTAAACCAGCCCCAATTCCCTTTCCAATCTCAGGAGCATAATCCAAAATGCTCAGAGGAGGAGGTTTCCTAGGGTGGGCTGCTTCCCAAAACCTCAGCGCCTCTGGGTGGGGAGAAGTTGCCCAGAGAAGTTGTGGATGTCTCATCCTTAGAAGTGTCCAAGGCCAGGTTGGATGGGGCTTGGAGCAACCTGGGATAGTGGAATTGGATGATCTTTACGGTCCCTTCCAGCCCAAAGCATTCCATGATTCCAACCTCACCCCCAAAACCAAAGGAACTGAGTTCACACAGCTCCAACACCCTGAGCTGCCTTGAGCTCATCACACACTGGAGTTTAGCACCACTTTCCCAAATAAGCTCAAGGAAAAGCCTGTATCCAGGACTGTCAGCTCTAAATATTCATAAGTCATGAGACTGCCGTCAAAGTCAGCAGATTTTTTTAAAAATCTCACTCATACACTGCTGTTACTCAAAATTGTCTTAATTTTTTTTTTTTTTTTAATGTTCTATATTTGGCTTTCTTTTGATGTGCATTCTCTTTGGGGTTGTGTTTCCCCCTGCAACCATGTAGGCTTTAAAAAATGAAAAATAAAAGATAGCTGCAATTCTGATACATTCACACAGCTCTACATGTTAATCCTTAAAGCAGATAGGAGAGGGGAAAAAAAACCATCAGGATGATGCCACAATAGCTGGTGGGGAGCTCCAGGAATCTCCCCCCACATCCAAAATCCTGCCTGGAATCCAGGGTGCTTCGGGAGTCCATGTCCTGTGCTCAAGAGCAGGGACAGGGACCAAGATGGGGCGTGTGCCAGGTACCTTTTTGTTCTGCCAAATTCGGGTTTGCTAGAAAATCAGGAGCTGGCCAGAAACGTGCAGGTAAAATCCTAGGAAAATCTCTTTGAGGTGACAGGGATGTCTGTGAAACCAACCAGTGCCCAGGAATGAATCAATACCCCCGAATTAACAGGGACAAGGAGAACCCCCATTTCCCACATCCTCCACCCAGGATGAGAAAAGGAAAAGCCGCTCTGATTCCTGCTCCGTTTGCGGAGGGAATTAAAGGAAATCCCCACGCATCCCCGACGAGCATCGCCGGGGAACACAGCAGTGCCCCCCTCCCGCCGCATCCGGCGTCTCCATCCCCAAATCTGAGCTCATCCCGGCCGCCGTGCCAGGTGCCTGCCTCATCCCCACGGCAAAACACTTTGCATAATCCGATTAAATAAATGGATGAGTTGCCTGGCACGGCACGGGCCGGCTCATCAGCAGGGAATAAAAGCCTCCGGGACTTCGATGGCTGCTGGTGGATTCTGCAAGGAGAGGCTTTACCTTGAAAATCCTGGAGTACAGAGTTTGGTGTTACCGCTGGGGAAAGGGGAAAGGGGAAAGGGGAAAGGGGAAAAGGGGAAGGGAAGGGAAGGGAAGGGAAGGGAAGGGAAGGGAAGGGAAGGGAAGGGAAGGGAAGGGGAGAAGTGAAAAGGAAGGGAAGGGAGAAGTGAAAAGCAAATGTTGGGTGCAGAGAGAGAAACCTCCCAGAGCCAACGCAGTGCTGTTAATGACATCTAATTAATTGTGGATAGTAGGGAAGTCCTGGAAAATTAGAAAGATGGTTTAGTGTGGATTCAGGATCAAATAAGGCAAAAGGAATGACCCACCAGATGGTGGCTACTTCCCACTAGATGTCTGTCCCAGGTGGAAAACCACAGGTATTTTTCCAGGATTCAGCCCAAATGATAAGGAAATGCAAAACAACTGGTTCCACTGGGAGGATGTGCAGGAATAACCACCAAACACGAGTGTTCTCCTTCCTCATGAGCTAATGCTTGGCTTTACCAACAGCAGGGAACTCCAGAGAGGAATTCCAGGAGGATTTTGGATTGAAAAGCCCTGACATTGGAAAGCAGGGCTGCAAAATTGTTAAGACTCGATGATCTTAGAGGTGTTTTCCAACCTCAGCAATTCCGTGAGGGAATGGGGCTGATGGCAGGAGGGGGAATTTGGCATGTGGGGAGGATTCCAGCTCCATTAGGTGGGGGTCTGCAGCCAGGGGAGCCTCAATCCCACCAGGTTCAGCTCAGCTCAGCAAAACCAGCAACTCCCATCACCTCCCAGCTGTTGTGTGGGAACAGGGGGGTTGCAAGGGTGGGATGTGGCCTTACACCACATCGTCCCACTGAGGAGCTCAGCGGGGAAGCCACATGCCCAGATCCAGAAAGGGAACCTGAAAAGGCACAGGAAAAGCACCAAAAGGGTCTTGAGGGCAGAGAAAAAGCCAGGTGGAAAGGACCATAAGGATCTCATCCTGCTTAAGGGAAAGAAGATTGGCAGTGGCTTGGCCATGTTCGTGGGGAGACACAGGCACAGCCCAGAGCAGCTGTGGCTGCCCCATCCCTGGAAGTGTCCAAGGCCAGGCTGGATGGGGCTTGGAGCAGCCTGGGATAGCGGAAGGTGTCCCTGCCTATGGCAGGGGATTGGAATGAGATGAGCTTTAACATCCCTTCCAACCCAGACCATTCTATGAACTTCTGATCCCTCATTTTCCTTCACCTGCCAGCACTAATTAACGCACTCATCTACCCGGGGTAGTTAATGAGACACACTAGCAACACACTCCTCAGGAGTGAGAAGCAGGAGGCACCTCAAACCTGTGCATAATCCTACAGTGATTCTCTGTCAACAAAAACACAGCAGAAGCTGCTGATTCCAGTGGAAAAACAAGCCCCATGCTGACACCTCAACTTCTGGGAGACACGAGCTGCTCCTGCCACAGCTTCACAGGCAGCGAAGATGTGAGAGCTCAGCCCTCATCCCATCGCTGCTGAAAGAAGCGTTTGAAGAAGCCCCAGGGCTGGGAGCTGTTCTTTAGTGCTGCCGGATGCTCTGCAGGTCAGCGTCCCAAAGGAAACCTGTGCTTAGGGCAGGGCTCCAGCGTGAGCCCTGGGCTGCAGCATCCATCAGATGCTTTGCTCCCCCGTTGTGGATTTATTCGCTTCCAACCCAAGATGTTTGGGTTCTTCCGGAGAAATCCATCAGCGTGAGCTTTGTCACCAGTTCAGAAGGGCAGGACCCGGCTGCTTTGATCCTTGCTCATGGAGACATTGAAGGTGCTTTTCCCCCCCAGGCTAAACACAGCTGAGCTTCTCAGAACTGCCAAAGCCCAAGTTTCCAACAACTTCCCTTAAAAAAAGGCAGGCCCAGAGCAGTGAAGTGCAGCAGCTCCATCCCCCCCTGCAGCAGGGCATGGGCTCAGTGGGCTGAGCTGCTCTCTCTCTGCCCAGGCTCCTGTTTATTAATTGCAGACCTTGAATACAAAATATGCCAAATCCTCCATATCTGCAGTGTCTGGATTCTGCTCCCAGCCAGTCTGGCACCCTGAGTCACTTGAAAAGACTTTGGGCTTTTGAGGGAATTTCTGGTGTGTTTGTTGGCACTTGTGATGTCTCCAGTAACCAGAACCACTGCAGAGTCATTGAACCCCTGATTTTTTCTGCAAATGCCACTTTAAGGATGTTTTGGGTATTTTAATTGATTTTGTTCTTTGAGATAAAGGTAAAAGTGCTGTGAGTTGCTGCAGAACCAACCACTCCCAACACGTGTTTGGAACCTGATGGAGGAGGGATGCTGCTCACTGTGGAATTTACTCACACCAAGCTGGTGGAAGTTTTCTGAGTTGGGAAAACTTTATCCAGATCTGAAGTTTTTCTATTTAAAGCAATCAGCAGCAGTGGAGCTTTGCATTTTTGAGCAAAGACCAATAAAAATTACCTTCTCTGGGAGCTGGATGGGATCATTTTTAGGATGAAGACAACAAGTTGCTCCTTGGAATACAACACCCTGACACTGATGCTGTAGAACCTGCCCCTTGACTGGGGACTTTGAATTATTTAAATGTAAATAGGAACCTCCTCTTCCTCTGCCTGAAAATCCTATCCAAGTGAAGAAAAAAGAGGTTTGGATATTTGTGTGCTTCCATATGCTGGAAATCTCAGGCTTGCAACGAGCCCTTAGGTGGGACACAACGGACCTGAGCTGGATTCTGCACAGACAGATCAGACCTGGAGTCTCTCAGGTTCAGGTTCTTGCTGCTCCACACGTGTCCAAGTCCTTTCTGCACTCACTGGACACGGGAACGTCCTTGCCTGAGGAATGTCACAGTGGGAAGGAGAGGAGCTCACTGTCACCACTCACTGCCCACGAGCTTGGGATCCTGAGGATTGCCACGGTGAGCACCAACATCTGTCCCACACCTGTGCTGGGAAGGAAAGATTTCCTCTGGTACTCCAGGGACTGCCTGGAAAACTTGCTGTTCCCTGCACTGGAGGCTCCTGGCTGTCTAGACACGCTCGGTTACAGGCACTCAAATCCCCAAACGCTCCTGATCTGGCTCAGAGTGACCCTCCTGGCTCTGCTCCCGAGGAGGGGCTGGCTCTCCCTGCCAGCACAGTTCTCCCCAGCCAAGGAAAAGGCAGGAGGATCTTGATACCGAGGGCCCAGCCAGAGGACTCCAGGGCTGGGGTGGTGCATCCTGATGGGAAGGGTGGGAAGGGAGAAAATAGATCCTGCCAAAAGGACAAGACTCCTGGGAGCACCCAGAGGGTGAAGGAAGAACAGACACCTGAAGGAAGACACTGGATTCTGCAGAGAACATTCCCCCTGAGAAAAGGGACATGTTTATTATCTGCTTGCAAGGAGGGGATAAAACCATTTAGTCAAAAGCCAGATTTTTAAAAGAAAAATCTCAAATAGCTTCAGGCAGGGCCAGGTAGCCCTGCAGTTCCTATTCTCTGCATAGGAAAGAGGAAATGAAAAACAGCCAACCCAAGGGCTGAGCAGGGAAAAGCCAGAAGTCAAACCTGCCCTCCTGTTAGCTTGTGCCTTCACTGGGAAATGTGGTATTTTTTGGCTTTAGGTGTCCAAGCAGCTCCCATGACATGGGGTGGCTGTGGCAGCACCTCTTGGTGCCTTTCTGACACTGAGAGCTGGAGAGGGACTTTGGATAAAGGATGGAGGGACAGGACACAGGGGGTGGCTTCCCACTGCCAGAGGGCAGTGAGAGATGGGATACTGGGAAGGAATTCCTGGCTGTGAGGGTGGGGAGGCCCTGGCACAGGGTGCCCAGAGAAGCTGTGGCTGCCCCAACCCTGTAAGGATTCCAGTCCAGGCTGGATGGGGCTTGGAGCAACCTGGGATAGGGGGAGGTGTCCCTGCCCATGGCAGGGGGTGGAATGAGATCATCCTTGAGGTCCCTTCCAACCCAAACCACTCCATGATTCCTCCAGGCCCACTCACAGGTAAGGGTTGCTAAACCACATCTGCAGCCAGAACAGACTCCCTTTGTACAGACACAGTTTGGACAAAGCTCAACTTAATCCTCATCTGGACCCTCTCATCAGGGGAATTACTCTGGCCTGTTCTCCCTCCACTCCTTCCCTGGCTCCTCACTTGCATTTAATCAGGGAGAAATAAAGAGGGGAGGGGATGCTCCACAGACCCAAGATGTGCCAGATGTTGCTCCCTGCCCTCCCTGCCCAGCTGAGCTGGATTTGTGGCCTTGGCTCAACAGGCACCTTGGCCCAAATCCTGTTCCCCTTGGGGCTGAGGCCAGGCTGTGACTCCTGTCCCTGCTAACATAGCTGGCTGTGCAGAGCCACAGCTGGATCCCAGCAGCCTGGAAGGGACACAGAGAACCCATCCTTGAGAATCCCACCTGCACGGGCAGCAGCACATCCCATTTCTGGTCCCTGGGTCCCTTTCTGGTCCCCTTCTGTCCTTGCAGAGCACAATTCCTACCAGAATTAGCAGATTTTGGCTCAGTTCAAAGGCCAGGCCCTGCAGTCTCCTTTAAAAATACAGCATTTAAGGCCAATACTCCCCAGAGAGTATTTCTTTGCAAGTATGATTATTTAATTATTTACAGGCACGCCTATGATTTTAAGCCCTGATGTAACTGGGATTCTACTGAATTCCTTTCTGCTGTGAAGTCTTTTCTCATCTCAAGCCTGTCTTCAGACAGGAGTTTTCAGTGAGTGGAAAAGAAAAGAACTATCAGGCTCAGACTCCTCTGTCAAACTTCTGTCTGCCTCAGTTTTACATGAAAGAGATTTCTTAAGTTCCTCCTAAAAATATGCATCCATGCAGCCATGCCTTGAAAGGCAAAGGAAAGCAGGAGTCACAGGTGCCCTGGAAACCTCTCACAAAGGTGATTTCTCAGCAGCACAAGCTGCAGTGAGTAAGTAGTGAAATTTTACAGCCAGGTAACACAGCCAGGAATCGATGCTGCCTTCAGAGGGGAGTGAAAAAAAGACCACAGAATCTCTAATCAGGGAGCTGGAGGGATGAGGAAAAAAGCAGCAAGGGAATGGGATCATTAGGATGATGTGTGGTCTGGTTTGTCTTGCATAAAATGAGAATAGGCTGAAAGCCGAAGGTTTCAATTAAAAAACAAACTTGTGACAGAATTGATACAAAATCCACACAATCTTCATGACAAGCTCACGGAAGGTCGGTAGTGAGGGGTACTGAGGGTGGCTTTAGGATATGAGCTGGGACACTTCTGCTGCTCTGGAGCCAGGCTGGGAGAGCTGGGGGTGCTCACCTGGAGAAGAGAAGGCTCCAGGGAGAGCTCAGAGCCCCTTCCAGGGCCTAAAGGGGCTCCAGGAGAGCTGGAGAGGGACTGGGGACAAGGGATGGAGAGACAGGACACAGGGAATGGCTTCCCAGTGCCAGAGGGCAGGGATAGATGGGATATTGGGAAGGAATTCTTCCCTCTGAGGGGGGCAAGACCCTGGCACAGGGTGCCCAGAGAAGCTGTGGCTGCCCCTGGATCCCTGGAAGTGTTCCAGGCCAGGTTGGACAGGGCTTGGAGCACCCCAGGATAGTGGAAGGTGTTCCTGCCATGGCAGGGGGTGGAATGCAATGGGTTTGAACAGCCCCTCCACCCCAACCCACTCAGTGATTCCATGAGCCCTCTCCCCAGCCTGTCCAGGAACCCAGGACCACATCCATGCCACCAGGAGTGCTCTTACGGTGTCCTGGAGTGAAACTGGTCCCTACAGACAGCAATCCCACAGGAAAAAGGGTTTACTCTTCTGTTGGGAGGGCCCACAGTTACACACAAACATCCCAGAGCTTCCCGCTCTCCTGGAAGCATCTTCCCTGGAAAGGATTTAGCACTCTTGACTTCCATGGAAGCACAAGAGCCAGCTGGCAGGTGACCACATCTAGAAAACACTTCAGATATCCTTATTTCCCTTTCCTGTGCTCACGCCAACACTTTTTTGCCAAGTCCCAAAAAAGGATGACAATTCATTTTAGCTCCTTTTAAAAAATGAAGCTCCTCTACTCACAGGGGCCGCCTACAAAAAAAGGGATACAGAATACACAGATGGAAAACAAAACACTGAATTCCCATTATGGAAATTAATTTTAAGAGTCACAAAGCATATTATTCCTGGAAATTGCTTTTATTTAGCAATTACGTTAACCCTGCGAGAAGGCAGCTGGCATTGAAAACAAACAGCTCAATTTAAAAATCAGGGAAGGGAATTAACTGGAATTCCAGGGCACTCACACCTGAATACGCTCCACTACCTCCAATGTTTAGGAATCCTCAATCAAAGGCTTCGGGTTTTGTTTGCTGAGTAGAAAGGGGATAAAAGAGTAAAAGAAACTGCTTATTTTTGTAGCTGTTCATGTTTTTTTGCAAATCAAAGTCAAGCTCTGACAACCAACCAGCAGGGAAAACAAACCAAAGGAGTCGGAGACAATACTGAGATAATATTTTAATTTGTTTATAATGTTTTTTTTTTTTTCCTGTAAAATGGCTTGTACTTCCACAGGTACAACAGCAAAAGAAATTATTCCAGTCCATTTCACACGGCATATAAAAAGACCAATTTTACAAATATACCCAGAAGTTGAACAGCTGCTAACACTGTTTTAAGGTAAACATCGCTCCTCCGTCGCACAGGGCTTGCTGTGGGAGAGGCTTTTCCTACAGCTGTGCTGAGCCTTCCAAGGGCTCTCCATCATGGATCCAATCCAAGAACAGAGCCACACCTATCCCTCATCCCCAGGACACCAGCAGGAGGGTCTCCAGGTGACTTGGAGACAGGCTTGCCCACCAGGAAAATATGCCCCCACCAAGCGAATTTTGACAGGCATTGATTTTTTCTGGAGTCTGGGTGTCCAAGCAGCTCCCATTTTTGTTCTGCTGCCAATAAACCAAAACTGAGCAGCACAGAAAGCAAAGCTCCATCTTTACTGCCTGTCCAGGGTCACTCCACTGCTCTTCCAAGATCCAAGTGTCTGCTGCACTCAGTGGGACAGAGTTTGCAGAGCCACTGCAATTCCATCCTAGGAACTACCCCTTCTCCACCCCCACCCCCCAAAACCAGCCTTACCTTCTACGTCTGTCCTTTTATCTCACAACACCGAGTGTGCAGACTTGTGATGAGTGCTTAGAAAACTCCGAATAATGAGAAAAATCTGTATTTACTTGTGTACCTGCGACTGCATGGATAAATAGAAAATGAGGAGCCAAGGACTCACAAGACTGTGAGAAACTGAGCAAAGGAGGAGGAAGAGCCAGGGCGGTTTTCCTACTGGGCTAAAAATGGATTTAAATGCCTGTCAGTCCTCACCACGGCCAGGTCTGTACCAATGGTTCTCCAGCCCCAGGAAAGTGTCAAGACTGTGGGATGGATGAACAGAAAAAGGATGGTCTTGGAGAAGCTTCCTTCCACAAGAATGAAAAAATGGTGCAGAAGTGACCAGCTACTGCACGAGCACTAAAGGGAGAGTGACCATGGCTGAACCAGATTTCCTTCAAGTGGTGTGGCAAGTTCTGTTCAGCTCCACTGCAGTTCCTCACTATGACACACTCAGCATCTCCGGCTCCCCACTCAGGCTCTGAAGCCAAACCCTCACATTCCAGGAACTGCCAATAAAACACCAAGGAGTGCCTCGCTGGGAAGATCACAGGCGTTCCACGGCATCCCAGAACTTCCTGACAAACTGAGGAGAATCCTTTTCAGAGCACGGATGAGGGCTGAAAGCAGGAACAGCTCCAGTCACATTTCTGACTGGTTCCTGGCATGCCTTTGCTTCAAGGTGGATCTGTCCCTGCTGGCACCAGCCCAACCATGGCTTTCATCTCTTCTGATCCCCTTTCCCACCCTCACAATGGAAAAAAAATAAAATCCTCCTTTAATTACTTGGCCTGTACAGTACTATGACTGTACCTTGATGCACAAAATGACCACGTTTGAAAAAAAATTAACCAATAAAACACAGTCTCATCTGAACTCTCCTGTACAACTGGACAACAATTCCCAGCAAGAACAGCGTCCACCACTCATTTTATTTAGACTTCAGCGCTCTCCCAAAAAGCTGCCAGGAAAAAGGGAAGTGTTCCAGCTCCAGTCATGGATATGACAGATATATTTAAAAAAAAAAAAAAAAAAATCAGACTAGAAAAATACTTTTAGCTCTAAGTTATGCAGTCAAAGCTGGTTTTGAAGCATTCAAATAGAATCAACAGTAACAGGTGATAAAAAAAATCCTTATGAATATACTGCCAGCATTGGGAATGGTATGCAAGGAACATCATAACACTGAAATAATGAATAAACTTGAGGGTGGTTCTCAAGTTTACTGACTCCAGTTTTATTTATCCACAAACTCCTTTTTCCTATCGAGGTACCAGAGCAGAGGAGGAGTTTATGGAGCTGAGGGAAGGCGAGGGCTAAGAGCTGAATGCTCCATCATTTCACCAGAGCAGAACACCAGAGCAGGTTTTGAGAAAAATCACGTTACAAACTCTTCTGCCTCCCAAGCAATTCCAACTCTGCGGGACTCGCCCTGGATTTGAACAGCAAAGTCCCTGGATTCCATGCAAACTGTGGAAGATTGCTTCCCAGAAAAGAATCCTGCCCCTCTGCTCAGCCCTGCTGAGGCACATCCAGAGTGCTGTGTCCAGTTCTGGGCTCCTCAGGACAGGAGGGACACGAAGATGCCGGAGCAGGAACAGCCGAGGGCAAATCCTCCCAAGAGGATTAAGGGAGTGGAGCCTGTCTCCCAGGACGAAAGGCTGAAGGAGCTGGGCATGGTCAGCCTCGAGAAGTGAGGATAGAGGGGAACTCATCAATGTGTATAAATACCTAAAGGGGGGTGCCAAGAGGAGGGACCAGGCTCTGCTCTGTGAGACAAGAGGAACGAGCAGGAGGTGATGCCCACAAGTTTCACCTGAACACGAGGAAGAACTTCCCTGTGCAGTGACCGAGCACTGGAACAGAGTGACAGAGAGGGTGTGGAGTCTCAACCACTGGGGATATTCCAGAGCTGACTGGACACAATCCTGTGCCATGTGCTCCAGGATGGCCCTTCTTGAGCAGGGAGGTGGCACCAGATGAGCCCCCGTGGTCGCTTCCAGCCTTGCCCATTCTGGGATTCGGAGAGTTTTCCTTCCTGCAGTATTTCTTGTGTTATACAGAACTGCCGACAGCAAAAGAAAAACAAAAAAAATCTTGTTTAAACAGCTTCAAACAAACACTTCCCTCGGATACAAACCATTAGCCAGTGCTCCGCTTCACACAAGCCAAACACACCGTGCCTGATGGTGTGCTAGTGTTCCTAGCGAGGATTCTTCCAACACTGTACATTCACTTTCCACAGGGAACAGGAAGGGATACGAAGCCCTGAAGCAGCAATTAAGCTGCACCGGCGAAGGGAAGGAGTAAAGCAGCTGGGGAAGGGAGGTGGGTGCCTGGGAGCCGGGGTGTTTCCGATCCATTGGGGCTCAGAGGAGACAACAGCACGTGCACACCCTGCCCAGCTCAGCCACAGGCTGCCAGCCCGAGCCAGGGGTGCCGCACACGGAGCTCCGGGGCCCTGGGCCTGAAGCCCCCCGGGAGCAGCTCCTGCAGGCGTGTCCAGAGCGGCTCTTGCGAGGAGGAGCAGGCGAAGCGTTCCGGAGTCCGGCAGGGAGGGTGCAGGGAGGCCGCCTCTCCCAGATGAGGTATCTGCTAACCAGGAATGACGCTGCAGTGTGGGACCTGAGGAACCTGAACGGGGTTAGGAGCGAGGAAGAGGCACCTTTGCATCCGGGACGGAGCCACACCAAGGAACTGAAGGCCAAAGGCGTTTCTTCCCCGGCTGGCTGGGCTGCCACTCTCCATGGAGATGAGCCACGAGGTTGCCTTGTGGGAGTAAGGGCTTGGAATATGGAATCACAAGAGGATCTCTTTGAAAAGGCACTACAAAGAAGCATATAGTTTTAGGTTAACAAGGTTTATCCTGTTTCCAATCACTGAGTGGGACAAAAACTGTACAGTTTGGGGCTTTTAGAAAAAAATGCTGCAGAGTTATATTTTTTTTTTTAACAGCAAAAGCATAAAAAGAAAAGTAAAGCTATTTTCAAATTATTCAAATGCTGAACATGTATACAGCAAAATTATATTAAAAACAGCAGCAGACAAAGTCCATCCCATCACCATTGGCAAGGGACATGTAAAATGTTTATAAGGTTAACTATAAAACAATCTTACAACCAAAATATGAACAGGCCAATTCAAGTATATCTATATACAGAATATATTAAAATCATATAAATTATGTATTTATACAAAGGGCACAAATATAGCAAAAAGCTGTAGTTGATTAAACAGAACTGAGCTTGAATGATCAATTTCATCTAGAGATGTTATAGATTTCTCCCAAATTCTTTTTTTTAAACCTGGATAGATTGATACCTCAGATACCAAGAGTACAGAAAGCATAAGGAAAAAAAAAAAAAAAAACAACCCACAAATCAAAGAGTTATCATTCTGCATGAAATGAGCCTAACAGTGGGCAGGGTACACCTCATATGAAATTCTGATTTAATTATTTCCATAGTAAACATTTATCAGCTCTCTTAAAAAGTCACGAATTTCAAGTGATCCACTTCAGATGTACCACCCTGGTGCATATATTTGATTACATTTGAATGTTGTTTGATTTGCAAACATTTGGGGAAAAAGAAGAGATACAAACACAACTCAATCTGCAAAAGAAAAGGTGACAGATGGCAGCAAGTTGGAAAGTGAACAAAAATGCTCAGCTGAACTGGAAATGATGCTCTCCGAGTGAAAATGCTTTAAAGTGAGCTTCAAAAATAACTTATTTTAAACTGTTTTTTTATTTCAAAATGTAACAGCAAATAACCGCAATGCACTGAAGCTCTTGCGAATCTAAACAGTCCCAGCCGTGGGCTTATATTTAAACACAGACTAAGTGCTTTCCTGAATTCAGGTTTATGTAAATGAATTCTGTATCAGCTGTACCTAAACCTCGTGTCGTGCTGTGGCACCACCCCTTCAGCACAGACACATCTCTGGCTACATCAAGGTGCCCAGAGAAGCTGTGGCTGCCCCTGGATCCCTGGAAATGTCCAAGGCCAGGTTGGACGGGGCTCGGAGCAGCCTGGGACAGTGGAAGGTGTCCCTGCCCATGGCAGGGGGTTGGAACTGGATGACTTTTAAGGTCCCTTCCAACCCAAACCATTCTGGGATTCTGTGGCCTCCACTCACCCAAAGGTCCTGGGTAAGGAGCAGTGAGGGAGAGCAAAGCGAGGCAGAAATAGAAAGGCCAGACTGCACAGACACAGAACATCAGCTTAAACCCCAGAGCTAAGTATGGAAAAGAGTAAAGTGATTTCACCAGATGCAGGTTAAATGGAAAAAAATAAAAAAGAAAATAATCAGCCATCTCCCATACCTAATAGCCAGTGGATATCTATTACACTGACAGGAAATCAATGCAAACAGGATTTCCTCAGTTTCAAGTAATCTTTGATGCCTTTTTGGCCAGCTGTGTTATACCATAACAGATATTTTAATAGCTTTTATCCTCTACACTTTAGGCAGCTGATTTTTCTCTTACATATCCAATTATCTCTAGTGAACATTCACCTGTGGTTGTCCACACATTCTGTATTTGCTCCTTGAGAAACTATTCAAGTTAAATTATATTGCAAATTAAAGACAGTTACATTCTGTATGTTCCTTCTAGATTTGAAAAATAGGTTTTAAAGGCTTGTCAAAGTTTAGAAGAAAAAACCTTTCCATTAAAAAATCTTAGCTTAAAAAAATCATTTAAGACACCTTTTTCTGATCCAGGGTACTAATAAAAAGATTACAAATATACTACAATTTGACCAAGAAGACTCCATGAATATGCTGCTTTTGAGCATGCAACACCACTGATATCTGTCAAGTTCCAGGTATCAATGTATCCCAATTCCACCACAGTCCTTCCACTTCCATGTCGCTCCCCCATCCCCACCCTACCAACCCCTATTAATAACATTATAAAAAAAGGTAAAATCTAGAGTTAGTGGCAAAAATCTTCACAGTAAACCGTTAAAGAAAACTTTTATTGTGGTCGTTGCAAAGTGATTTCTCAGTCGATGGGGCCCTGAAAGATGAGCTTGATGCAGTTGTGCTCCCCGGAGAGCTGCGTGGCGCAGAACGGGCAGGCGGCGTGGAACGCGTGAGTCCCGTGAGGCAGCGGGATCTGGGACCAGTATTTGGCAGATTTCTCGGAGCACACGTGTCCACAGGGGGTGAAAGCGTGGGTGGGGGGCCCGGCATCCACGTAGAAGCCGGCCTCACAGCCCAGCCACAGAGGCACGTAGGGGCCAACGGTTCTGCACATGGGGCACTCGCGCTCGTTGGCTTCCGTGTCACTGCGGTGGCCCCAGTTGTGGTAGCCGTGCACGTGGCCGCAGCTGAGGTAGGCCCAAGGCTGCTTCTCCTCCACCACATCCTTGCGGTTGATGCTGGGGAAGGCCAAGGTGTTCAAGCCCACGGGGCACTGGGGCCTGGCGGCGTTGATCTCCTGCCGCAGGGCCTCGATGTGTTTCTGCGTCGGGGTGTGCAAGAGTCCGTCTGCCGTTCTCCACAGGAGGGTGGCCCCGCACAGGTCGATCAGGGAGCCGTCCTGCAGGATGTTGGTCTCGTTTTCTACCTGGTGGCAGGACACAAGAGGAGGTTGTTTAGCCTGAGAGCTTTTACAGACAGCCAGGTCAGTTCTGCAGTCTCAGCATTGTTCTCAGCATTACCATCCTTAGATGCTACTTGATTTTGTCTTATTGTCGTCCTGAATCCACCTCACCTCCTAACCTATATCTGGGATTATTCTCTTATTCTGTGCTTGTACAGGGGATTTGCATTTCCAGTTGCAATACAAATTGTTATACACACTCTTCAGGCCCCTGAGCATGCACTTTTTTCTCCAGTGTTGATTCCCTGTGTGCCTCTGTCGTATTTCAGTAAGTCCTGATAGACTGAAGAAAAGACGCGCCATTCCCTAAGGGCTGCATTAGCAGATTCTCTCCTGGAATTCTTTGCCCACACAGACTGACAGAAGCTGCTCACACAGTAAAGAAAATCCTTTTTGGACTAAAAACTGCTACCGAGGACAGGCCAGCTGTTCTGCCTCTTAGATACCATTTTCTCTGGGGTTGTGGCAGGAGTCAAGCGTTTTGCAGAAGCATGAGCTCCCAGACTGTGCCTCAGCAGCACAGGTACCTGCATGGTTTATCACTGCAGCAGACTGAATTACCAGCTGAATTTCTCAGGTGACAAATTCTGCAACAGAAGCCACACAGACTCAGCTTGTGAACAATTACTCACTCCACTCATTAGGCCTTTTATTTAATGAGGTATTCCAAGCAAACACAGCCCCAGCTTGCACTGCCTAAAGGCTTCTCTCTGATTAAAAGCGGGTACTTAAAACATTTTCAAGGGATTATGCCAAACACACATTGTACTTGGCTGAAATATTCTTTATTTTAATGTCACAAACATATAAGTAACCCATGGTTTTGCTATCAGTTCATTAATGATGAATATATATATTTAAAAGGCTCTTTGTAAAATTAAAGACAAAAACAGACCTACTGCCTGGCTTTATACACAGAAAGCATGCAGAAAATACCACTAATGCAGAACAAATAGTCAAATACAAACAAATACATTAAGTAGGTCACATGAAATCATCACATCTGCCTAAGAATACTATGAATGACAATCAATTTGGCATTTACATTTTAATCCAGTTTAAATTCACAGATTAACTGTCGATCATCCTTGCACAAAACACCTTAGTGGTACAATACAGACTACAGATAAGATACCAGTGCAAAGTAATTCCAGCAGAAAAATTTAGTGGTTCAAGTAGAGATGAGAGAAGCCCTGATCTGATGCTCTTTTCAGATAATTCCTTCACAAACAGCAAAGCAAAAAGCTCCCTCATATGCAACGTGTTCAATTCATTATACAGCCTGCATTTGGTTTTATGAACCCAATCAACGAATACTGATCACATCAATACCAGTGTGCCATGCAATTTTATTTAAATGAGAATTCAACTCATTTTGGATGCAGGGAGGGGGGATTCATTTGTTTTGCTGTGCCTCTCTTTAGCAGCACTAAAAAGGTGTTTTGCTAACCACGTACAAAGGCTGCAATTGCCACATCATCTGTCCAGGTCCCCAGGCGACGTTTGCCTGCCACCATCAGTGTGACAAAGCAATTTATGTCCTGCAGGGTGTCTGCTGAAAGCAGAACAGCCCAACTCCATTCCCCTAACTCTTTCAGCAGTCAGTTTTCTGCAAAGCCAATAGCAGAGTTGAAAAGTCAGTTCATGAAACTTCTCTCCTGGTTTTATGTGTCACAGGTCTCTGGCAGCTGAAATCTCTCACTTCTGGGAAAGGGAAAGCCCATCCTGCCTCACAGGAGAAAACAGGAATATACTTCCAGGGCTTCTCTTATCTTCCCAGTGGCAGGTAAATCAAACAGAAGCTGCCTTTACCCAAACTGCTTTTGCACAAAAGTGGACTCTTCAGGCAGAACTGCAAAAGACAGCTCCCCATGCAGCAACTTCCAGACATCCCCATTTCCCAGGAGAACACTTCAGAGATGGAGATTCCAGAGCAGAGTTTATTTAGCTTTCACACTCTGTGCTATTTCAGTTGGAAAAGTGGCATTAGCAGAAAGTTTTGAGTGTTCTCCCAGATGATCAGTAAGAGAACAGCAGCACAAAATCTGCTGTCACACACAGAGTCGGAGCTTGCAGTGCCCACTACACTCAGGGACAGTCACCCTGTAACTGCCTCCATTCAAAGCCAGCAAAAAAAAAGTATCCCTTGATTAATTTTAGTTACTTCCCACTTACCAGTTTGCCCCTCTGCTGAGCAGACCTGGTCTCCCGGAGCGTGTACACATCCCCACAGACAGAGATCTCCCGCCACACTCCAGGCTTGGACTCCTCCGTGAAGCCTCCTTTGGGATGCATGACCAGCACCCCGTTGGTTGTCAATCCATCCATGTGGCCATCAGGGTTTTTCCACTTGGCTGCTTTTTCCTACGTGTGACAGTCACAATGACTATCAGAAATACATCAAAACAACCTAAAGAAAATCCACTAACAGTTACTAAAGTGCAGCTTCATTGTTATAGACAATTATGACCACGAGTCTCTGCTGGTGATAACTCAGGCACATAAAACTGCAGTTTCTACTTAACACTGCAGCTGGTGCATTGGAGTAATAAAAGCCTAATGACAGGACAAGTTATCAACCAGTACAAGGAGATTTGGGGACTTGAAAATAACAGAATATAAACCAGAGCTTGCTCGTAACATCATTATTAGCAGTACTTACACCAAGAAATATATTTTTAGATGAGTCAAAGCCAGCTGCAAAGATCCTGGCTGTGTATGGTGGGCTTCTGTCACAAACAATCCTGCAGGCAAATCGGGAGATGGTGCTCTGGGTAATCTGGGTTTCATCATTATTTTGACTTCCTGAAATAGTATCTGTTACTACAAAGTCTATGGGGCTTTCTGTTGACCTCCCAACCTGCAAAAAAATTAAGATAATGGTATAACTAGAAATACCCACAGAAATATGAAGCATTAAGGACACAGTTTTGCCAGGTTAATACTGCTGATAAACTACTGCCTGCTGAATTTTCAGATGGTGAGATCCAACCAGAGACTAACCTGTATTTCCACATTTTTCCTATGCAGAAATACATCACGGACATGGAATGACAAATTTGCACTTGCCACAAGTGATGTTCATGCTTGCTTGAAATAAATCAACACAGCTGATTTGTTTGGTAGGAGTATTGTCACCAAAAAAAGTATTATCACCTTGCTATTTCCTCATTCAACCACAGCAAATTACTTGCCACTACATTCTGTCAGTCAAGAAAACACTAGCTTGGATTGATGACTTTTACTCACATTTTCCAGTCCCAAATTTATTTGCCATGAAAATAAAGGACTCATTTTAGACCCAGAACTTGGTTATTTTGATATGTCATAACAACGAGCTACCCACCTTCATGTTTTCAGGATTTCTAGGCTCAGAAAGAACAGTTTTCAGGTAAAACCCACCATATGATTAAATTCATTCCTAATCATGCACATGCGTGACTAACAGAACTAAAAAAACTCTCTTCAGCAGGAATGAAACACACTTGACCTTTAGACAGGGGTATTTTTCTATCTTGCCATGTATAAGTTTTAATTCTAAATCTGGAAACGTCTGGAACAGAAAACTTCATGACTGCATGGATGGAGAGATCTGACTGCCAGACAGACAGACAGTGAGGCTTTATCAATATTTCTCCAGGCAAATTAGTGTTACACCAACTTTGAGCATAACTGGGAAAGTGGAGCTGAGGAACAAGAAGTAGAACAGAATATTAATTTCACAGATACCTTGTGATGAAACAGAATTAGGAATACTCTTCACATGAAGCTACCTTATCTGGTACTTACATGTATATAAAATAACCTCCTCACTAAACACAATCCCATTGTCCCCCAAGAAGTTCTATTCTGCTCAGATCTTGCTCTTAAAAGTCAGCTGTGGGGAGCCATCATTAACAAACATCTCTGCAAACTACATCTGCTTTAAGGAAACACTGTTCAGGAGTAAAGGAAATTAATATTATCAACACCTAACCCTTGTCACAACGGAATTGATAGGAATAGTACAGGGATCTCTCCTGTACTTCTTTCCTGCTTCAAGTTCTATTTTGCAGGGTTACATTCTAACACATGTCAAAATTCATGTCTTCAACAACACAGCCAGTTACTGTCTCCATATCACAAGGCTCAGCAAAATGGGATGAGCTCTCTGCAGAGGAAATACTCAACAAGGCCTAATCAAAAGTGTGCATTTCAATTTCTCACAGAAAGTGTCTAGTAGAATACTCAGGAGACAGAGTTTAGAAACTATTTAATATGGAATATTTCTGATTTATATAACTTGACAACTTGAAGCTAAATCTTACAAAGCAATATTCTTCTTCCTTTTACAGTATTATTTCTAACAGGCTTCTATTTCCCATCCAAAGCAATTCCTGCTAAGAGTCAGCACTGAGCAGCAGCAGGAACCTCATGAATAACTTCTGACTATTCTCTATCTGTATGTGGAGTCTCTTAAAGGATAATCAATAACAAATATGGAATTAATTTGTTCATAGCAAGTTTCTGCCTCTTGCAGTCTCTGAAATAGATCATTCTCTCAAACCTTTTAGAGGCAAATAGAGAAAAAAACCTGCCTCATTTTTCCTTAAAGGATGACAAAGCACACAAGTGTGTGCTCCCAGCCTTTCTTGCATCACACTAATCATTCACCACGAAATCCAAATATGTTTGGATATAACCATTAAGATCTATAAACAATGCTTCTGTGTGTTTTTTTTTAAATCTATGGAATGATATGTAATACTTTATATAAACACTTAAGTACTTATCTCATTTGTGTCACAAGTATGTCTATGCAAAATCAAGTATTTAAAGTATTTGGTTTTCTTCCCTTTTCCTGTTGAGAGAGCCTTCTAGAAGATCAGTCTCATGCACTGTGCTACTTTTCGGCACTGGAATTTATGTGAACAAGTGGCCTTCAAAATCTGGCAATTTCTCAACTCTGTATTAAATCAAAAATATGGGTTTGAGATTACCTGAAAAGCAAGTGCCTAAGGAATAAATGAAAAACTTGATGCTATCAACGTTCACCCTCCAAAACTTTTAACTCATCTGCTGTTGCAGACTACAGTCACTACAGAGCGAGCTCCATTATTCAGAGCTGCTCTTTCCACACTTCATTACTCATTTTTCTCCCATTTTCCTCCACAGCACAAAAGTGTTTCTTCTTTCTATCAATTTCAGGCTGTATTTTGGGACCTTTCTTGTTAAATGTGTCCTATGAGTTCCCTAAGTTACTTCCAACAAGAACCCATAAATCTCCCAGGTGCTGCAGAAGGCAGCGAGCATTGTCTCCTCTGCAGGTGATTGTTAAAGGCTGCATGAGAGGCAGGCAGTCCCTTGGTTTGCTGGTGTCTGCTGTCAGTCACAGCCATGCTGGTAAAACACTGCTCCTGACACAAGGCAAAACCTGCCAGCACAGAATTTAACAGCTGCACATTCCTGGGCTTCAAGAGAATTTCACTCTGATGAGAGAGAATTGGACTCTGCATCTTCTGAAGGGCCGTTCTTCAGAAAAAAATCAATGCTTCATATTGAATGTACTTGCTTCTTGTATAAACTTGTAGTTATTTAGGGTAGGAGCTACACATTTTGGTTCTTTGCAGTGTCATGAACAAGTAAAATCAACCCATTCTCACCCCATCAAACCATGAAGGAACAGGTTCAACTTCAGCTAATGCATCATCAACAGAATGGTTAAACTCTGAAGAAAATCTTGATTTACAGCAGCTCATGGATGCTGGAGCATACAGAGCCTGGGAGATGCCAGAGGAGCACATTTGTACATTCTTTTTGTAATTAAATGAAGAAATCTGACCTGGATGTCACTAAGACAAAGGTGCATAGTAGCATTTGCACACAGATTTCATTATATAATTACATTTTAAAAACCCCAAAAACCAAAACTACGAACAACACAGCAGAACAACGCTCAGGAAGCACAGTGGAAATCAAGAACAAAAAGCCAAGTGATTTGTCCAGGATAATACATGTTAACAGCAGTCCAACTGGGGCCTCATGGCTCAGGATAATCCTGTGGTCCAGAATTATCCTTCCCTTTTCAACTTCCACATCCTACACAAGCCAGGAACACACATTTGAAAAGAAAACAACAAACTCCAAGGACTGTGTCCAAGTGATGCTTGGCCAGCAATGAAACTCTACTCTGCAGACCAACAGACATGAAATTCGTTATCATGTACCACAGGGCTGCACTAAACATCCTCAAGTAACTTTTCTCCAACAGATTCATGAGTACAGTTAAAATCTAATGGCTCATATAAATAATGGAAACCTCTTCAACTGCTCTGGCATTGCTTCAGTGGGGAATTATTGCCACAGTCTACCAGACCACTGCTGTTTCCATTCTCCCCAGCCATCAGCCCCTGCAGGCCAATGCACAGAATGCAATCCCCAGGAACCAGCCAGAGAGCAGAAACCTGAACCAGGACACAGCCCTTGGAGGTCACACTGAGATCAAGTCACAGCAGGACCCCCTACACATCCCAAGACTGAAATGGTGTCTTATCCCTCTCAATAAAAGCTGTACCCACCACTAGGACATTATGCAATAGCTGTCAATGCAATATGCACAGAAAAGCAGCTGTTCTGCAACTCTTTATTCATTTTTTACTGTACTGAAGAAGGGGGGGAAAAAAATCCAGCTTTCAAAAATGGCTTTTCAAAATTTATATGCAGGAAAAAATTTCACTGGAGCTACTCAAGAGCCAAACAAGTATCACACAGTAACCTCAATGGATGGGTTACATTTTTCTTTCCCTAGTTGACATAGAAAAACCTATTTCAGTTCACTCTGGCTGTTCAATCCTTCATTCTGCAGCAAATGAACAGGACTGGGTTTTAATCAATTCCTATTTGGACCTAATAGTTTCAGTCACACTGGGAAAATTTAATATAGAGCAAAACACAGAAGTCAAGAGAGGCAACGACATCTCCAAAGAGCTATTTCCTCCTCTGTCAACAGCACTCAACTGCTGACCCTTCTAAATATGAAAGGCTGAATGAGGAGGGGTAACAATTCCTGGTCAGATGCTCTAATTAGAGGTCAAAGATAACACAGACCTGATTAGTCTAGAATGAAAAAGGTTGTTTGGCATGTTTGGGTTCCCAAAGTTTGAAGTCTAAGTTTGCACAGGATTTCTGCTCTCTCTTATACATAAAAATAACCATGGCACAAGAAAATCACTCAGGTTAGCAGAATGTTCAATGATGCAGAAAAAACCACAAATGCAGAGAGGGGACAGTGAGCATGTGTTGGACCATAGATGGGAGCTTAGAGAAACTCAGCCCAGTCCCCTACACCACCGGAGAGATTTGCACACCCCTCAGGAACAATTTATCATTTATCACTGGTTTGTCGCCCCTACTGCACAGCTCCCACATTCCCCTCCCCATCTTCACTTTCACCTTCCTCCTTCCCCATCCCATGCCCTACTCCTTTCCACTTCCTTTTTACTCCAGAGACTTGATTAACTGGAGGGTGGTGGGTGTAATTCTGTGCTCATTCGTGAATCCAAAGAGAGCACGCATTTCTCTCCAGTACTGTTTGTGTTTGGAGAAAAGGCAGAGCACAATTAAAGGAGTAAGTCAGTAAGAATATTAACAGATGCTGGGTGTAGGTTTGAGAAGAGGAGCATAATGCAAAATTTCAAAGTGCTCCCATGTTAATGCAGCTGGGTTAGACAGTGGAAATCCCACAGGTCACAGAATACCCAGAGGACAATGCAGAACTGAGGTTCCATATGTTGCTTTCAAAAAACAATCCAAGTATTTTAGAGCCTTACCTGAAACATGTCTGTATCCTTATCATGAATATATTCCACTATAACTGTCTGGCTTCTGGATAATGTGAAAGAGATACTGTGGTGACCTTTCGAGCTGATTGCCTGGTGAATAAAAAATAAAAAAGGTGTCTATTACATACAAAAATACTGTAATCAAATTCATTGCTACATAAACACCTTTGCTATGATCAGGAAAAGCAGTGTATCGTAACATGTCATTACAAGGTTGAGTAAACACATACAATAGGATTTTTGTTGTTTGTTTTTCATGGAAACCCCCAAGCTGCACTGGTTTGTTTCTAGTTCAGAAGTACCCAATACTTATCATTTTTACAGTTCAGACTCCAAACACCTTTTTTCTCTGAAACCGTATTTAGTTCCTAACCCTTGTACCAACTCGTACACCAGCAAAGACTTGGAGTTGAGGGAGTTTTGGCTTGTTGTTGGTTTTTTTTTTTTAAAAGTGAGCAATAGAACTGATTTCCAGTTAAAAGCCAGGATTTCAGGGATATCATTACTGTTAGGTAAATTTCTGGTTATATCAGAAAGAGCCCAGCAATTTTATATAACTGGTGACAAAACCCAAACACTTTCAGTGTTGTTTTCCTCATTAAAGAGTACTTTTTACTGCCTGTCGGAGTGGACTGGTGTCTATAGATATGGATTTAGCATCAAAGACTAAATGGTATTTCAGTATTTAAAACAATACAAGAAGAGGACAGCTCCTGTTTTCTGCTTTATCTTACCAAAATTGAGGGAAATGAGCTGAGAAACTGAATCTATTGGCTAACAGGGAAATAGATGTAAATATAAAGGTCCATATAACCACACACAATTCTGGAAGGTAATGACTGTTACTGCTCAGAAAACACTTTGCAGACACTTAAGCAATGGATTAATAGGTTAATTAAGGCTTTCTCCAGTTTTCAGCTAAGAGGATAATTTTCTCCAAGAGGTTCTCTTACTTGCTCCATTCCTTCATTCTGCTTTTCACCTAAAGAATTCACAGATAGGGATGATTAAACTAAACAACTAAATATATTCTACTCATCTGCCTGCCATCTCTCACAAAAGCCTAAATTATGCCAAAGCTACATCAATTATTGAACAAATCATTAAAAATCCTTCTGAATGCCGGAGGTATTAAAAACATCTATGTGCATACTAAAATCCTACTAAGGGTTAGCAAGAGTATTTGACACAGAATTATTGAAAACACATAATGGAAGAATAGTTTTTTGCAAACCTCATGCATTTACAACACCAGAGACTGCTTTTACAAGATGCCTCTTACTGGAAGCTCTAGGGCCTGGTCTAGTGGAAAATGTCCTTGCCATTGGCAGAGGGGTGGAACTGGATCATCTTTAAGGTCCCTTCCCACCAAACCATTCTATGATTAGGCATGAGGACCTTTCCCAGTATTTCTTTTCTGCAATAAAGCCTTTAACTAAACTTGAAGACAAAGTCTAGGAGTTGTAACAGCTGAAAAGTGATATAAACACACTTGGTAATCAGCAATAGGCAGATTCTGAATTTCCCAGATTATTTATAGTGTTTTGCAGTAACCACTACAGTGGCACACAATATGTTGCAAGAACAAATGGCACCAAGATGCAGTTTGGATGAAGTCACTAACACTCTGTGACCTGCCAGGACACTGAGCTGTGGTCTCAAAAGTTTTTCCTCTGTGCCTGTTTGACAACTAAGAAAGGGGTCTCAAGCCCTGGGCAGGTCTCAGGTGTTCCTAGGATATAAAAGAAATAAAGTGATAATCAGGAGACTCTTAGACCTTAAGTTTTAAGCTTAACATAGCAATAATCAGTTCATATTCATATTATCAGATATCATCATTTCAAACATCAGAAAGCAATAGCTTTCATACACAAGATTTCACTCATTTCCACAAAACTCTGGGGCAGCTGGAATACAACAGCAGACTGGTAACACGACAGTCCTGACTGCAGCTCCAGCCACTCTGTACAGCACTGGCCACCAGCACCCAGGCAAAATGCCCAGGCAGGGATGTGTACCCCACGCTCCTGCTCTTGTCAAGACAAGCTTCTGGATCCCATAAAAGCTTTGGTGAGAACCCAAGCTGAAAGTTTTAAGGTCTGCTGGAAAAAACACGGAGGGAAACACAAGGACTTGGTGAATTACTGAGTAAGGTCGTGCCCTACGCCTACAGAGCTCAGGGCTTAGATATATTAATAATACTGACCAGGGTCACTGTGTCCTCTGAAATTCCAGGGTAGGACATAATCTTCTGTGTGTGCTCCATTCCCCTCCCAACTTTTCTTCTCCATTTACTTCCCCTCCTCTTTGTTTTCCATTATTTATACCCAGTTATTTTCAGTGAAGAAACACGACATTTAATTTCCTGGAATTGTGTAAACATTTTTTGAAAAAGCCAAGAACATTATGAGAAATGTTTCAACTTGTGTGCTTTCACAGCCTGCTCAGCACCAACAGTTGCTCCAATTTAAAGACACTTTACAGGCATTTTAAGAGCTGGTCTCAAAGCAATTGACCGCTTCCAAGTTAAAAAAAAAAAAAAAGTAAAAAAAGTGACAAGTAACAGTATTTTAGGAACTACACAGAACAGTGGAAGTTAAAACTCCTAATAAAACACTATTGTGAGTGGAATGCAGACACAGGCAAAATCATGAATGATTTTGACTGCCTGAGGAACCAAAGAACCACACTACTACAAGTCCCAGAAGAGTCTGGGGATTGAGTGCACAAATCTGGTTTGTTGCAACCAAAACAGTGAGTTTTCCTTTTTACTGCTTTTAGCATTCAGATTTCCCGACTGTTTCTTCTGTCAGCAGGATTCCCCCCTCAAAACCTCTCGATGCTGTCACATAATTGCCCTGGTGTAGCACCTGAAGTAGTGAGAAAAGCCCTCACTCCCACAAGAATTACAGCAGCTTCACAAGTTCTGGCAGATAAATTCAGAGTTTCAGGCTGGACACTGCCATATTCACATTCCAGGCAGGAAAAAGGACAAGAAAGAGCAAGAACCTGGCACTAAACTTTACCTTTGTCTCTTCACCTCCACCTCAAGGCTGCCAAGATCCACCAGAGCAACACTGGGTATTTTCAAAACTTTTTCTTGGAATCCACTAAGCTTCTGAGTGAGTGGAATTCTAAGTCGGTTTCTGAGTTGGAATTCTGAGTAGGTTTTAAAACATCTTTAAGATCATCAAATCCAACCATAAACCCCCGGGTTGTGGTTTCACCTGAGTGGTCATGGAAGAGAAATCTTCCTTCAGGCACTTCCAGCATTTTGGGCTCCTTTACTCTTCCCTGAACTTATTTTGAGCAGTTTGTTCCTATTTTTCAGCTTCTTAGAAGTTTAATGGAAATTATCAATTGAACAGGCAAAAAAAAAAACCAAAACCACTCTGAATTAGTTTCCAACAGATTCAAATGCTAGAAAAATCTCACCAACATCCATAGCCTGAGCTTACCACGCTAATCCAAACCATGTGGCTCCAGGCTGGCCATAGCACATCCCACTTCTTGCCCAGTAGGAATGTTGGTCAGGAGATGAAGGCTGGGTGAATTCAGCTGCCTACACAAAAGTTGGTTTTATACACTTAACTGTCTCGAGCTGCTAAGTTCAAGTAACTCCCTTTGGAGGAAACAGAGAGCAAAGTGCAGATGAACTGACCAAAACCCTGTGGAGGAATAGGGGGAACAAAGAGCAGCAAGAGATTTTTCCAGAATAATTCCACTGCTAATGACTGTTCACAGCAGGGCTGAGGGATTTTTAAAAGTCCAAATGCCAAACAAAAGCAGTAAGAGAACCCTGAGGTGCCATATTCTATGTGGCATGAAGGGACAGATTGCCCCAGCACCTTTCCAAGACAGGGCTCATGTTTGCTCAGCAATCCAGCCATCTCCATGGGGTCTTCCAGATGGAAGCTCCAAACCTCACTGGATGTTGAGCCTGCTCTTAAGGTGAGCAGGAGGATTCCTCCCCATGGCCCAAGGCAAACCCCACAGCTCCCCCCATTACCTCAAGATCTGTATTCTAGTCATTTTGAAAACTGCCCAATTTTAACAGAGACTGAAAGGAGAAGGCCCATGACCTCACCCCCACAATAACACAGCCCAAGCAAATATTCTTTTTTAAAATTATTTTTCACTTCTCGACTTTGCTAGTAGCTCAAGTTTCCAGTAATATCCTTCCTTCTGGCTGGAATTACACTTGGCCTTGGTTTTTCCCCTGCCTCCTTACACACACATTTTCATTCTTGCTCCTTTCTCTCCGTTTTGAGAACAAAACCTCGTTCCAGCACTTTGCCCTCACAATCAAAGCAGCAGCTAAAGGCTATGACTTACAAATCTGTCAGGTCTCAGAGGAGCCAAGATCAAACAGAGATCAAACAGAGTCTGCTTTCCCAGCAGCAACACTGCAACTCTGCCAGCCCCTGGAATATCTCTGTCCAGCTGAATTCTTTGCTCTCCACTCACTCCCCTGGAAAGGTGGATGCTATCGGTTTTATCGTCATTTCAAGAAGTCAGAAAATAGAACTCCCTCACCCCACATAAAATCACCTTGTAGATAAAGGGAATAAGACTAAGGGTTATATTTAAACCCAGTGTTTCTTGGTGCTCTGCTTTTTTAGCAAAGATACAGAAAAAAGGGGGAACAAAACTAAAACTTAACAAATCTTCAACAGATTATCCCCAAGAGCAGAAATGGCTCTTTAGTCAGAATTTCCACCTCTTTCTCCTACACTGAATTTGCATCTGTCCTCAGCCAGATGTTCCCTACCTAGGATCATGTGCCAGTGTGCCACAGCAAACCCGTGCACACTGACAATGCTGCTCATTCCCCTCAGTCACCTCCAGCCCCCGAGTTCAAGAACAGGTCAGGAGCTCACGGCACGATTACATCAACTTAATGCTATTAAGTCAAACCTTCCGTGTCAGGAGCGCGTCAATGAACTACAGAAGCAGATCCCAAAATTCTCAGAGCCTTTAGGCTGCTGCTTGCAAAGCTTGCAGGGAACAAGTCTAATCCACTTCTAGAAACAGAGATTTTATTGCTTCCTCCTGGCTTGCAAACCATGTTTCCAAGGAATGGAAAAAAAAAAAATCTCTGCATTTGGAAATTTAAAATTAACCATTCCCTTGTGCCAGGTGATCTCCCCAAAGATGGCAAGACGGACTAAACGCTATTACGGTCACCAACTCTTGTGCACTATAGCAGAACTAAAAGCTAAAATCCATTAAGAAAGAGGCAGATGTCTCACAGGAAGGGCTGCTTCATCAGAATAGGAGTTTTAGTTTAGTTAATTAGGTTGGATTAGGACAATAAAATGATTTATGGGAACACTTTAGTTTTCTTTGTTGGTAGTCAAGCTGACCGACACCACAGTGACGTGTTTAAAATTAATGACAGCAGAGCCTTCATGAGTTAAATGCTTTTGGACTTGGCTGCCGGCCTTCCATTGCTTTTATAAAAAGAGAACACAAGAAACACTCAGGGATGTCAGACAAAAGATCTTGCAACTTAAAAGGAAGCTTTAGCCAGCAAAGAAGGAAGCCTTCAAAAGCAAAGAACACATCCCATTTCCACTGGATTTTTGGACAGACTGACTGCCAGAGCCAGCAGACTGAGTTACCATAAGAAAACGTAACAAAAGTTCATGAGAATGAGCCACTGATATTTTACCCATATCAGAAAAGTGTGTCCACTTGGGTAGTTTCCCAGCAAATTAAGACAGATGCCAATTCATATAACATTAGCTAAAGACTGTTTGCAATTTTACTCTATCTCAAACCTAACAGTAATTGCCCAGAATTACTGCTTCTCTAACACTGCATTTCAATACATTTACAATGACCTCTGCCTACTGATACAGCTATTATATATATACTGTAATTTTCCTATAGCCTTCTGCAAAGAAAGACACATCATTATGGAAACCTTATGGGTTTCCTGTGCCTGTAGGAGAGACTGAAATATCTGTACCAACCAGAATCACTGGCCCAGCTCTTTTAACTCTGCATCTGCTTCTTGCACAGCTCCATACGAGCCCATTCTTCCAGGTTATTCCCTTTCCTTATAAGCATTACAACTGCAACAACATCTAGCAGTCATTTTTGAAATACCAATGTTAACACCTTGTCTGTCTCTAATACTTCAGCTGCCAATATTCTCTTGACAACTAAATGAGTGTTAGGAAATGGCCAAAAAAAGACCAAGAGCCAGTAACTGCATGTAGGGAAAGAAATGTGCCACCATAAAGAAATTAAATTTTGTCACTTTGAAACTACCTACATGTGGCACTGTCTGCAATCCCTGTCACAATGAATGAGTTGAAGCATGCCAGTGGCAGGTCACCCATCCCACTTCAATTTACTGAATGCAGATCACCCCCCAAAACTCAAGACACATGTGCTCAGTGACTACACAGAAGCGAAGTCAGCACAGCATGGTTTATTTACACTTCACATTTTTACGGCTTTTGAAGCACTCCCAGGTTTGTTCTGTGCACCCTTTCCTACTGAGGTTGGAGGGGGCAGAAGGGACAGCACATCAAAGCCATCTGCTCCAAGTGCACATGTGGGGTTGTGTGCTGCCACTCGAGCAATTCACCATTTATCAAGTCAACAGGCAGATGTCAAACCATTTTCTCCATTTGCTGAATCTGTGTTGTTTTAGACAACCACCCAATACCACACACAGCACCCTCTCTAGAGAGGCAGCATCCAAACGTGCCATTCCCTAATTCTCTGGTTGGGTACTGCAGAAAGGAAGGAGGCAGAAAGGTAAAAGCTCCTAGATAAGCTACTGTAAAGCTACATCAGGGCTGATAAGAAACTTGGCTGTACTCTGCTTTTACAGAGAAGAATGTAGAGTAGGCTACTCCTCAAACAAAAGGGAGTATTCAAAACATCTTCAAAATGTACAGTGGGCATTTGTGAAATTGTACAGATTGAAGTTAGGGGTCCAAATGATCATTTCTGCAGCCACTGACCAGACCAGAGTCCCACCTCATTCCTAGGACTCCTGACCAGCTCTGCAAGCCCAGTTGTTCCCCCTAATAAGTAAAAGCAGCTCAAAGTAGACACCAGTTTATACTAACAGGCACCAACTTTATGATGCTGGAGTTGCTTTGTAAATCACCAACTTTTGGTGGTTGCGAACCCACACTTTACAGAACCAACCTATGAATCATTTTCCTCCCAGTCTCACCTTTTCACTTTTCTAGACCTTAAAATCTTTCTTCTCTCCTTCCATTTTTTTCTGTGTTCAGTAACATTATATTACAAGTGATCTTTCATCCATTTTTGAAATCATCTGTATTTTTCTTCCTTTAGTCAGCTTCCTGAATTCCTCCCCCAAGCAGAGCAGACGTAGAGACAGCCCAGAGGCACCACACAAAGCTGCAGCAGTGTCAGATACATCAACTACCCAAAGCATAAATCATCCTTCCCAAAATCCAGAATGCTCCTCTGGACACATGGGTGCCTGCACATTGCTCTAACACTTTCTATCACAGCTGCTCTGGAGTTGCTTGCTGGGAGTCCTGTGTTGAGGACACTTTTCACCTGCTCTGGAGACTCAGGAGACATTTCTGTGTATCACTGTCCAATGCAGAGTTTCCTCTGTTTGATAGGAGTCCTTAAGTGTTGTTGTATCAGACTGCCATGTGCATATTTCTAGAGGGTTTGTGGTTTTTTATACTGGCAGTCAACAATCACTTACCCATACTTTAAAAAACAGTCCCACTTCTTCTCATTTACTCCAGCAGGGATTCTCTTTTCATTGTCTTAACTGATCACTACAGAGCATATGGGGATGCCCCACTGTATTACAGGTTACATTTACATATTCCTGTCAATACAGATTACAATCAAATTATTAAGATAATTTTTTGGACACCAGTGAGACCTTCCCTGATGTGTGACTTTCTGGAAAGCAAAACTTGTGACCCCAAAACTCCTGGCATTAATTCCCTAAGAGTAGGATTTCTCTGGGAAGACTACAAGCCTATAGATTTAAACATGAAGGCATAAACATGATTTTGTCACTGCAGCTGGGTCACATCCCCAAAACTCTTGACACACCCACAAAAATATCAGTAATTAGAGAAGGATGCAACAGTGTTTGTAACTGAACATTCTGGTGCCAACAGTCTACAATTCATTTATACACATCAGGAACAAAAGCAGCAGATGCCTGGCTACACTTATGTATTTGGGTATGCCAAGCACACAAAATAGCCACAAATTAGAATCCTTAACTAAAAACCAGACAAAAAAAAAATAGTGATAAAGTCCCCTCAAGGGCTTCGATCAATACACAGACTGAAAGATTTGTACACTCAGCTCATCAGCAGTGAATGCTTCTGTGAATCAAAGCACCCCTGAGCACCAAGCTATGCCTGCCTGCCAAAGGAGAGCACATAATAACATCAGGAGAAGCTGCAGATCGTTCCACAGCTCCCAGAAACCATAAACTGCATCTGACACAAGTCAGTTCTACATTAAGACAGCCAAAGACTCTCCAGACAGTTACCTTAACAGACTTGTTAAGCAGATGCACAAAACTCTCTCAAGAGGGAAAAAAGGAGCAAATTCCTCTTGCCAAAAAGCCATTCAGTGCTTCTAGAAAGCAGTTATATTTTATAGAGCCCATCAAGGGACAGAAGCTGCTTTCTAGAAATCACACTATAGAATATCACCCTGATAGAAGGCACTCTTTGACAGAACAAATCCAAAAGCAATCAGGTTCTTTTTTACTGGTCTGGGATTGCTACAGGATTGCTGGGATTGCAACAAGTCATTGCAAAATGGACTTTGTGGCAATTTCCTCTGTGAAGACTTTCAATAAAAAAAAAAAACCCTGTAGAATAGTTCAACTGGTGCTTGAACCAAGTTGGGCAAACTTGACAGCATCACTTGGGAAAAGTCTGTTAAGCCCACCTTTCAAACAGAGCATCCTTACTGGAAGAGATTCTGGTGTGCAGAAGACACAAGACAGGTTAAGTCTGTAGGACCTATCTCCTACAGGGAGGAAAGGGAGGATCTGACCTCTCAGTACACTAACACAAGTTAATGGCCCACATCTTGCATGTGGAAAAATACCACTTTGGGTTTCTTTAGCCCTACAAGTACACAGTAAACAACAGTATTTCTAGCTTTTCCAGTTCTCATTTATGCACATTACCAAGCATCTTCCTGTGCAAAGTTCAGAGCTTACTCACATTCCTTATACACAACTTAGTGTTTTTAAAAACACAAACACATACACTCTGAACTGTGTTTAACCAAGCTACTTAAGTGATTTAAGTCAACAAGATAATACATTAAACAGCAGTCAGAATTAAATCCTGATTTACGTGCTACATGGGAGTTAAAAAATCAACTTGCTAACAAGTGGGAAGCAAGGAGCTTTCCTCACCACATGTGCAGTTGCCAAGCTCATTTGAAAACATAAGTGACTGTAAACCCCTCTGGTGCGGTCTCTGAATCTGTGCAGAACTGAAAACAAGGCTGGCCCCAATTCCCAAACCTTTCTAAATTATCCAAGGTAAAAAAAGAAAAAAAGACCATCTCTGCAGCCAGGAGGTGTCATGCTGTGGGAGCATGTAGGACCCAGTACTGCCTCTCCACCTTACAAATTGAGAATGACAGAAAGCAGCAAGTACAAACCTCATTCTCAGTCAGTCACCACAACTACAACAAAGTGCTTACAACCAAATTTAGGATTAATTTATCTCTGAATGTGTTGTACCTGGGTGTTACTCCAGAACTTTTACTGTCCAAGCTACCAGCCAGGTTCACAAAACACAGACAACACCTGTACAGGGAGGTTCAGCTGAAAGCCACACATTTAACTCGAGCATCCTTGTGTATTTACTGACTTCAGTGTGGAGTAAGGGATCAGGGAAAATTTCAGTATCAACAGCACACTACTGAGCAAAGCAAGCACAAAGGAACTGTGTGAGAGCACTTGAGCCAAAATAGAGGTCATGTCTGCCACTAAACAGCTTTGATATCAGTGTGGAGCCAAAGAGAACTTTTATAGGACAGTCCAACACAAACAGTCACTGTTGTTAATGTGCCACATTCTCAGCCCCCATGCCCAGAGCAGAAGGCTCTACCTCATGGTTTATAAAATCATGGAATTGTTTAGTTATATTTCAAACCCCAGGGTGTGAAAGGGCAAGCACAGGGCAATTAACAGCCAGGAAAATTCAAGTCTGTAGACAGGCATTTGACAGAGCAGCCACATCTGCTTCGCTCCCATCAGATAAAGACCACCACAGCCCATTACTATTCTGAGTTGGTAGCAAAATCCCTCCCTTTATAGCTTTGGAATGGAATAAATTTAGCTTACTCTAGATTGTACTGAAGAATATTCTGCAGCACAATTCCCAGTGTTCAGAGAAAGTAATTAGAGGATTAGTCGCCTCTACTGCTCTCCACTCCTGTTATTTTCATTGTGTTCTCAAATTCCAATCTTCTGTCGTTTTTCAGTAAGATTGATACAGACAGAGGAGAGGAAGGCAAATTTATTTCCCTAAAATTTAAATCTATCATGCCAGCTTAAAAATTCAAGCCACAAAGATTCGTTTTAAAATTTATGATCCTGGAATTTGGGTTTAGCAGGCTGTACTAGATGCATCCACATCAGGAAATTACCACTTATCTTTTCTGCAGTTTATTAAAATTTAAAGCAAGCTTTACAGGCAACTTGCTTTCTATTCATATGCAATGTCAGATAAGAGAACAGCTCATCAGAAGCCCTGCACTTCACACAACATGATTTTACCACTGATATGACCTGCTTTGCCCCTCTCTGAAACAGGCTGTCTCTCACACAGAAGCGAGGCAGAACTCCATCCCATATTAACACATTTTTTCCAGATGTACCTTTAGTAATAAGACCCAAATTATCTGAACACACACACACACAGACAAAAAGATTATTTTAAAAATAAAAAGGTAGAGCACAAGACTAGAGTTGCAGCAGCAAAATTATAGGATATGTCACTATTTCTATGAAAAATACAGACTAGTACCAGTGGTGGGTGGGATTTGGGGCTTTATATTGAATGAAACAAACACCAAGAACCAGTATTAAATAATTACACAATGCACTTAGAAGGCCCACAGTGTAAATAAGGCACAGTTTTAATTAGGGTTATAGAATATCCAGTGCTTCCTAGGATAAAGCAGCCCACATTTATGTGGAGAACAGGCTTATGAAATTACATACAGCAAAAAGCACTTCGAGGACCTTTTTTTCCCCCCACAGCATGCCTGGGTAGAAGTTCTTTACATAAAAGTTAATTGTGTTCCCCAGTATTAACTGATTTAAACCATGTTTTTAATTTGGTGTCTTAAACTATTTGATTTCTTAAATCAGTTGTTTAAGCCAGGTTTTAACAAGCAGGAAAATCTTTGCCGTGCTGATTCTTCTCCTGGCACAGCTTTGAATCCCAGTTTCATACAGTTAAGGGTACTTAGCACACAGCACTATCAGGCTGCCCATAATAAAGATGATAAATGTGTTCAATATAATTGCTTAATTTCAGGAAAATTCATGAATTTACACACGTTTCTGAGAGTTTTAACAGGTGTATTTGACATGTTTCAAACCACTTCACTATCCACAATTCTACAGGTTTACTGGGAGCAGGACTTGGAACAGCCATTACACATTACACATACAGCTCAAGAGATCACTGCTTACTTCCCCAACATTTCTGTGCTGGAGATACAAAGCAACAAGTTTCCCTTCTGCAACCCTCTGCCAAAAACTTTTTCCAGAGAGCTGCCCCATAAATCCCAGAACCATCTAAATAATTTGCACTGTTCCTTTCCTCTGCACTCACCTTCATCTCCAAACTTACCTGCCCTTCACATTCTCTTGACCAAATATCTAATGACAGCTGTTAGATGATTTGGAAAACATATATATATATAAAATTAAAAACATTGAAATCACATGACATTGGGTGGAATGTTAGTCAAATTCCTGTGCACTTTTGGAATACCTGGATGGTATTCAGAGGAAACCCCAAGACACTGTGCAACTGCCTTCAGTGAAGTCAGCTGTGGGTGAGGGAATTAAGAAGCAGCTTCAGTGAATCCTTGGAGCAAACACTGCCTACAAATAAATTATCAAATCATCTAATGCAGGCAGTAGAAAAATCATGAGTAGTCTTTTTTTAAAATAAACAGCAGTGGCTGTGAAGATCAAATTGCAAGAACTCTGCCATCACTTTGCTGAGCTAAGAAAGTAATTTAAGAATAGTAAATGTGGGAATCTGCACTGAAATCAATTGATTCTTTCACAAGGTATGAACTGCAAAGCTACAAAACCCAGCAGGAAGCCTAATTAAAGACAACAGATTAAAATGGCAATCCAGATCAAATGCCAGATAAAAAAAATAATTAAGAGCTAACGTATTTTTAGAGCAAATAGAATAAATGGAAATCCAAAAAGATAATCTCTTCAAAGTCAATATAAATGAAGAGTATATTCAAATTCACATTTAACGTAATTATAACTGAAAAAAAAACTTACCCGTTTTTCTAACAACCACCCAACAAGCTGGTACAGATTCACTGATCCTTAAAAACAAGACCTTAATAGCACAGCAATGATGAAGAAACACAGACCAGAGTGCAGTGCCAACACAAAAATTCTTTCTACGTACAAATTGTACACAAATAGTTGGCTTTACTTAAAGAATTCCTTTCAGAAAACTGCAGCAGAACCTCTCTTGAATTCTATAAACATGGAAGGAAAGGTTGGAGTGTCTCAATAACTGAATGCACTCCCCACTGGCAGCATGACTTCCAACCACCTCTGTTCTCAGTATATCTTGTCCTATCAAAACATTCATTTTTGCATTGACCCTCCAATGTTTTATTAAATCTCTGGGATAATGACATGAATACTTTAACAAGCAAGGTAATATGCAGAAAGTATTTCACACCTAAAAGGTGTTTTATTCAGCTACATTAACCCATCCTGCTCTCTCAACCTCTACTATTATTGTTAATAGAGCTATTGCGTGTAATGGGTAATTCAGAACACCTTTTATCACAGTGTCTCATTTTGACCTTTTTGTTTCTGTACATGGCAACTGATGTAAAATTATTTCCACTCAAGAGATTTGCCCTCTGACTGTTCAGTCAGGTCAGGGAGAGCAGATAACAGGGATTTAAAATGATGGCACGGAAGCCGTAAACCGAAATTTGTTGCTGATTATAAACGACATTTTACACTTCATACAGTATCATTCCAAATTTACAATTCCCCAGACAAAATACATAAACTCGAGTTTGAGGCCTTTTGGTATTGGATTTTGTTGTTGAGCCTCTGTAAGAGTAGCAACTAATCCCTTAAATCTCACATCTGCTTTGCCTAATGAAGCACCAGGAACAAAAGGCCCCAAGAGCTGTGAGGGTTTCCCTGCATCCATCAAGGCACAGGGCTCTCACCCCCTTCCCTGCAACCTGATGTCTCTGCAGACAGAGCTGGAGCTGCAAATCACATACAGGCTGTAAAGATGGTATCTTCCTTTAATCTTCCCAGACTAATGCTTCCCAGGTTTTTTTCCCCCCACATTAGGTGCACAGAGACTCTCCTCTCACTAGAAGCACCATCATTTTCTACACCTACAAGAAAAAAAAAAGGCTCAGTTTTGGAGTTTACTCACAAAGAGCCCTAATTTGTTTTTACAACAGCCATTACCCTCCCATTCCACACACTGCACACAGTGACTACTATAACACGCAGGAACATTTTCCATCATTTTCAAAACCCTGCAGTTACTGGGATACAACGCACCTCACCTTCCACCCAGACCCTGAAGAAAATAGTGAACACCTGGTTCAGAATAACCAAATACTTTTGCACACTTAATATTTTCTCTAAAAGAGCATAAAGAAATTGTAATTTAGATTTTTAAACCCTGAATTACTTAGGTTAAATTTTCCCCATACCAGTTATTTTGCGAAGTCATCCTGTTGTCCCCCATATTGGTTTAAGTGCATCACATTTGCCTAAAGTGTCAATCGGCTTCATGCTAATTTGATTTCATCAATAAAGTGTAAATATACTAAATTAAAAGCAAACCAGACTTCTTCAAAGAAATCAGTTTTCATACAGCAGTGCGTGAAAATTTCTAGGGAGTTGCTGGAGTTCTGAAGCAAATTTGTGAGGCACTTTCTGCCAGGGTTTCTTGGGTAGTTGTGGTGAGTAACTTGTGGAATAGCTCATTTAAGCTGCCAGTTTTCATTTGCTGTTCTACCAGGCAGAGTCTCTCCACTCCCTCCTTCAAATCAGTTTTGCTGTTTGAATCCTCTCCAGTATTTCAGAATCCTTCTGAACACTTGACAGGCAGATCTGCACAGCGCTGGATAATGCAGCCTCATCAACACAGACTGTTCAATTCCCCAATTCCCTGCTCATCCCAGTCCAGAAATCCATTACATTTTTACCAACTGGAGACAACTCTGGCTTCCAACTAGAGTTCCAACCGTCCCTGTTGCAATAGCTATAGGATCCTACTGAAACTCTCCAAATATTTCACTTTGCTAGTATTTTGGTTATAGTTAATTATAACTAAAGCGTTTTTTTAAAAAACCAAGCCATCCAGACAACTCCATGCAGCTGTTTCATTTTATTTACCCTTCTGACACTTGAACTGCTACCAATTTTGTCAAATTTAATTTATGAGGTTTGTTTTTTGGGGTTTTCTTTGTTATTTTTCAAAGTTTTCTTTCATGTGATGCATTTAATGCTGGAAAATAGCTTACTACTATGGAATCCCATTCGTAAGCAGCTCAGCAATTTAAATTTCACAAATAATTTACCGGGATTTAAATTAATTAATAGCCAGCTGATAACGGTGAAGATAGTATCACCTAAAGCTCCTTTCCATTTCTCTCTGACTTTCCTACCAGTGTTCAGTAGCACTGTATTCCCACCCTGCACACAGATCAGGTCCCTTGTTATCCCTTTCCAGCTCTCAGCAGACTATTAAAGCTCTTCAGGAATTCCCCACTGTTCTCACTCCAGCAATCAATTACCAAGCCAGCGGGTGCTCTCGCCCTCTCTCTCTTTAGCCACTTAGGATCCTTGGGAACACACTCATTTAGAAAATGGTATTTCTAGGAAGTCCTCAATAAACCAGGACTCACCTTATAACCCTGCAGTGAACAGACACCTGCTGTTCTGCTGTTTTCCCCAAATACAGGAAAAAAATGTGTGCAGAGAGATGAAAAGGCAGCAGAGAGGTGCTGTGCAAGCTTTGCCATGCCCATCTCCTTTGGGAAAGGCACAGCCAGGCTCTCTCCTGCTCCCAGCAAACCCAGAGAATGCCTCATTACAGAAAAGGGATCCAATCTAACCCAAATGGATGAGGAACTGATCATGGCATTTATGATCTCTCCTTCAAGAACGTGAGGGTGAACAGTTCAGAATGGCAATTCCTCCTTACTACTTCCTCCCACACTTTCTCAAAGTGTCTTTTATTATACCAAAATCTCATTTATACTCAGCAAGACACAGAAATGTTAGATTCCTTACATTATTATGTATGCAAGAAAGGAATTCTTGGGACTAGAACCTGCTAAATGAGTTTCTCACATTTGCTGCTTACCACACTCACCACAGACTGTTCACTTGGGTGCTCCACCTTGTCTTCAACCCCCATGACAGATCCCACCTGCAGAATGTTGGGGTCATCCTTCATACAATCCATCTTCCACTGAAATGCAACAAAATAATGCACAAAACCAGAGCATTTAATTCTCACTGGTCTTGGTACATTTTTTTCCCCTTCTTCTCCTGGCTTGAGAGCATCTGAGAAAGCCAGGATTTGCATTCTGCCAAATCTCTATATTGACATACTCTCTTTTAAGTAAAATATTTTGAATAGACCTCTCCACATCTCCACTATTTCTAAAAATAAATATTGAACAATAGCTAATGCTCACTTTCCAGGCACAGAGCACTGTGAATTGCAGGTAGCTACTTAAGTGCATTCTTTTCAAAATATTATAGACATTCCCTTAACAAGGAGTTATAAATGCATGAATAAACTATTCAGTTCCCCTGACTTACACTCAATACTTAAATGCTGGCAAAAATATCACTATGAAAAAAGAACTATGTCACACAAAAACACATAAGCAAAAAAAAGAGCATTTATTTGTTAAAAACTATTATTTAAAGTGTCCTGAAATACCAGGTGCCCAACTGAGACAATCTTATGCAGTAGAAAGTATAAATATAGCAGGTTTTGTGTCTGTAACCAAATGCATCTTCACTACAGTCTTGTGCTGCCACACAAGCCTCAGCTTTGAAAGCTAAAATTGTCAAATTAAAGGAGGTTTAAGTGTTATGAAAATACAAAGCACTACCTGAAGAAGAAAATGTTACTATCAAGTGTAACTAACAGTCTGGAGGGTCTGAAGCATTAAGTACTTGCCCTCAGGGTTGGATCAGCAAATCTAAAACTTCAGGAAAGCCTGCTTAAACCCATACTAGTCCATCATGAAATTGTTGTTAGAGCGTGAGGCTTTAAGTGGTAGAGCATTACGTGCCTGTCAAATTACATTAAGCAATATTAGAAATAGAGCAGTTTAAAGCCGTGTTGGGGCTGGAAGTGTCCCTGTCTTTGGCTGATAGCAGTGGAGGAGCTGATGCAGCAGAACTGTCGATACTTTTGCCACATCGCTATCAAACGAGTCGGTTTCAATAATACAAGGTCTGTCTGAACTCGCACAGATCCTCCTGTTACTACAACAACAGCAAAAAAAAAAACCAAACCCAAACCCCCAGTTAAATGTTCCATCAGCATGAAATACTACACAGACAGAGAAAATAGTAATTTGTTGTGTCTGTTGAATCCTGAACTTCACCTTGCCGGGACACGGCAGCAGGGAGAGAGGAGCCGCTGTAATGAAGCCCCACGGGAGTACATAGACAGAGATAATTGCAGCTTTGTCTCACTGCACAACAACCTGACTAACTTCTGTTAGGAAGTTCAAACACCATTTCAGAAATTAATTCAAGATTTTTATTTTTAGTGAAAAACAAACAAAAAATGCACACGGCACTTATGGGGAAGGCATTCAGAAAAGAACAATGCGCTGGAGTTGTAAGAACAAAAGGCAGACATTCCTCCTGGAGGAAAAAAGCTGAGTTGTTACTATGAGGCTTCTCCAGTGCAAACACTCCAGGAGAAATGAGATGAAATTCTGTCCCGACCTGGAAAGATTCATTTTATTTGTGACACTGGGAGATGACACATCAGTGTTGTGCCGCCAGACACGCAGATCCATGACTGACGCTTTCTGCTCAGACCAGCTTCCAAGGAAAATAATAATAGTTTTGAGGAAAAGAGAGCTATGAAAGAACAGCATGTATCCTACATTTTTCCCTTCAGTAGCAAAAGGCCTCAGTACCAAGGAAAATACCAAGACAGCGGAAGAGTTTGAAGTGTAACATGTAATTTCTAGTGCTTGTCTCTGTGCATCTCACTTAGCAAAGCAGGAAAAGTACTGCTTTTCACCTGAAAGAGGTGATCTAGTGTAACTAATATTGTAATTACAGAACCATGTCTCCTAGGCCAGGATTCCCCTTCACAGAAACATGAACAAACAGCAGTGCAACAAAATCCTCCCATTTCCTGCTTTACAAAGTTAAGATCTGTTTATTCATGAAGATTTTAGGATTTAAGCCAGAACCATCAGGCTCTGAATTACTTTCATGAGCACAAGCATGCAAAAATGATGAAGAGATTAATTCACAGTTCTACATTTTGGATTATTAAAAATCTTTTCTGGATCTAATGTTATACAGAATATACGTATCTAATGTTATAGGGAATATATATTCTGTCAATACATCCCCCTCCATTCCGTCGCTGCACTGCCACAATTTGTGTTCAGACACCAGCAAAGAAACTCTCTATGGCAAAAACAAGGTTTTCATTTTGCCAGCTCAAGAGAGAAGAAATAAAAATCAAAATGCTACCAACATGGAGCGACAGATCAACACAGTGCAAGTGTGATTGTTACGAATGAAAACTGGGACACATCCAATCTCATAATTCTTGAGCATACTGGACTATTTTTACTTCATGTGTATTCCAGTAGGAGCAAGGCTCTACACCAGTAGTGAGTGCTAAGCACAGTGCATACATGTTTTATATATTAAATGCAAAATGAGAAGGAAAATTCTCTTTTAAAGCCCCGTGAGTACGGTTTTAACATTTTTCTTTCCAAAAAGAAAATGTTCAGCAATGCTTTCCTAAAAAGCTCAAAGGCATCTCACTGATAGGCCAACCAGAAAAAGCAAAAACCAACGTCTAGACTGCTGGCGTCCCCCACTTCCCAGGGACAGAAGAGCAAAGGAGAGGAGCAGCACAAAACAGGTCAGTGGCAGGAGATGGGAGTGGGGAGGTTTGATGGGAAGGAAAATAACAGCAGGACTTTAACCCAGTCTTGCAAACCAAATAATGAAATGCCCACTTCTTTACACTCTGTATTATGTCTGCATTCATAAGATGCACAGGAGGTGATGCATAAGAGGTCTGAAGAAGACAAAGCACAAGCTTCTGTATCAGTTTATTTCCACCTTAAATGTCATCCTCTCATAAAAAGTTCGTACTATACATCCGTCCACAACTGTATCACAGCCACATTCTGTATGTCAGTTATCAAACAGTTCAATGCAACCCCTTGAATTTTTGATGCTTTAAACTCCTGGCAAAATTGGAACTAGCCCAACAACTTTGCAGCAAGAACACCACATCAGAGAGAGAGTCTCGCTGTTTACACAGCCAACCAACCCATCTGCCACTTGACAAGGAGACATAACCTGCCTCAGACAGGTATCAATTTTAGTTTCTACCAAAAGCACTTTACTACAACCACAATCCCTATTTTCAAGGCAAGGTGTTTTCCCCCAGTGTGAAGCAAAACACAGTATAAGAAATTATTAATAGAGAACTAGTACAGCAAGGCACAATCAGAAATTAGATTAATACAGTACTGATGATGCCAAAATATTCAGCACATTCTTGGCCTTTCCACTTTGCATGCAATTTCTTGCTGTTGACAAACTTATCTCAGTGACTTTCAAAGGTGAATCTTATTCCACTTCAAGTCTCCATGAGCCTGCATGAAAAAGCATTCAATCATCATCATACTGGCTATAGTTAACAGCCACTAAATAAATAGATTTAAAAGCAGTGAATGCTTCATGAGAAAGGATTATAACTGTAAATTACATTTCCCCCCCAATAGTTTGTATGTCTTCTTTAACACTACTCACCTATTTTAGTAATAACAGAATAAGGTATCTAGATCAATGCATAAAACAAACAAAAAAAGAAAAACAAAGAAAGCACATAAGCAGAAAACCATCACAGCAAATTAATGTGCAGGCTTTGGCCAGTCTGATGAGACTGTGAGTACATAATATTTGAATGAAAAGGATTTCTGTTTTAAAGAATTCTGCTTTTTTCTTCACTGTTCTTCAAATACACATTGATACACAACAGGAGAAAAAAGTTATATAAGTGATAAAGAAGAGACATTATGTACATGTAACAAGTGTCCTAAGTGCTCTCTCCTTCCTGTTAATCAAGCCTGAGAAACACAAGACTGAGATAATCCTGGAACACTGGACAGGCTGATTAGATACAATCTGTACCTGTGATTTATGAACTTTTACTGGTGCTAACAACACATTTCACAAGTAGGCAAGTGAAAGCTGGGAAAGTACTGCTAGAAAAAAGCCCATGCACCATTTATGCACAAATAACAAATGATTCTGGGTATGACATTTCCTTGAAGACAACTTCCTTGACTTCAAAACAAAGAGTATCCAAATCTTGGCAGGAGTACAGAAAATGACTCTGCAGACACTCAAGGTTTTGGCAGAAAAATGACTGAAGGACAATGGATTACATGAGGCTCCCAAGGCGTCAAACATCCCATGTACACAAACTGCTCGAGCTCCTTCTGGAGTGACCTTCAGCCAGGGTTGTATCAGCAATCAAGATACCAAAATTGGTATGCCCTTCTGGACACATCTGAGTCAGCGCAGCCTTGACCAAATCCATGTGCTCTACACCAGCACGTGCTGCTCAGCTGAGCCACCCCTGAGAATCCACTGACCCTGCACAGCCCAAACCTGCACAGGCCTTCAGCATCTTCCCACACAGAGCAAATGCTCCAACACAGGCTCCTAGTCTCAGCCTCCATGACCCTGACACTCCTTCCTCCACAAGCAAGGGCGGCTGGCACAGCTGGGCTGCCAAAGGGAGGGACTGTCTCCACTGCATCCACCTTGAGCACTGTGGGGTTTTACCCAGTGCAAAATGCCTTATTCACAACAAATCTAGGCAGGACTGATACCCTTGCAACAAGACTCTTTGGGTATCAGAGATCATCCAGTTCACGTTATTGCTCCACCACGAATGCTGCAGCCCAGCATTACCTGGCACACTCTGGAACAGAATGGATTGGAGCTCCATGGAAGCTGTAGCATCCATTTGTTGAAGCAACTATCACCTCTCAGCATTTGCATAGCCCCCAATCCAACCTGAGGCAGAAGTATCAGTTGTTAAACTTCAAAATCTTCTCCTTCTCACAGATGTGTCTGAAGCCATCAAAGCCTCTGACTGAGGAAGGTGCCTCCATACTCCTGCTTCAAAGTGGTTTAGTGTCTTTAAGGCTAAATGAGGTAACTCACTGCCACCAAATAAAAATCAATTACTACTTCAGCCTGGAAAAATCTCAGTGCATTCATACTGCCACACTGTATGATGGTGTTTCCCCTTGTCATGCTGTATTGGTATGCCCATATAGATTTTTATTTACCATTATGGCTAAATTTTAATCAGTGGATTTTCTACACAGAATTTCTCAGGAGTCAGAGAAAAATCAGAGCCCTACCTCTACATTTAGCAAATACATCTTCATCTGGAGATGGAAAAACGGTTCCTCAGTAAGAGCCCTGTTTTTGGATGCATCCCATAATGGCACAGTGATACTCCCAACCCCAGCAGTATTTGCTACTACAGTGCAAAGATACCAAGAGACAACATTAAATAACCAAGATATTTTTAACCGTGGAAACAAGAGTTAAAGAGTTAGTTCCCAGTAACAGCCAAGATCATAACACAAGGATATTTTAAGACATTCAGCATGGGTTGTCTCTTGCACAAAATTGCAAACATTTTGTTTTGACTTACGCAGTTTATTTATTACACTCAAGTAGCAACAGAGTCAATTTTTGTGACAAAACACCAAACAAAGATTTGAGAAAGCTCTGAGGGGGAGGGATGAATTAGGGAGAACACTTTATGTGCTTTTGCAAGTTTTGCAATCCAGCTTTCCAAGGCCAGCTTTTCTTAGGGAACAAACTGGGAGCAGCTGCCCATGCTGAAGCAAGGCCAGCTTTGTCCCTCCCTGCCTCCCACCTGGACCACCAAGGCACTGCCTCATTGCTGACCTTCAGCAGTGGAAGATTCTTTGGTGGGCTGAAGAAGGGAGAGGTGTGGAAAACCAAATGCTAATGTAGAGATAACAGGGAAGAGGAAAAATTTCTGCATATTTTACACAGTAGCCTATTGTCTGAAGTTTATAACGGTAAATGTCATTACAGAAAGACTACAAGTCAAAAGTAATCCACAAAACCTCCCCAAAGTTCCTTTCAGGCCTCCTTCCAGCTTTCGTGCATTTGCTCTCACTGTCCTATTCAACATTCCCTCCAAACCTTTGTAGGAAATTCAGAACTAGTAATGCCTGTATACATAAATCCTCAAAAGGTGCAAACTACAGACATCAGCCCATAAGCGCTGAAGCTGGTTTTGATCATTCACACAAATTTTTTTTTGCATTTATACAGTACAGAAGTTTTGCTTTAATAACACTCACAAGCTCTCTAAAAACCTCAAGCACAAAAAAGCACCTCTCCCTCACCTTCTCTCAACTGTATGATCTCTTTAATTACCTCTTCTGGAATTCTGGACTTAGGAGCAGGCTGTATGTTAACCAGATGCACAGTCAAAATACTGTGAAGACAAGAGTTTCAAAGAGAGAGAGGTTGGTTGGTATCTGTGAGATTGGCTTAGGTCCACCCAAGCAGCCAGGCACATTTTCAGGTGGCTGAGCTACACAGCTGGGAGAAGTTCACCAAACCTTTGGCAGAGATGGGGAGTTGCTGCTCCTACAAATTTATTTGTATTAATATGAGAAGATAATTCATTCAAGAATGCATAAACCTTATAAAAACAGGGGAGAGAGAAGATGGAATAACCTCATTCAGCTGAAATAAAGCTTCAGCAAAAGCTCAGGAAGAGCACTGTCTGGGGAAGGGAACCTTCTAGAAGCTCTAATCCTCGGAGGCTGTAACCCACTACCCAAAGAACAGCTTCCACACAGATTCCCAAAGAGCTGGAGAACAAGCAAGCTGCTACAGGTTCAGAAATTCCCTGATCACCCAGGGTCTAAATGCATATGCTCTGGTCCCAAAAAGTCCTGATTTTCAGAGGTCATCTGATACTACAAAACAAAGCATCTCTTCAGTTAAACTTCTCTGGGATTTGAGGTTAGCAATAAAACCCAGAAATCTGCATTGCTGTAGTACAAGTATAAAATGTGGTTTATCTCACCAGGGAAGTTCCATACTCTTTTCAGATTCCCCTGCTCAAGAACACTCCTAACCAATGCTGATCAGAACTGTTTTAGACACAAGAGTAATCCAAGCTGCAAACTGGAACTGCTTTGTCATCTAAGCCTTCAATCAGTTGTGAGGTCTGGGAGGAGAAACAGACTTGTGCAGCTACAGGCCCTGGAACCAGAGTTTCTTTGGCCACATGAGATTCATGAAAGAAAACTAAATACATAGCAATCAAACCTGTCCTTGCTTCCCCTTTTCTTATCCTGGGTTAGGGCAAAAGAGAAAGAAAAGTGTCTCTCAGTATCTTAAACTTAAAAAACAGGTGAGGTTCCCAGGAAAATCTCGGGGACCACCAAAGTGCCAATTGTTGCCAACATCTAAGGCTGCGAGTGCAACACTTCAGGATGACCCCAGTCTGAGACAGATCACTGTTCAGACACTGGCCTTGTTCTCAGTGAAGTGCCAGGCCACAGTCCCCAGAGTGAGAGTTCACAGGGAATGTGCAATCCTGAGCTCAGCGCACCATGTCCAGAATTCTTCTGGTGGACAGGGAGTGATACCCCTCCCTGCTGGTATCAAAAAGCAGAAAAGAAAGCATCCATCATTCTCTGGCTGTGGTGAACTCCGCACAAGAGAGTCCCTCAGAGCTGGAGGAATAGCAAGTACTGAACAACTGAGCAAGCTGGCAGTGCTGGGCCTTTAACAAGCTTCCTCAAGTCAAAGCGATAGGCATCTGCTGCTGCTGAAATTAGATGGCCAAAGTATAGATTACCACAAGCATTATCTCACAGCAGGCATCTGCAGAGTCCAGAATTTCCTGAAGTACCGGCAGAATCACTATGGACAAGAGGCACGCAGAATTTCAAGGCAAGTCTGTACATAACACACTCAGTCTGACACAGAGGTCACCTAAGAACAAGCTCTGATGTAGGTCCAGTGGCTGGACTCATTTGTTTTCATGGAAGGACACCTCATGGATGATCCAAAAAAAAAAAAAAAAGAGAGAGAGAGAGAGAGATAATGATCCTGTAGAAGCAAAGCCACAGTGCTAAAGAATTCTGAATTGCTTCATGACTGCCAGATAAATTTCTGCACACAGAGCTGAAGAGCTTGGAGCATCCAGCAAATGAAGCATCACCACAAGCACTTTGCTGGGGATACATCCCTTCAAAAGAGATTATCAGAAAAAGTACTCCCTGCTTTCTCCTAAAATATCTTTGGTGTTGAATAGGAGCAAACCAGTAAGATCTCAAAACAAAGTAAATCTACATCTAAAAGAAAGCATAAACATGTCTCAGACAAGAGACCTACAGAGTGGAAAGAGGAATCTTCAAATGTCACAAGAGAGTCACCCTTCTTAGTTTTTCTCTTGGCAAACAGATAACATTACTCATTTTACAGATGGAGTCATAAGAGACTCTCAAAAAGAGAAATATTTAGATTTTATTATTACCATCAACAAAATCTCTAAGCACTCTGGAAAACAAATATTTTCTAATTTGTAAAACAGGAGTAGCAGCTGTTTGTTTCTCTGAAAAGTTACTGTTGGCCCATGATGCTTGAATTGCTTTCTGTGCTTTCAAAATAACTGCCCCTCTCAACAAAGCCTTGAAGCAGAGAAGTCACATCTCCTCTTTGATGCAGTTCCAACTCCCCCGTTCCAGGAGAGCAATTCCATACTGCTCTGACTGAGTACAGACTATCTGACTTTTCCAAAACACAATGTTCCATCCATGTAAGACAATTTCATTTGGACATTAGATTGAGATAACAGGAAAAGTACATCCATCAGCACCTGCATGTTCCCTTTGTCATGCCGTTTTCTTTTGAGTATGAAACAACCTATATAGGGAAGAGGAATTCCTGTATTACAGATGCTGACAGTCCCAGGCTCTAATAGTTGTATACAAGCCCCTGCAGTCATCAAGCTGTTCCCAGCTGTGCTCCAGCACAGCCCACCCAAACACCTGGAACCCCACAGCAGATCCCCATCACTTTAAGACTCTTTGAGAATCTCCCTCAGTAATGCCAACTTGCAGGGCGAGCTATCCCCAACAAGTTCCAAAGGCAGTACCACCACACAGGCAGAAACAGCACGCTCAGGCCATGTGGCTTCATTTAATCCAAAACCAGCCTGGGGGGGTTTCCTGACTTTTAGGCAACCCAGCTCTCAGGAGACGTGCACTTCTAAGACCAGATCCATTCCAGCCAGAGTCTCAATTGAGAGTCCAAACAGAATAAATATGAAACAGGACAGAGCCTCACCACTACAGCAGGTGGTCCAAAATTTCCACTCTAAATTCTGGGGAACGGTGGGGAAGCACGCAGGAACCAGTCAAACCGGAACAAGACAGTTTTAAACAAGTCATGCTACATTAGGCTCAAGCTGTGAAATTTTCATCTTCCAGTGAAACAAGTGGCTCTGCCGTCTCCAGTACAAATCCTACTCATCGCTTCTCCCGTGGCACAAACAATCGAGGACATTCCGTGATGGGCACCAAGATTTGCAGTGTCTGACCTTACACTACAGCATTTAAACCTCAGCTGAGGTGCAGCCTCTCCTTTCCCTGGTTCTGCACTATCACAAGCTCAAACCCCCCAGGTTATTTCTGACATGGTCAAGGAAGCTGCAAAGTGACAGATCCTGCACAGCAGTGGCTCCACAGCCTGGCTCCCTGCGGGAAGCCAAGGGGAAGCGTATGGGGAAATGAAATGTTCCCAAGTTTCTTGACACCAGCCCTGGTGATCACTGCATCCTCCTCTGCTTTCAAAGGGCACCGCATTCAAGTAGAATCTGCTCTAAAATATTGATTTAGAGCAGATGTAGTTTAAAGAGAGTTTACAAGGAAAGCACTTTTTGATCTTTTTTTTATGCTCTAAAGGGAAAGCATGAAAACAAAAAGCAACGTTAAGTCATAAAAAAATAATTGTTGTAGACCTCAGCAATTTTTAATTCCCCTTCCTTCACTAAACATCTGGGTTTTGTTAGAAAACACTATAAAATGATTTTCCAAAACCTTTGACATGCATTGAGCAGTCAATAGGACCCAAAAGCTCAGGAGGGAGGGTTTCAAACCTAGTAAGTGTTGTTATTTATTAAGCCCTAGAAGCAAAATTGGTGTAACCATTTTCTCCTGCCTAACCATTCCCTGCTATTTACAAGGGCACAGGGGTAAGGAGTTAGCATGTTAAGACAATGCTCATTTAATAGAAAAAAAGGACATTACACCAAGGAAACTATTATTCAAGCAGACTCAGTCTGATGAGCCAAGAAAAAGCTGCCTCTGCACAACCCAGGGCTCTCGAGACACCTATGCGATTAAGTTACTTCAGAACAAATTAGTGCTCCATAAACTGATTAGACCATAAATAAGCCCAACAGGAAAGAGAGAAGCCACTGACAGACACAGCATCCTCCCGACAGCAGCTGAGCTCTACAGCTCTCATTCAGAATGAACATCAAAAAGCTGTCAGTGCCAAAAGGATTTGTGGCCTTTTTACTCCCAATTCAAAGTACGTCAAAGCAGATGCAATATCTACAGTAGATAACTAATCACAAGAATCCTATACTTTCATTTTCTCTCATCACTCAAAGCACAAATTGCAGCTCTCTCCCCGACCTAATAATTATTCGTATGGCTGCGTTTTGTTCTTCTCCAGCAGCAGCAGGAAACTTGATTGGAGCTGCAGGAACCCAGCCAGTGACTATCCAAGCTGCTGTTGTGATAGCACAAAGCAGAAGCCAACTCGGCAGGTAATTGGAGTTGGAAGTCAGAGAGATCTTCCTCAGTCAGCTTGAAATAGTAATTTCATAGGGGAGAAAATAGGTTGCCTTTATCTACCACAGGTTGCCAAAGGAAAACTTTGATCCTAAGAAAGATAGACATAATAAATACCAAGACACACTACCACAAAAAAGTATTAAAGGTGGGGTTTTTCAAGTCTGCAGCAATTCAAAAGGCATTTGGAATCTTCTCTGGAGTCACTACTAGGCACGCAATCACTTAGGAAAGCACAACATTCCCTTGCTAGGAAGGAGTACTTCCAGTGCTCAGCAATTATAGTCTCTTGCCCACTGACTTAATACTTTGGAAAGTCTCAACTACCATCCACACTGTAATGAGGGAATTCAGTCATGCTTCCAGAGTACTCCTAGGGAATCTTGGAGGGCTACTGCCAACAACTTCTGCTTCCTAATGCCATATTTCAAGTAATTCTAACGTACATGAAGCCCCTTCTTCATTTCCCTAAACTTCACACTCATGGAAGTAATTCTGAAGCATCAGAAGCCAAGAGAGAAATCTAAATGCTTGCAGAGCTGAAGTCATGGGGGATTCCATAATCAGAGTGTCCAGCAACACCAGTGAGCTCAGTGTTAATGCCAGCTGCCAGCACCCCTCTCATATGAGACTGGGGGAGTTCTCCCCCACTGTCCCACAAAAAACTCCAACTAACAACGTCCAGCAAGAAGCCAGAGGATGGTCATGAAGAAGAGGAATGAGGAATGAAGATTCACTTGTGTTTGCACAGGGCCAAGTGTTAACCTAATGGTCCACTGAATCAAAAGATTGGACGTGTACTGGACCAGGAACACCCACGCTTCGCAGAAACTGGGATCGTACAATTTTATTTAGCATATTATTGACCTGCTTAGAATCTATAAGAAAAACATACTGGCCTTAAATATTACTCCACAGTGATATTAAGCTGGTTTAGTTTTCAGTCACAGACTCCCCTTTCCCTTTCAGATTCAAATACCCCCAAACAAATAAAGTCACAAACCCCCAAAATATAAAAAACCCTTACAAAAGCCTCCCCCATTCCTCCCAAAATCCAGTAAAGTCCAGTTCAGCATCTCATCATTCCCAGGTGATTATTCTGAAAAAAAACCCTTTTATGCCACTCTCACGTGAAGTTCAGCACTTATTGGAAAATTTCTGCCCAAGTAAACCCTGTAATCATTTCGGACACCAGCACACTCGGACTGGAGTTTCACAGCATTAAATATTGTGCATGAAAGCAACAGTTAACACAACACAACTAAATGAAATAAACATTACAACTAACTTCTGATTTTGTTAAACAGCTCCAATAGCCTGAAAATAAAAATCACCAACCCTAAGTATGTTTTGATGAGCCAACAGCAAACTTATACCTATGAGTTTGGCAGTCAGAGGAAGGTTTTCACAAATTCTGTGATCATAACTGATAAACCTCTCTCTTCATCATGAGACCCATGTCAAGAGGAAAGGAATGGCCTCTCCTGTGATGTGATGATTTGGAAAGAAACTCTCAAATTCAGCAAAGGGGATTATTAAAACCTTGAGAAAGATCCATACTCAGTTAATGAAGACTCACAGTCCCCCATTCACCAAACCCCTACCCCAGACAGGTTCACACAGACAAGCTCAGGACACCAGAAGAGTTTTAAGCTCTTTCTTACAGTAAAACCAATTTTGACAATGTTGGAAAAGGTCTGTCTCAAACAGGCTGATTTTGTCAAATAGGGGACATCACAAAATTTCCTGGATGGTGCCTAAGCACAGAGTTAATAAAATAGGTCTTAAAGTCAAGTGCAGAATGTTGAAGAGATGTATCTCTCTTTTAACAATGACAACTCTGAAAAAACTTGAGACTTACTACCCTAGGCACTGCTTTCCCCCCAAATACACCCATATACCCTCAGAAGGCCAAACATTTCTGAAATTTCTTCAGCACCTCAGAAGGCAGAGTGGCAAAAAACAAGTGCTTAGTGGAAAAAACAAAAGGCAGTGATTCATATGCAATTAGCTGAGCTAAATTTACTACTGAAGCCATTGCTACTCCAGCTGTCCTTGACACCTGCACAGTAGGGACAATGGAACATGACAAGCATCCTCTTACCATCTATTGCAGTGTTCAGGCTGACACACGAACTTGAAATTGGTGACAGCTACAGCTCTTGAGCTGCTGCATTAATGCAATCAGCACAAAACCAGCCATGCACCTTATTCAAGCCTCCATTTGTCAGAGACAAAGCCAGTGGAAGCAATCAGGGCTTCTCCCACCTCTGCTAGATCCACCACCCAAAAAGCATTAGCACTCTAAACATTACATATGTCTTTTTACTCACATATTCAGTTTACAGAGACAGACAAGCAGAAAAAAACAGAGAATTGGTATCTGAAAAGTTAAAATGAAGGATGTAAAGGGAGGAAACTTGTTAATATCCTGTGCAGCACAAGTTTCTGCTGTTTCATCTTCCTTAAATGCGAATTAGACTGAAAGACTGAGAGCACAACTAAACTTCTGAGGTCAAGTTGCACATTATTTGCTAAGAACTAAGCAGTTCACTTTTTATTAGCCTATGCTCCTTCATTTACACAAGATACATGCAGAAACACTTCTCAGTAAAACAATTCAGGCTCTGCTGCCTAAGATGTGAGAAAAGCTGATGACAGCATCTTAAAAATCTAAGTGTCCTTTCCGTGCATGGGAAGAGCACTCACTAAGAATCACTGCACCACTGTTCTGGCACACATCCACCAGCCCTGCCCCAGACAGCAGCACAAATACACAAAAGCTCTTTTCTAAGGGTTCAGAGAAAGTGCAAAATACATTCAACTTGACACATCTCCCTGAATCCAAATGCTCAGAGGACAGGCTTTAATGTCCCAGACCCTCTGCTATCTTTATAAGGACACCAATTTGTACAGCACACATATTTTATCTGCACTACAATAACACCACAGATGAACATTAACCAGATTCCATGTGGTGTCTGCCAGGTGTTTAAATATTTTGCAACTCAAATGCTGAAATACTATCTGCAGTCTAAATGCTTAAGATTATCCAGTGAGAACATGTGTGTATTTCCATCCACTATGTAAAACACATTTTTTCCCCATTTGTTACATTTTAAGCAACAGACCAGAATTACCAACATACACTACGGGTCTTTTCTGAAGGTTGATGCCATCAGGAAGATTTAACTCACAAAAGCTTTCATTTTCATAATAGAAACACTGAAAAATATTTACTGTAACTTCTAATCCAAAAGACTCCACATTTATCTGCAGAAGGCAAGCCCTATATAATGTTCAAAGAGAACAAGCTCTAATATTGTGTATTCTGGTGAGTTTAGGCATATACTGTGTATGGTGTGTATTAGAAGAGAAAACATAATCCCATACTATGTATTAAACAACATTCTTCTCTTGGTCCAAGACAGACAACACTTTTCTGAGAATGGTGTAGGTTCTCTCCTTCTCTCTCCCAAGAGGTATTTCAGTGAGGTACATCTCAAACAAACCATCCTCCTGTATGAGTGCCACCACAGAACTTCCCCTCCAGTTTGGCCCAGACTCTACCCACTTCTTGCTTCTAAGAAAAACTGGTTGAGAAGAGAGATAGCAAGACCTTTTGCAGCCTGAAATATATTCCACCACCAGAATTCTGACCTGGACAGTTCTATGCACTAATATGTTGCTAGGTTAATATATTTACTTGGCTGCTTTTCCTCCTTCACCCACACTAAACTTCAGGTAAAAATTTGTGTAGTATCATTATTAGCAACAAAAGTGAAAGGCCCAAAGAGATCAGAACATTTTTTATAGCATGTCAGTTACCTTCTGAAGAGGAAAGAAATATCACTCCAGTGAGAAAGAACAAAAATACTTTTTTGTGTTTTTATCCCCTGACTACTCTATGGCTCATATAGAACAGTCAGCACTGACAGTCAGCTTTCTGAACAGGGGCAGGAAGGTCAGATTATCTCATACCTGAGCTTACAGACCATTTTAAACAGGTAACTGGATTAAAGCTATATACCCCAGAAAGAAAATCCACTGCAGCCTCTTCATTAAACAAATGTATCCTACTAGCACAGAATAAACTGGCAGCAAGGTAAATCAGCAGTAGTACCCGAGTTCTTCTCCACTCAGGATCATCAAAAACCAGGATTTGCCCAGTGTCACATACCTTCGATGCTTGAGGAGTAGAGATGACATGAACAGTGCTGGGCTTAACTCCATTTGCCTTAGGTCGCTTATAAAGGGCAAATCTGCTTTTCCTGCGCCCCCTGTCACCATTAGGGAGGGATCCATTATATCTGGAAATAAAGGAAAAAAGTTGAGCATAAACCAGTTTGGAATGCAGGAAAGGAGAGAGCGGTAACTTGGCCACAACGTTCTGGTATCATCAAAGGCACGGGGCAAAACAAAAAAAAGTAACAACCAGGCTAAGCTTGCTTCCTGAATTATGAGCACTCAAACATTCTTTACCTACCAATGGTTGGAATTTTATTCTCATTAAGAAGATAATTAACTACAAATTAAATACTTGGTTTTTCAAGCACAGAAACACCTCCTCATCTCTAGAATCAAAGGAATTTGGAAGAACAAACTCTGCATCTTCACTTTAATTTCAGAACATAAGGAGGTTTCAAATGTTTTTACCCTACCACCCCTCTCCCCACATCTCATGTAGGAGTGGAGGAAGAACAGGGGCAACTTGGAAGACCAAAGTAACTTAGGGGCAAGTAAAACTATGTGAAAAGGAATATTACTCACATAGAATGCTTTTCTAGTTGTGTTCCCCCCCTCTTTTTTTTTTAAAAAAACTTTAATCCTAAAGGCTTTATCTATTATTAAAGAAAGAGGATGCAAGTGTTTTTAATTTATGTGACTATCTGAAGCCTCACTAATGACTTTCTTTATCAGGTGTAACACAGGAGCCCTTGACAGTTCTTTCATCTCTCCCTGAGGACACAGACCCAATAGATTAATTATTCAGAGAAGTCTGAAGCCTCAAGGGGACAGAGCTCCTTCCCCAGGGAAGGGATCAACTGGAATTTTCTTTGCACTGCACAAGCACAGAATACACCACCACCTCACCCCCAAGATTTAGGTCAGGTAGAGGCTTTTCACCATCATTCCTGCCAACTCTCAGCTGGTCTAGGAGGAGCTTTCAGGGCTTTACTGCCTCTTCCATTCCTGATCCAGAGATTTCAGACTTTTGCCCAAGAAACTACAGATGTTATTCCACTGATAAATCACTTCTGTCTTACTGGTGAGGTCTGTTCTATACTGATCTCATGTATCTCTCTCCTACAGTCTTTATGATTAAAGGCTAACGTTGCAGGCAGAAAAAGAATATGAAAAAGAAAAGCAGCAATGCAACAACCCAGAATATTTTTTTTCTTATCATTACATCCTGTATATGTAACTATTTGAATAACAAGAGAATGCACTTTGAGAGCCTCCCACCCTTCTGCAAACCAGCAGGAAATGGGCAATGGATGAAAGATGAAAGCAAGAGACCTCATTGCTGGGGCTCTGGAGAAGGCTCACTGCTCACTCCAGGCAAGGATCACCAGCTGTCCCATGGGGAAACAGCTCACAGTGCACAGCCACCACGTCTAAACAGCAGGAATCCCAAATGCAGGACTGCTGAATGACTGAGCACAAGCAAGAACAGATTTAAGATCAAAATAATCTCAAATCTCAGTACTGTAGAACATAAAACTCAGACATTTAAAAAATGCACATTCAATACATGATGCTGAAGCCACATAGAAAGTTGAGAGACTTTCAGCTGAACTTGTCCTCCCACTCCCATTTTCACAGGGAAGACTACTGTGTCTTTCTGGAATATTAAAAGAGATTCCCTAACACAGCACAAAACCAACAGGAGTAAATCACTACTATTTCATGCCAGGCCTACTTGCACCTTGGAAATTTGTTATTAATGCTATTCCAGAGAAGTGCAGCACAGTGGATCCTCATCACAAGAGACCAATCCCTAGAAAAATACATCAATATGTTCCACAGGCAGCTTAAATACCAGCACTTAAAATAGGAGTTATTTGATTCTCCACTTGAATCTCCCCGGATATATGCACATGCTTTCTTTCAAAGACACTATTATCAGGAATATGCCAGCAAGTTTTAACTTGTTGAAGACAACATTCTTTCTACAAGTATTTTTATCTGGAAACCTAAAAAAGTAACAATTCCCTCAGAAATAATGTATAACGACTATATATTACCATTGCTAGCTTTACATCCTGTAACTATCAATTTTTCTTATACTTGTGTAACTGCTAAACAGTACTGAACTAAAGTAGTTCCACTGGAAGTTAAAACCAGGCAAGTGGTGTTTTATTGGTTTGGGTTTTTTTCTTCATTTTCAGAAAACAATTTTAACTGGGGAAGGCCGCTCTAACTCATTTCTGTGGGATTTAATTACTTTTAAAAGAGAGAAATAAAGAAGCTCAAGGTTAAAAGACCTCTTGGAAACTTCAAATAGGAAGGAAATACAAGCAAAGTGAAAGCTGAACTCATTTATCCTGATTAGCACTGACAAATTTTCATGAAGGCTTTCCTTGTGCCCATTTCTACATTTCCTTTCCACAAAGGGCAAGAGGAATTGAGTGGTAGTTTTATTATTTGTTATGCTTTAATTATAGACCTGCAAGTTTGATTTTGATTCGACAGCGGTAGAAAGAGCTGGGACAATTCCTAGGGATACACACATGTTTTAGAAGGGGGGGGAAAAAAGGGTGTGAGAAGTTGCCCCTCTCCACAGCCAGCAGATGCCTTCATTTTTCCTGCACCAGGCCTCTCAACTTGTTCCCCACAAACCAACCCTCCCCATGGCACTGTGGCCACACCTTTCCTTCCCACCCCCGAACAAGCTCCATCCCCAGTGACCCAGCAGCAATGCCCTGGGATGCTGCCAGCCGTGGCAGGATTGCTCCCTCCCACCTTCTCTGCCCTGCTCCTGAGGCAGCAGCCCCACAGCCTTGGCCCATCCCTGCCTTTCTGACAGGAGCTGTCCCACAGGACACAGCAGGATTCAGCACCCAGGAGGAGGAATAGCTGCCCACACCTTGCTGAGCCAGCTTTTCTAAGCACAGGCACAAAGAACTACAACAAAACCTGCCCTCTCTTCTCCAGTGCTCTCAGCTCTTCCACTGAGCAGTGCCTGGGTGAGCAAAAAGTGCCTCCCTCTGAGCAGCAACAGGATGGAATCACAGATGGAGAAGGGACAAGGACTGAGGCCACAAATTCCCCATCACAAAACACTGGGAGACTCCAAGCTTCCCCACAACCAACAGAAGCTTCCTCTCACAAAGCTCCTCCACAAGCAGGAGTCATTTCCCTTCTCCTTGCACTCTTCCAATGGCTCCACGATCAGCTTAGGGACCAGCACATTAGCACACAACTTTTTGCTTCACAAGAAGGCCAGTACTACCAAAAGAACTTGCATCTGAAATTCTCCTTCATCGCACCAAAAAGCCTGGAACAAATGTTGTTCTCAACTAATAAAACAAACAAGGAAAAAAAATCAAATTTCACAGGGACAGAACAATCATCTCTGAGAGCATCCTGCCCACATGCAGATCGATGGGGCACTTCCAAAGTTCTCCAGATGTTCATCAGACCAATACACGTGGAAGGAGTGGTCCTGTACTTCTGCCAAACACTTCTCAGTGACAGCAGTACTGGGACAAGCTGCATTATGAAACCTCGTGGGATAATTATCTCAGCTGATAGCACTATTCCTTGCAAATAAGGGAGTGGTGCTGGCATGGGCTATGGGCACCATAATTATCAAAGCCAGTTTCCTACAGATTTACATCAAACACTTGAAGAGTTTGGTATACAATGAGCTGCAAACTCCAATTAAGCTTTTCCCATGGCTGGGATATGTAATGAAAGCCTCTCCTCCGCCTGGATTCGGGGCTGTCTGGAGAGCAAGACCACACATGCTCGCTCCCACAGTCCACTGTGGCAAGTTCCTACTTTCTACAAGTCTTGTACTACTTGTACTACTACAAGTACTTGTCTACTTCAGAGATCAGCAACAAGCTTTGAACTGTGTGTCAGAGAGCTTGTTACACAAGCTTTTTTGGTTTATGCTTACTTTGGTTTTGTTTTTTAAAAAAATCCAGGCTAGACAGTGGCGAAGAGTAAATGACAGCTCTGTTACTTGGCACGAGAGCTTTAAACCTTGACCTGCACCTTGGAAAGTTTGATGTCAACTCAAGGAAGTCATCCTTAAAATTAAGGTATATGCTAGCTGACATTGAAAGTGCTGCATGTAGCTGATTTTTTTTTGACAATGCTATCAAAATACAAGTCATCATAAAACTTAAATACTTCTCCATACCTATGCAAACTACCTCCCAAAAGACTAAAACTGAACAACTCCTGGTTCTCACCAGTAATATTTCCCCCAGATAAAAAGGAGTAATTTTACTTTGCTTTCCTTGTCTATAACTAACAGATCTATGGCACACCTCATCATTTTTGGATGAAAACCATCCCAAATGACAGACTTGGCTATAAACAGATGAGATGCTGCAGTTGTTTCCATAGCTCTAGTGAGTCAAACAGCACATCTTTGCTCACTAAACAATAAAGCTGCAGAAGTGAAGTCAGACTTGAGTAAATCTTCCCTTGTAAGTACATTCTGATCCCATATTTGGTAGAATCCTGTAGTACATTCTCCACACATACCAAAATTCAGTTTGTGCTTACATTGTATTTTTACCATCCCTGAACCAGTGTGGTCCCACACTGGTGCCAAAAGCAGCACTCTCACCTTTCATTTCTTAATTCATTCCCACTACTTCTCTCCTTGGTTCATATGAAGGAGAAACAAAACTATATTTATGCTTTAAATTCAGTTTTAAAACCACATTCCTCACTCTCCAGCCCATTGCAAAACCACAGAAGCACTTTTATCAGCAACATGGAAAACAGCAGAGAGAGCAGGAGAGATTCCCTTGGAAGCACTGCGAGTCTACAGCTATCATGACATCCATGACATATGAAGGCTAAAGATACATTATTCACCTTTGCAATACCCAGTCCCAGAGTTTTTCACGGCTCCACACTCAAGTCCTGACTAACTGGAAAACCCTCTGCTGCTGAAGCATCCAACACTCCCTCCCTTGAACACACATTAAAAGGGAAGAAGCCACATGTTTATACTTTATAGCAAAACACAAACAGAAAGCTTCAACATATGCAAAGTTGACAACAAAATAAGCATATTTGTGTCTCCTTTTATATAATATCACTGCCAGTACTTCATAGTCTTTACACCCTCTCCCCTTGTAACAACCTCAACAATTCATTTTGTATCTAGCAGTATTTCAGCAAAAGAATGGCTAAGGATTTCCTTTTGGAAAAAAGGCAAGAATTCTTTCAAATACATTCTTCTGCATCAGAGCTTCAGAAAATAAGCAGTTGCTGTCTTCCAGTTATCTGTGAATTTCAGTGAAACAGAACAGTGAAGTTATTCTCAAACTTAATCTCATGGGGAAGAGTTGCCAAATAGCAAAAGCGAAGCTAAGGAGAACTTCTGTACCAACAGGATACTCCTGGTTCATTTCCTCCTTTGAACTGTGTTCTCTGGTGCTGTATCAGCGTCACAGATATTAACTCAATATGAATTTAGGTCTCAGCTTGTCTCCAGCTGATTGCATGCATCAATGTCTGTCTCAGAAGCAGCCTCCACCTCCAGAGGTGCCACTGCTAATCCCGTTCCTGTTGGGAGTTCTGGCAGTGAGCACATGGCTGCTCCTTGAACAGTGCAGCGCTGCACAGACCACTACAACAGATTGCAACAAACACCTTTAATGCTGGACTTTCTTGGAGGCTGGAAGGAGGATGCTGTTTTATCCTTGTTGCCCTCATCCCCTGGCACTCAACAAGCCTTGAGTGACCAGAAGGTTCCCTTATGTCTTCCCAGGGTGCCCTTTCCCCACTGCATCACATCATCTCTGGAAAAATGTACAGCTGCTTCCTGGCCACAGAATGACAGAAAACAGAGCTGGCAGAGTCACCTGCTCCATCCCCAACTCAAAGGCTTGATCCAGCCAATCCATGACATCTCTGTTTCAGTTAGTCGGGAAGATCTGGGCCTCCCCACTGTGTTTCAACATCTTTAGTTAAAACTTTCCCCATGCACACAGCAAGGGAGACCCAGGTCAAGCAAGTCTCCTGCACTTCCTGCTAAATCCACCAAAGAGCTTCAACAATCTGTTCTCTCTTCTTCTCACAGCAGGCTCACGTGCTAGAAGATGAATTCCCATCAGATTTTTCTTCCTTTCTGAAGGAAAATGTTTTAAGTAGTTACAACAGCAAAACTAAAGCAGTATTAAGTAGAAAGACTGCAGCAATAAGCAACTCATGGATAACCAAAGGACTTCCATCCTTGGATTACCAAAAGCCACTGATCCAAGACCTTTGGTTTATGCAACCTGGGATGAGGTCCTGAATGAAAGACACAGTCCCACCTCAGACTGCTGGCTAAGACATCTCCATAGGCATAAATGCTTCCTAATCACTACCAGTTGTACAGCTTAATAAAGCCAGTCTTCCTGCAGAGCAAGAAAATCCAAACCAACAAGTTCCAAAGTCCCAAATAATCTCATCTCTTTACCCAATTAAAAGCAATGTTTTTGCATCTGTGAACTTGATTATCCCTGAGAAAGGTATGTTGGAGCTATTAACTGTGGCTATAATCAGTTTGGGGTTGGTTTGGTTTTTCTTTTCTGCTTCTGAGACAAGTGTTTGTTCTTACAACTTGAATTTGTGAAGTCATTTTACTATCATAGAACACTTCAGGAAGCATTCCCTTCTCCAGCACTTTTGGAACACTCATTGGCATGGTGATTAGTCCTGTGTGTGTTCATCACAAGCCTTCTCTTCCCCAGCACCAAATTTTAGTACTCCTTGCTTTGTTTACTGCTCCCTGTACTGTCCTCGAGCCTTCTCAGAGGCTGCAGTGATTCAGTGAAATGCAGCCTGGCCTGATCTGTGCCATGACCCCAGATTTTTCAGAGAAAAGGCTGACTTGCATCACTGGCTCATGATTAGGAGTTATTTTTAATTACTTTTTTTAGCTACCTTTCAAAAGTTGCTCCGAGCATCAGGAACCCAGCAGTGAGCTGGCCCCAAAGCCTCATGCTATATGCACAGAGCTTTTATGTTCCAGCCAGGCCCTCTCTGATCAGAATCACAAGTATGGATTAGCTGAGCACACAGTAAAAGGTTATGTACACCATGAAAAAAAACAACAAACAAAGCTTTCAGAGGCACCTACAGCAGATCAGATAAGCTAGAACCTACTTTCCTCCTTCACAGGGTATACAAATTAAATATAACCTTATCTACTGGAAACACCACAAGAAGTCACATGTGCAGTAGCTGAGGTTCTCCAGGGTGACCTTAATTATTCCCTGGTGTTCTGAAACAGAACTGGTCACTCTTCTGGTTTGGGGGAAAAAGCTATTCCTGGATGTTGTGGCCTCCTCCTGTTCCCCCCACCTCCACCCACCAAGCAATGAATGAATCTGGTACCCTACAGATAAGGTTAATTCATTTTTTAATTACTCCACTCCACACATTTTCCTCCACCACCAGCAGGACTACCCTGCTATTATAACAGCTGTAACAGAAGAGTAATAAGAAAATCAAGTTTGTTTCAGGGAGAATATTTATAGAAACTACAGCTGACTAATCCTCATGCATGTCTGGCTTACCTAACACAGGCACTTCAAGAAACATGCACCTGATCTGTATTAACTGCACCCTACACAAAAAGTTAAAGGATGCTCTTGGCTTGCAAATACCAAATGGGTTGTGTAAGAGCTGCTTTTAATCAGCTTTATTTACACCACACATCCAACTACCTCCAAAATTCCCAAAACTCCTTGCTATTTTGATGCTCTTCTCCTCACTGAGGGGCAGAGGAAGAAATTCTGGAGTAAGAAAATACAGAAGCAGCAGAAGCAACCAGTCCCCAAGCGAGGGGCACAGGAGTCAGGGATCCATTACTGCAGCTACTTGTCACAGAAGACCAGGGAGATCCAGTCAGGAATACAAAAGAGCTGGTGTTTCTTCTAGGCTGGGAGGAACTTTCTGCAGAAACTTCTTATTACCCTCCTTGATTTTTCTTAGCAAGTAGCTTGTTACTTGTCCCAAATAATTTTTCTGGAAAATAATTTGTTAGTTTTGTTTTTGTGAAACCAAAGACATCTGAATAAGTAACACAAGAGTTTGATTAAAAGCTGATACTCTGGAAGAACCCAAGAAACATGCTGATGCAGCCTACTAGAGCATCAGGATAAGCTTCAATTAAAGCAGTCAGATAACGTGACAGTTCCAAACAACTTAATAGCTAAAAACTCTCTAGGCAGGGATGACCTGAGTCTGACAACATAAAACACAAAAGTCATCCATAACCATGATATTGGCAGGGAAAAAGAAAAGTAGCAACTTTAACAGAAAAAAACCGCCACATTTAAGATATTATTATATCAATTCCAACAGAAGTAATATGCTAGCAGAGAATTAGAATGCAAGAGGTTCTCCTTTTAGAAAGTAGAGGGTATGGGGCAAGGAAACCTCTTCTTTCACATAATGATTTCCTTAACAATCCTTATTTCCAACATTTTACTGCTCCCCCCAGCATTCATTTAACAAGGAGGCAGTTTTATTCAGTGCTTTAAGCCCATCTCCAAAGCTGTCAGCTAAAACCATTCGCCGCTGCATAAAACCAGCAATGCTAGTGCACAGCAAAATACAGGGTATAAACTAATCAGGTTCATTTCAAAGGATGCTTTTTATTTCAGCTAAAAGAGCACAAGAGGTGGGCAAAGCACCATGTTTAGAGAATCCTCTTTCCAACCCTAAACCTCTCATAGCATGGAGGAAATGCTACTCATCTGAGAAGGATCTATAATCTAGCCAAACACCACTGGAATTGTTTGATATGCCATTTGGTTAAATATTCACAAATACAGCAGAAAGCAAGATCTGGCTTTCACTGCATTCAAAACAAGTCAGAAAAACACAAAATCCCTTTCAACGCAAAGCACTACGCACAGCTGGGTTTCGGTGCACAGGAAGAAAGAAGGGCAGGAGGAAGACTGCTGATCCACACCACCAGAGGAACCACACAGCTTTGTTTGGAAACTATTTACAGTCGGCTCTTAAACATCAGGTCAAGGCTGCAAGTTTCAAAATAGACACAAATGAGACATCATAGCATGCAAGGGGACGAGAGACCTCAAAACCCACCTGCCCTGACATTCTGGACACTCTCCCAACCTCTTTGTGCTTCACACATGCTCAAAGGGGCAAAACCAATCTGTTCGAATTTTAGCCTGCGAATGAACAGTAATAACACCACATTACAGCTGAAAACTTCACTACATTAAACATTATGGAGAAACTACATTTCACTCAAAGGACCATTTGGGCCATTGAAAATAAAAGCACAGTCCCAACAAGTCATTTCCTAAGAAATCAAGTGCTTTCCCTAAAACCCTATCAAGGACTATTTGATAGTTCACATTTTCATAAGAAAATGTGATAGCTTTCTTATAACTTCAGTTCACCTCCAAATACAAGCAGTTGCAAGGTCATTTTTGTGCTTCCACAGACAGTGGAAGAAGTTCCAGGATGTCTGTTACAGCTTTTTCAACACTCATGCATGACAAGAATCTTCTTAGGTTGGTTTCAGTACCATTTAGCACAGAGGAAGAGATAAAATTTGCATCCATTTTGTGAATACAGGTGATCTCACCAGCAGTGCACTGAATAGAAAGTGAGGCACTCAACTACTGCATCCTGAGCTGCAACATCCAAGTCAAATTCTATCAATTTTAACATTCCTTTTAGCTTCCCGGGGAAAAAGACACCCTTACAAATGCACAGCTCCCAGTTCAATCCCAACTGCTGAACAGAATCCCAAATATTTGCCTCAGAAACAGAAAATAAAGAATTGGGTCTCCTCCTTTGTAGCACTCGCAAGCATTGCTGCCTCTCTGAACACAGCAGCTTCCTTAATATCACTGATTCTGCATTATATCAACTGCTCCATGGCACAAGCTGTCAAAGGGAAGATCATCTACTGCGCTGCCTACTCCCAGCACATTTAGAGTGGGTAAGTAAAGAGAAAAAGCAAAGAGTTACCTTTCTGTCTGTTCTTGGTGAGCAAGTGTGTTATGTGCCCTAAAATCCACACAGGATAAATTATTCCTCATACCCAGTTTGAAAGAAATACCTGAAACCTACTGGATCTGTGTGTGGACCATAAGTACAGAGGCATCACAGCACTGCTGAAGCTGTGGGGGTTTTTTAAAAGTCTTAATAAACCAGAAATTAATAGTGCAGCAATGCAGAGAACTAGACTTCAATATATCTTCTTCAGACTTAAAACACACTGACAGCTTACTAATTCACAGCAACCTTGGGTGTTTGCTTTTATCATAATCTGTAACAAAGTTAATCAGACATCTCCAGCCAGGAAAAGATTTCTGCAAAGCCATTAAGTGTTTACTGTTGATCAGCAAAATGAATTCTGATCTATGTACCTTCATGACAGTAAAGTCTTTCAGCTTCACACTTTCACCTACAGAACGCTGAGATTTTGCTTCCCTTAAGAGGGCTTCCCAAAATGTTACATAAAATAAACATTGGCTTTTCACAGGCCTCAGAAAACATCACTTACTAAGAATGAATCAAAGCAACAGAAGTGATGAATTCCTCATGTTTTTCCACTTCCAAAAGTGGAAAATCTTGCTCAGAGATTTTGATTTCCAGAAGAATCTCACTACAGAGCTTCGTGTAGCAGTGCCTGAACAAGAGATCTTGCACTGCCATGGTCTGCAGATGGGAAGGCATCTCCTCACTGAAGCATCAAGAGTTTTATGCAAGACAACCACACAAGACAGTGTTTATACACGGATGCAAGCTCTGAAACTCTGAAGCCACACTGAAGGCTCTACAGCAGATAAGTTTCCCAGAGAGAAATCTTCACTTAGCTCATCCGCAGGGCTGTTCCAGCCCATCTACTTCTGGTTATACTCTGCAAGCTGAAGTTTCATTCCAACAGATATTAAGTAATGTGCACAAGTAGCACAATGGTTTGTAGAACAGAAAACAAGTTTAAAACCACAGATAGCTCTCCCTCAAATTTTTTCCTTTGGAAATCCAGCTCTTTTTCTTTGCCAACACCCACAAAGACAGACAGCATACTATTACTATTTTTCTTCACCAACCTTCAAGAAAACAAGCCATCCCATATGTTTCACTCCATTTCTCTAGATTCCTTTGATTTTAAAGGCAAGGATGCCCTATGGGGCAAACCAGACCAAGAAAACAGAGGATCTGTTTAAAGCAAAGTTTCTCCAAGTACAGGCCATAATATCAAACAGCATTACAGGACTTAAAAGTAGCTTTTGCAAGCCAAATGGAAATTCAGCTGTGGAAATAAAGCTCATGAGCCCAAGACTGAAACTGGAAGTGCATTGCCCAGCAAAGCATGACTGCAGGAGCTAGTTCAGAGACACAGAAATCAAGTAATTGATTACAGCTGCCTGGCTCGAGATATTTCCCTGTTGCCCTCAAGTTTTTATACCTGACATCACTCTCCATAAGGGCACCTTGGCCATGCCGCACTGTTTTCAGCTGAAGAGGGGAGTGGTAAAATGCTAAAGAGCTTTGCATCCACTGCAGTGCATGAGGAGAGATATATATATATATATATATATATATGGATATATACAAGACTCAGATTTTATCTGTACTACCTCATTTTTATGTGGGTTTTGCAGATACCCAAATTATTTCCCATCCTCCCCTGCCCAGCTTAAGGTGCTGCACATGCATTTCAGAATATAAACCACACATTCCCTTGCTACTCTGGCAATACTTTGGCATTATACCCACAGGAACATCTCTATGGGTCTCACACAACTATCTTCCTTTCCTCCTACAGCCCTGTCAAAAGCAGAGGAAAGAGCATTTGTAGAAATCTCTCAGGCTGTACCACCCTGAGGGGGAGCAGAAGATAAGAATGACATCCAGAAATACTCACACCCCATCAGTCTCTTTCAGTATCTTTGTAAAACTCAGAAGCAAATCTCCTGGAACTGCCCCTTATAAAGGAACAAGCCTGGAATCTACTGGAGAAGCATTCATGTCTGAACAAATCCCAAATTTTTCCTTTCAGAGTTTTGCCCAAGGACAAAAAAACTCCACTAGGCTATTTTACAACCACTAGGAAAAGGAGACTTTCCACATCCAGAAAATTTACATGTTTGAGTAACACAATACTATTCTTAGCTCTGAACTGAGCTCATACACAAGGCAAAATACGAGGCTGCTAAACTACATGGGACCTTGTTTACAATTCTCAAAACAGTTTCAGGTTGTGTTCGAAATTACTCCAAAAAGCTGGTTTTCCAAGAAAAGATGGCATTCAGAGTTATTCTCATCTACATCTACCCCTGAGTTACCTGGGGTAGCAGAACATTCATGTCCATTCTCACTCAAACTCAACATCCCACCACTGTTATTACTACTGCAGGCAGCAGACGTGAAGCAATAGTACTGACAAGGAGAACAATGAAAAAACAAGGAGTTTCATAAGCCAGGGAACCAGCAAAGCATGATTTCCTCTGGGTACATGTCTTGCAGTTGGATTCCTCCTTTGTCTACTGAGGTGACAGCTCCAACTGGAGCTTTTCCTCAGAGGTGAGAATCAGTCACATGGATTCCCTGATGTCTAACAAGGAGGGGGGTGGGAATCTCATTCATCTTACAGCCTCTCCTCACCAAAGCTCAAATAGCATCGGGAGGCTGTGGAATAAAATCAGTTCAGTGACATCCTTCATTTCCAGTTACAGACTACAACCTCACCTGTCACTACAGCTCTCAGTAAATCACAGTGTATTCACCAGAGGCAGATGGAAAATGACTGGGATAGGGAGCCAGTGGTGCCAGCACAGGAGCAGTGACTGCTTCACTCCACCTGTGGTATCACCACCCCAAAACTGTTGTTAAACAGCTTATCCCACACCACAAATACCAGCAGTTCTAGAGGCTACCAGCAGTTATGACCATCAGTGTGAAACAGGCACCTGTTCAGAACTTCTCCAGATTTTAACCAGGATTCATTTATGCCAAGACAAACTGCCCATCTGAACAGTCATTATCTGGACTTTTGTTCTTCCATAACAACAAGTAACAAAAAACTAAAAGGTCCTGTCAAATCCTGCTTGCTATACCACATATTTAAAATTTTGACAACAGCTGTCACACTGCATATGTCTGTACATCAAATAAACTCCATCCTTCTCCAAATACAGAATAAAGTCTAGGAACAGAAGCAGGAAGAAAATGAAATGTGTGTTACTCCTGACCAGACCAGCCTTTACATTTAATAATGACTAAGTAAACCAAAGACTGCTCACAATCACTTATGCAAGAATCACTTAGTTCATGCACAAGTAAGAATGGTGGCAGGAGGTGGGAGAACATCCCTTTGCACTCGTGGTTACAATGAATGTGCTGTTTTTACAAGTGAATACACTTATTTTCTGGATATTAAAGAGCATCATACATTCTTATCTCTTCTAGTTTAACTCAGCTAAGTGTTTTGGTCTCTTGACTTAGGCATGACAAACTGATCTTTAATGCATTTCTCAATCTCTGTACAGCACAAAGCATCCCACTTTTACCATCTGAAATATTTGTAACTAATTTCATCGGTTCACAAAAGTGAGACAGCTGCTTTTTCTCAACTGTCATTTTTGCCCAAACCTTACAAATCAGCCCATACCCTTCTGGCTTGGGTCTGAATAGAGTCTGCAACTGGACCCCAGCCAACCCCAAATCCAGTTCCTTCCTTCCCGCCTGGACTGGCTACAGAATGCCCAGAGGTGAAAGAGCGAATCACTTTTCCCTCAAAAATCTGCTTACCCTTTAACAAAGTATCATTTTACCATTGTTCTCTCTCCACCAAGAGATTTCCAGTAGGTAAAGACATAATATAAACCAGTCTCCTCCAAAGAGCTGAAGGTGCAAACCAGCAATAAATGATCAGAGGCCAGTTCTTGAGTTGAATTTAAAGTCACATTGCACATAATAAACTGCGAGGGTACACAGAGCTTGACTTACACCCTGCTAATCACTTAAACCCTGGCTTTGCTTACAGAGGGAACTGTACTTTCTGTAGTCTTCCTGCATCCTTACATGGACAGCTATTTGCTGGATTACACCAGTCTCTGCATGCTGGAAACTCCAAACTTGCAATAAAACTGGATATATGGCACTCCAGTTTTGCAGCTGGAAGTGGGATTGCACAACCAGAGATAAGGCACAGCTGAGCGAGCCATGGAACTGCAGCATTTTGTGCTCAAACATGGAAAGGAAGGCACCAAACCCAAGGCTAAAGTTAAAGCTCTTTCGCTCTGACAGCAAGCAGACTGTGAAAATACTGGGAAAAAACCAGCTTATTTATCTTTCATAGGGAAAAGAAGGAACATACCTAGAGCTTTTGGGAAAGCTCCATCAAAGTCTTCAAATGGGTGCAGGGACCCATTACCAAAAAGGGTAGAAAAGAACATTTGGGTATTAAGAAAATATTTGTGAAAATTATGGAAAAAAATTTGCTGTGCACATCCCTAAAACTAAACAAGCAGCTTGCAGTCTCTAGCCCAGCACCTTCAGCAAGGCATCTCAGCTAGAGAACAAGTCTCAACACAGTCAGTAAGGCTAAAGCACTGCAGCTTCCACGGCCACTGCCCATGGAGCCACGTTCCTGCAACCTCCCGGAATGCCAGCACCATCCCAAGGGCAGCTGCATCACCAGTGGTGTTTTGAGGCATCTCTCATCTTTCAGACTCTTCATTCTTCCAGTGAAGCCCAGCTAAAAACAAAGTGGAGTAAAAAACCATCCAAGGCTTGTCCATTTGGCTGTTGCCAAACTTCCTTCTCCAGTTCTCGCCCTGATGGAAGAGGTTACTCAGATGCTCGTATGGCCTATAACACCTGCCTCCTCACAGATCTGCCCCAATTCCAAATCATTCCATTTGCTTAATTTGCTGGTGGCTTTTTGGCAAAAGCCACCAAGGTGGTGACAGCCCATTTAATTAAATCTTCTGGCAGAGTCAGATGAGGGAACACTTATGAAGAATTCCTCTGCCTGGACTGCAGTCCTTCCAGAGGAGGTGCAGACCTGCAGCAGGGCACTGCCACCTCTCCCATCACACACATGGCTCTGGGGCTTCTGGAATGGGTCTTCTGCCCACAGCCCAGCAGAGAAGGCCACACACCAAACTCATGAATCAAAACTCACTCCCTGATACACTGAGAAACTATTCCAGCAAATTTTAAGATTCAGAATGCAATTCAAACTAAGTATTGCACATATGTTAGCAGAAAGGTTAGGGCAAGCACAAGGTAATAAATCCTATCAAGTCTGAAAGATTCTTCTTCAACACCAAAATGATTTTGAATCCAAGTATTGAGCTGCACAGCTCTTTGCTCTCAGAGGTCAAACATGCACTAGGAGGAAGGCAAGTTGAAAGTATAGCAACATTTTGGTATATTAGTCAATGCTCCATAAAAAACACAGTCAATCTGTGAGGTGCTGAACCCTGCCACGGGATGTGCTGGGAAGCAGGAACCACGCAGCCCTTGCTATCTTTCACCAGCTCCGCGTCTCCTGTGAAAGGAGGACACACACACACAACACTCCTGTTTCAAAGGCTGTGGCTTCACCAGCACTAAATCAGACACCAACAATCAAACTGAATTCATGCTGTTGCACATGAAGAAATACAGCTGTGCTTATATCAAAGTTTCAGCCCATTAACTTCTGTGTCCAGACTAAACAGTTCTTTCACTCTTCCTAAGGGCACGTGCTCAAGGGTTTGCACATTTGGGCTCCAGTTGATTTGTAATAGGCAAGCAGAGGTTTAAGCTTTTAATCACTTCAATTTGTTTACTTTCATACAGTGACTAATTGTCTTCAGTCAGTCCCACTCCGTCCTCACCCATGACATTTCCATGCCTTAAGAGGATACACGTCAGAAGTTTGAAGCCTACCTGTTTGTTGAGGCTTTATTAAAGCCTGCCAGTTTGAAGAATAAAATTGTTTCATGACAGCTTATGAACTTACTGGACTCTAAATTAAAGACAGCACACGTATTTCTGGGTAAAGAGTAATTTGAAAGCCCACTAAACCCATCATTACAGTTCAATAAGTATTTCAAAAAGATAAAAAATGTTCCTCAGAGAGAAAGACTGACAACAATTTTTTGTCCTCAATTCCTTGAATGTAAAGAGAAAAAAAAAATTTTGCAACAACAGGGGTCAGTTAACATTACAGTACTCAAGGAGATGACCATAATGATTCCCAGCCCTCTGCTTTTAACCTACTATGTGCCAGCTGTCTCATAACTTTTCTTGCCTGTCCCTGCTCCTCTGGGGAGGCAGCACAGCAAACAGACATTTTACACAGTATTTATCTCACTGTGCAGCTGCCTGCACCTCTGGTAAATACAATTAGTTGCTACACGGCAATGTAGCTATATCACAGTTAATATAAGCAATAAATATGACAGAAGAACATGAGGTCTTTATTGACAGACACTTGACGAGGGCACGTGTGGCCTTTGTACCAATTCCCTAGAACAGGAAGCTTTCTGCTACCCAGATTAGGTACAGCTCACATCTACTTCATCCTCCTTGAAACTCGTGAGTTCTAGCTACAGTGAGGTCAGTGTGCAACATTAAAAAGTATACTGTTAAATGACCTGAAGTAAATCACTTCCAGAAGCACAAAACAGAGCTTGCTTGCTTTCCCTCCCTTCAGGAGAAACAAACTGCTATTGAAAGCAGGATGTCTAGTAGGTCCTTCAGCTATCAGCACCTTCATATCATTCCTCATCAAACAGAGTTCATCTCCAAACCACTTTGCTTTTAATACAACAAACACTTCAGCTTTGTAGACATCATCTGTATCCATTTTCACAACTGCTGTTTATAATGTGTTCCCTACAGATGACATTTCTGTTGTGAAACAGAGGAAAGCTTTTAGCTGAATTACTCTTTCTTCTCCGTGAGCCAATAACTGCTGTACTACCCAGCTGCGTGTGTGCTTCCCAGCGATCTCACACGAGGACTTCCAAGGCTGGAATATGAAGAACTGAGCGAAACTTCATTGCAAAACAGCTGACAGTTGCTATTTTTAGGAACAGAGGTGATACTAATCAGTACAAGTAATGGTAGAAGCATTGTCTAGATGAAGACAATGCAAGTCCAGTGTCACCTTGTTCACACACCACTCATAATCCCATCACACTAAAATGCTGCGTCCTCCTGCCACACGGCCCCTCAGTGACAAGCCTTCCAAGACCAAATAGTTTAAACTGCTGAAGCTTCACTGTACAAGGATTTCCTACAAGGACTGTCTTCCTGGATCCTAAGATCTTTTAACTCATGCCAACAAGTGCTGTTTGTGGAAAGGGAAGGAGAGAGATGTTTATTCCTAGGCAAACCCAAAGACAGGTTACTCTTAGTGCTGAATTCCCAGCACCATGATGCCTACTCAGACTTTAAGAAAACCCTACAGTTTGCTGCCCACCATCCTTCCCTGGTCTTTGTTTGATTTCAAATCATTATCCAGTCATCAACACTGCAGAGACCCGGCGAGAGAGTATTTGCACAGGAGGTCACATTACAAGGTCAAACAGAGGAGTCAGCACAGAAGGGGCACAGCTGGTGGTGCAGAGGGTGCTCAATGCTGCAGCACAGCCGAGGAGCTGGGACAGCGCTGCTCCTGCCCTCAGAGCTCACTAATCTCTGCTTTGGAACTCCCACTGCTCTCGACTGTACTCTTTGCTTAACACGAGCACCAAGACTATTGCAGGCTAGCGAGTAATAGGATTAAAGCAGTCTAATCCCAGATGTTACTTACAGTTCGTCAGACAAGTCACAAACTGGTCCCCCAAAGTACGGGAATGTCACTGTGAACTCAAGACCCAGGGCTAACACACATAAAGCTACACCAGGAGATGCCTAAAAACAAATACGATGCAACGATAAGGGAGGCATAAAATTCTGAACTGCATCTTATCAAGAGGGAAACAAGCCTTCTAAAGGAAAAGTGAAAAATGCAAAGGTACCATTTAGTGATGTCTTTATAAAACAAACAAAATGAGCAGCTTTGCCTCAGAAGTCTCTGGAAGCAGGCACACTCCCTATGCCAGCATCCCCATTCCTGTCCCTCAAGGTTTAAACTCGTGACAAGTCACATGCAAGCTTTTCAGTGGTGACCTTGGGACAGAGCAAGAATAAACATAAGGATTTCTGTTGATAAAACGAAAAGCATCCTCAACACAAACGAGATTTAGGGTATCAAACAGTAGAGGCAAAAAAGGATTTGACAGCACAAAGTACACTGCAAAACCAGCTAGAGATCCTGCTTCAAGCTGGGAGCTTAGACCAAATCCTCCTCTACTTCACTTGCCTTGCAGACCAGAGGACAAGTAAGTCACAACTATGACAGTGCAGAATAACCAGACACAACTGAGACATCATCACAAGAAGCACTAAACAAACACTGCAACTAACACGCCAGAGGAGTAATCTTTGGAAGGTTTCATAGCCACACCAGTCACAACTGCTCAGGACAAACTGAGAACCAAAGGCTGTGCAGATGCTTCCAACAGGAAACATGACACTTCAGTAGGACTTTGCAAACAGTTGTAAAACTTCTCTGCTGGCACCCTGAACGAACAAACCCTACCTAGAGCAAGGCACGGGCTCAGTGCTGTAGCATGCTCAGACACCTTCTCATTAGGGTACAGAAGGAGGTTGTTATCTTCTCAGAGTATCAAATTTCTACCGTCTATCACTACTGAGCAAGTCAGAGAGCAGCATTACTCCTGTAAGTATAAACCAGACATAATTTCAGTTTGAATTGGATAATAAAAAGTTCCTGACTTCCTAGGAAAAATCTATTCTCAAGCAACCAGGCAAGCAAAGTTGAAGAACGGCCTGCTGTTAAGGAGCATGAAATAGCTTAAGTAAGCTACTGCATTCAGCAACAAAAAACAAACCTTAATAGCCTAGAAAGTAATTTCTTGGTTTATATGCGTATTTTAAAGTAGAACTACGTGGACTGTTACAGTACTTACCCATTTATGAATGTCAGCTGAAAATGGAAAACTATTCATCCCTGATTCTGCCAGGATCGAAGAGGAGCAGCTACTTGGTTCTACACAAGAAGTGCATCAAAGTCCTACATTTCCCAGACTTGTTTCTTCAGAGAAAACTGTTTTCCATATTTTAAGAAAAAAACCCTGAGTCTTCCACTTCCACATGTGTGACCTCCTGCCTGTACACATCAAGGGGATTGGTTTAACTTCCAGAATACACTCAGTTTCCTTTTTATAACAAATATTAAACATGCAGACGTTTGATGCTGTGATTTGCTTCAATAAACATAGATTTTAGAGTCTGACGTTTCTGCTCTCTGATTTTACATCGGTACTGAGATGTTGTGAATAAAGCCTACAGCTGGATACAAATCTGCACTCTGAGAAAGTCAAAAGTACTCCAAGGAATAGGAGAGCTGCAGAAAACCAACTCAAGTATGTTTTCTTTCTTAGCTTAAATGAAGCAAAACCTTTGCTCTATCCAACCATACACAAGCTTTCAAAAGAAATCCACAGACCTTTCCTCAGATATAATCCTTTCCACTGTTTTCCTACACTGCAGTTAATGTTCTATTCAGACACAATTCTTCTGGTTTTTGATTAATCTCCTTGCAAGTTCTGAACTGACCCTGATCACACATTCTCAATATGCACATATAAAATCTGCCATAAACCCAGCACAAGACATAAAGGTCTCCAAGAAGCCACTGTCAATAACAAGGAAAAAAAAAATTTTGTTTCTCCAGAACAGCAGCCTTCCAGCTATCACTGCTGGAGCCAACAATTGTCAGAAAATCATGACCTTGAACACATTTAACTGGTGGCTCCCATTATGTGCTACAGTCACCCCTTGAAATGAAACCTGAAGTACATTTTTAAATAAGGCTTAAAAGCAGAACTCCAGTTCTGCTAAACCTAAGCAGTTTCACCGATATATCTACACCAGTTAGTGCAGAAAATCACCAGGTCATTAAACAAAGCCTCAGTCTGGTATCAGACAGCAAATCCACCTATGTGCAAACCAAGTCCCCAGCCTAATTCCACAGCCAGGATGACTCTCCCTCCTCCTTCAGTTCATACACAGAAGCAAACAGCAGTCAAGGACAAGCAGAGATACCACACTGCATTTGTCAACACCACTGGAAACCTGCATCGGCTTCCTCCTGAACTGCACAGCAAGAGATGAACAGGAGTTATGTGAAAAGCCAGACAGGTAACTTTAAAAAATGGAAATGTGTTTATAAGCAGAAGACACCCCAAAAACTTTATTTACCCTGCAAGGAGGTAGTGGTAGTGAGAACTTTGATCAGTCAGAAAAAGCCAGTATGAAAAACAGGAACTTAAAAATGCATGTCCCTTCAGATTAACAAAAGAAAAGACTGCTTCAGATCTAAAGTTGTTTCAAGTATAAAGTGGTCCATCAATGAGAAGAGCTTCCCAAAAATTACCACAAAATGTATCACTGTAAACACAGGTGAGAATTTTTGTAGAATCGCAGAATGGTTTGGGTTGGAAGAGACCTTAAAGACCATCCAGTTCCAGCCCTCTGCTACAGGCAAAGACACCTTCCACTAGACCAAGTTGCTCCAAGACCTATCCTTTTATTCTGCTTTCTCAAAAGGTTAAATTTAAGCACAACTACAGACTGTTTATTCGAGGATGTCCAACAGTCCACATTAAGCAACGCTCACATAACAATTCACAGTGGCTTCTTTCAGCACTGAAGCCTCCAAGTTAACAAATTTATTTATTTTAATAGTAGACAATGGAAAATTTACATGTAAAATGTTGACAGCAATTTCAAAGTGACTACTGTGACAACACTGAGGGTCAGCCCTTAGAGTTTTGTCTGGTTAAATTAAAAAAAAGCATTACATACTGCAAATTCCTTTAAGTCTGCAAGACAGTCTTCCTCAGATGAGGATGCACAAGGCTGCACCTCCTTGCTAATGAGTAGCAAATACCAAAGAAGTGTTTGGTTAGTATGAAATATTCCATTTACATGCACACAACTACCAGAAACCCCATCCAAAACTGCCATACAAGAAAGCATTCAATGTCAGGTACACATCTTTCACTGCTACTGAACTCAGCCACTGACTACAGCTCATGTCTCTTTGCTGTTCCTCCTTCAATTTACATCATTTTAATCAAGTGACTTTTCTGAGAGGGCACAGCTGCCGGTCCCCACCATGCAGTCCCAAGGGAGGAGAGATTTAAGGGCACCAGGCCACTGACACCTGCCTTCGGTGACAGTCACCCCCGCAGCCAGGGACCAGCTCCTGCACGCATTAAGCAGAGCCGTGCTGGCTGGAATGACACTGCATGATTCAAAGTTAGGGGACAAAGGGGCATCAGGAGGAAGGGGCCAGGACATGCAACATGCACCTCAAAATGTTAACAAGACACCAGATAAGTCAAACAAAAGCTACTGACAAACACACTAACAAACACCCTGACACTATTCAGGTACTTGGTACTGCATTCAGCATCTCCTCCTTAACTCCCTCCAGCCCCACAGTTCCAAGAAATATATAATGAGCCATTACTTTGACAGGACTTCAAACAAAGCTGCTTTCTTTTTTTCTTCGAAAAGAATTCGAATATGAATGTTTCTGCTTCACCAAGAAATCCAGAGCCTTTTGTGAACAGATGATGCTACGAGCAGATGTACACAAGCAGATTCACAATCAAGCAGATGATCTCTTCTTTACCAGCCATCTTGACCTGTCTGGCTCGATTTACATAAACTGTTTCTATTCACTACAACATTGATTATGTAAACCTCGACAAAATCTTAACCAAACACACGCTGCCACATCACTGACAGCACAGACGTAGCACAGTGCTGGGAGAAGGTTATTAGAAATGTGTTTGCTGCACCGACCGACACGAAACGCCTTGGGCTTTACTGGGGCTCACATTAAGGCGCAGACTGAGCAATCACAACTACTGCGAGACAATAAGGAACGTGTCCTGCTGGGAAAGCCACCTCCTGCCAAAAAAACGCCTTCCCCTCGACTTAAAGGTCAAGGTACAGCAACCCCACTTTAATACTGCTACGGGCAAAGTGAGAGTGAAAGATAAAGGGAAAGTTTTGTCATCTTAAAAAGAGGAGCTCAGCAGTTTGCCAGGTATGCCAATTCCTTTGTTCATCATCCTTTTCACCACCTAATTTAAAAGTCTTACAGTTCAAGACACAAGTTATTCATCAACATCACAATCAAGGCTTTTTTTTAAAAAAACAACCCACACAGTGTCTCAAAACAGCTTTTTCTTTTTTTTTTTTTAAATCTAGCTGCGAGGCTGTGCTATCAATTTTAATCAGGCAGTTGTAACAGGAGCTGCAACACTACGCTTCTCCTGGTCCCCAGGTCTCAGTTTCACTACAGGGAAAGAGAGAAGGAGAGCAGATTTACATTGTCTTATTTAAATGAAACTCCAGATTACAATATTTTAATACAAAATAGGTATTAGGAGGGTTTTTTAGCATACTGAACAGCTTAAGCTGTTCCAAGAGTTCCTAGTCACAAACGTTGAGTCACCAAAAAAGACAGAAATGTTTGCATTATTTATGGCACTACAAACAACATTTAAGACATCTCTGATAGGACACGCAGTCATCAACTCCTAAAGTGGCAAATGGATCTTAAAACGCCAATCTTCGGTCTAAAAATTAAAAATACAGTTAGTGAAGTCGTGAGATTTCCTGGACTGCTTCCATCACGTCTACCTATCCCTGCATCACACTGCCAGGCACATTGTGTAAGCAGCGACAGCCAATGCCCCATTGTTTCAGCGCAGCCACAGAGACACCGTGACCAGAGGGACTCGGCTCCCGTACACAGAGTTCTTGTTCCTGGCTGCACTGCAAGGACAACAGGATCTGTTTGGCTTCTCAGTACATCTTACACCTACAAGATGCAACCTCGGTAGTTTTAGAGAACAGCTGAAACTCAAATAGGACCTAAACTCAGCCATACACATTTTATTTAGACTTTATTGGCATGTTTCAACACACACAGTGAAGATCAAGAGCCCAGCAGAACCGATAAGCCGAGATCAATGCGTCCCCATATTAAAGGCAAAGCACAGCAGACTTTGCCAGGTTAAGATCAGAGCCAAACATTTCATACTTCTGTACTTTCAACTGCTGCTAAATATAGTAAAGCAACAGAAAGGAAAATGTTTCCAGCTGTGCACAAAGAGCCTCTGCAGCACAACATCAATTTATGCACTCTAATTTAATTAAAGATTCTGCATTATACTACGACTTTATTGTCAGAGACAGTGTTGCACAGCTGAGCTCACTCTCCATTTCCACAACCGAAACAGTAAGAACGTCTCTTTATTAAATTTCGTGTGATAAGGGTGTTTCTCGTGAAACAAGGGACTTAAATTCGAGGATTTTAAGTACCAGCTACGCCACATTCATGGTAGCAGCTATGTTTTATTCCACGGTAACTGCATCTTGACCCAGTCTCGTGACAGGAAACATTTAGCATCCCTTAAGGAAAAAAGGTGCACTACTGGATACGAGTACGCAGCCTGGAACTGCTCTTTTTCAAACAGTTATTCTGCAAAGGTGAACACGGCTCTTTATGAAAGGACCGAAACAAAACAAAAATCCCTAAGAGACCGGAATAGGGCTTTCTACGACCTTGCAGCAAAAATGTACCAGATCCTGGGGGCGGCTGAGTAACGCAGCGAGGCTGCGACTGTTCTGCTTCGCGGCTGGCTCGAAACCTTTCTGTTGTGTTTAGGACTAAAAAAATTACTCCATTAACCATACGTTACCACGTATTAAACTACCAAAATTAAGCATCTCTTCTAAGGTTCGCGAGGGCTCTCAGCACGCACGGCTTAGACGCTTCTCCCTCATCTGCTTCCGCAGCGCTCAGCAGAGCGGCCGCGAGCTTTAACAGCAGGGCAACAGCGTAATGCCAAGCGGATTACTTTAAGATCCATATCAAGCCGAGAAAATAAACATCTCCACGACGAATCTGAATATAAGTGCTTCACCCTCCTCCCCTCTCCCCCTCCTCTGCTCCTCATTCCAAAGTCATCTCCCTGCCATCTGCAAGGAGGACGCCGTCTCCTCAGCCAGCGGCGGAGGGACGGCGGCACCGGCGGAGGGACGGGGCCCGCAGCGGGGGGGTTCGTGTGCCATAACCCCGCACCCCGCGGCCCCGCACCAAGTTTCTTCCCCAGCCCCGCCGCGACCTCGATGCCCGAGAGCGGCCGGACCCTGCTCCGTCCGTCCGCCCGTCACTCCGGCACCGGGACCCGGCAAGGGCCGCACCGCGCGGGCCCCTAAGGCACCGGGACCACCCCCATCCATCCATCCATCCATCCATCCATCCATCCATCCATCCATCCATCCATCCATCCCTCCCCGCTCCCCTCCGGCACCGGGACCCCGCAACGGCCGCACCGCGCGCCCCGTCACGCACCGGGACCGCCCCCCCCCCCCGCCTCCAGCGGCCGCGCCGCGCACTCGGCCGGCGGGAAGGCGGGAAGCGCCTCGCGCCCCCTCGCGCCCCCGTCCACCTCCGAGCGCTCCCTCGCAGCGCGGAGACGCGGCCGGCGCGGAGCCGGAGGGTGGGAGGGCGGCAGCCCCCGCCACTCCCGGCGCCCCGGGACCGCCGCGCTTCCCCCCCTCCCCGGAGCCCCTGCCCAGCGCTCACCCCAGCACCACCAGCTCCCCGTACTTGACGGGCTCCTTGTTCAGCGCGCACAGCTCCTCCTGGCTGGGGGAAAACATGGGGCCGCCGCTGTGGTGGCTCCGACTGCCCCCGTCCCAGCCGCTGCCGCGGGGGCGCGTCCCGAGCGGGCTCCGCTCCGCTCTGCGCCGCCGGCCACCGGCAACGGCCACTACACCGCGGGGGGGGGGCGGGGGGCGGAGCCGCCGGGGGAACGGACCAACCCGCCGCGGCGGGGGGGCGGGAGGAGCGAAACGGCGCCGTCCCCCCCGGCGGGGCTGCGAGTGGCCCCGCCCTCCCCGCGCCTATTAACTGCCGGCGAACGGGGCGGGGCCTGGCGCGGGTGCGCTCCGCCCCCTTCCGCGCCCCTGCTCCCCCCGGCACAGGCAGCAGTGGTACGGCCCGGCCGTGTTATGTAAACATAGAGTAAAGCGGACCCGGCCGCTCTTAAAGGGGCCGCGCAGCGGCGGCCGCGGCTGGGGGGTCGGGGGTCACCGAGGGCTCCTGCCCGCGGGGCTCTCTAGGTCACCTCACCCTGGATTCCACATCACCGGTGGGGTTCTAGAGCCTCTCCTGCCCCTGGGGCGTGTCCAGATCCATGGGGAGTCTCTGGACCTCACCTGCCCCAGGTTTGGGTCACTGCGGGGGTTCTGAACCACCGCGGCTTTGGAGACCTGTGGAGAGCTCCTGGGTCACCTCCTGCCCCAGAGGGAGGGGGCTCAGCCACCCCCACCCCGTGCACCTTCCATAGGGTCTCAGCAGTGGGGCCACCATCAGGCTCTGCACTTGTGGCTGCTCTCCTGTCCCATCTCCTGTCTCCCATCCCTGGAGGTGGCAGCAGCCATGGAGCCCACATTCCAGCCTCTTCTGTCCACTGTCTTCTTCTGAGGGGACAGAAATGCCCCCTCCCCCTTTGTTCTTTAATGGTCCTTCAGGTCCTTCCCAACCCAACCCATTCTGTGACTTCCAAGGATTTTTCCCCCCAGCCTTCTGCTCCTTCGGTGTCTCGCCCACCACCATCCCCTTCTCTCCTCCTTTGTCCTCTGCACCTGACTAAAGTCCAAAACCAACAGAGATTGGCTTGATGTTAATCCATGTTGAGGATAGAAATTCACATTAGCTGATATTTGAGGTCTCCAACCCATTATCAAAGACAAAAGCAATGGGAGCATCCACCTTTGCTGAAGAGCATCCCTGAGGCCGGCACAGTCAGACTCAGGATCCAGCTCCTCCTGCCAAAAGCTTTCCCTCTGCCAGAAATTGTATTTAGCTATTAATTTTCCTGGTAATGTTGTTTTTCTGTCGTTCTGGTGAAGAGGTGAAATGGAAAAACACAACCGATCTCGAAGGGCTGCAAAATGAAGATCTTCCCAGGGGCTGTGTGAAGAAGACAAGATTTTATTAAAGACAGGGAGCTGAATTATTACAGATTTATCTTCTTTATTGCTCTAACAAAATAGAAAAGAAAGCCAGGCCGTAAGTCACTGTCAAAGGAAACAAATACATCCCCAAAAACAGTGCGGAAAACAAAGCTGCTGGCTGCATCCTCTTCAACTTATGCATTTCTCCCCTGAAAGCAAGACCTTCACAGCAGCCTGGCTTTCACATGACATTAGCAAACTCCAATACTCTTCCAAAAAATGCTCCTGAGATGCTCCGCTCACATGGGCTCCCACAAGTCAGTGACATGTCTGGACTTAGAGCATCTTCTGCTGCTCCCACTCAGGGATGGAGGGATGAGCAAGGACCTTGAAATCTGATTTCGCCCCTTTTTTCCTGCTCTTTTTGGAAAACAGGGGGAAGCTGGGCAGTTCTGCACCCTTTTCCCAAACCTGCACATTTTTCTCCTAGCACACAAACCAGTGCTTTTGCTGTCATTAAACACACGAGTGACTCCCACTCCATGACTACAGAAAATGCACTGGTTTGCACTGCTGAAAAAAATTATTGAATACAGCAAATGCTCTTCTCAGCATTGCTGGAAAATGAATGTGCAGGAAAAAGATCCCAGCGGGATTCACAGGGGACTATTTACACCTGTGGTGTTTGTTGGAGGTGAATGAGCTGTGCTGGGATGAGGAGGCACTCACCTGCCATGTACCCGTGGTGGGAGACTGTGACATAAACCCTGAGCTTGGGCTGATCCAGTATCTTTTTTTCCTTTGAAATGTGCTTCCTTTCTCCATGTCCAATCTCTTCATTATGCCCACAGGATGTTTTAGGCTGAGGGAAGATCAGCCCCAGCCCTACAAGGTGTTCTGAGGGCTGCTGAGTCTTTTCTTCCCAAATTTTAGGTTTTCTCATTTCAATTCCCAAGGACCAATCGCTGCCAGCACTGGAAACCTGCTTAGAATTGTTTAATACTTAAAGTTTTTACATTTTTGCTAATGAAGCAGAGCCAGGAGGAGGCAGTAGTTCTGCCACACATTACACAGCTCCCTGTGCCACACAGATCCTAGCCCCAAATCCCAGCCCCAAATCCCAGCCCCTCTGTTTCCCCCAGCTCCAAATATTCCTTTTGCAACTGGTATGAGCAACACTTGGCTGGCATTTTCCCCCAAACCCATTGACATAATTGAGAAATATACCCACAGCTGCATTCTGCTATTTTTCAGCTCAAAATATCTTTCCTTTTTGGATTTAGGATGTCTCAGGGTGGCTTTCCAGGGTGGTGAAGGGAAGTTTGGTTGTTTTCCACTGAAAGTGGAAGTCACAGATAACTTGGAGCTCCTTCTAGGCTGCGTCAACACTGAGAGAGGGATTTTGCTCCCAGGTTTAGCATGAGCAGCTGCTTGGCTGGATGGAGGAATATCCAGCCAAGCCAGGCGAGCATTAAAATCAATGTTTGAAAAAAAAATAATCCCAAACATGAAGAAATAGTACATGCCCATTTATTTTTAAAATGAAATAAAAAGTTATTTTAAATGCAGGAAGATTAATAAGGCTCTAATTCAGCAAAGTACTTCCAGATGTGCTGGACTCTGAGTGTACTTCAGTGCTTTTATGAATCGGGGCTTAGGGAATGGGCTTCAAAAGCATTCAAAGATGTTTTTAAAGTGAAAGAGGGGAGATTTAGATGAGATATTGGGAAGAAATTCCTGGCTGTGAGGGTGGGGAGGCCCTGGCACAGGTTGCCCAGAGAAGCTGTGGCTGCCCCATCCCTGGAAGAGTTCCAGGCCGGGTTGGATGGGGCTTGGAGCACCCTGGGATAGTGGAAGGTGTCCCTGTCCGTGGCAGGGAGTTGGAATGGGATGAGCCTTAAGGTCCCTTGCAACCCAAACCATCCTGTGATTCTCTGAGTCTAAACAGCCCCTGAGTCACACCTGCAGCTTACACTGCACATGAAACCCATGGCACAGGGAGGATAAATAGGGATAAAGGTTTCCATTCCCAGTCCTGCATTATCGCTGTTCCTAGGAAAGTTTCCAGGACTGGGATCAGGTTTATGTTCAGCCATCAGTGTGGATGGTTAGGCTGGGAAAATTAAACTCTGGGGTTGCAACAGCCTGGATTTGGTGCTCCAGGGAGGGGAATAAACCCCAGGAAAGGAGAAAAATTCTCTCAGCTCTAAGGTCAGGATCAAGCAGGTATAACCTGGGTGAGTGATACCTTTCAGGCTGGAAAGTCTCCAGCTGGCAGGTGAGTGAGGCTCTCAAGCAGCCACCAAGTAGAAATAGTGGAAGAAAGAGCAGCAGGTGTTTTAAAAGTAGATTTGATAAATAAGCAACAGGAAAAATAAGTTGTGACTGCACGTAATGATGCAATACCAAGCTTAGCATGTTTGGGGGAGCCTCTCAGCCCTGTGTTTCAGGGGTTTAGTGCCTAATTTAGGTCAGACTAAAATAGATTTCCTTTCCCTTACACCATTTGGGAATCTCTCCTATTGTCTTAATTTTCCACCACGGCATGTAATGGTCTTGATTCATAGTGCCACCTCAAATTTAGAGAGGAGAATTGCATTTAAAAATAAGTGGAAGATCTAAAAGGATAAAATACTTTCAAATACCCTGGCAGCTTAAAGATATGGCACAGGCTCCAGCTTAATATGTAACACTCCTTAATAAAGACCCTAAAGGGTTTTTTAAAAGCAAAGAAGTTAAGTAGCAGAGTGGGGAAGGCTATTAGGAACAAAAAAGATAGCTGTCAGAAATGAGGGAAATAGAATATAGCACAAACACTGGCGAATATAAAACCACAGTAAGGCAAGTGGAGAAGATATTTTAAAGCAGTTTACCAGAGGCATAAAAATGCTCATAAAAGCATAGCAGAGACAGAAATTCAACCAGGGACTCACTGGGACCAGCAAGCAGTGAAAGTGAGAAGTTTGGGGTGATATAAAACACTGGTGGGTGGAGTAAATGAGCTCCCCACGTGTCTGGGCTTGAGACTCCCACTGAAAAACCCTCCTTATCTGCAGTGGGTCTGATGAGCCTCTTAAATACAAGTGTCACCAAGAGAAATTTTGGAATAAAAAGGTAAATTGAGAGGGGAGAAAATTTCTAGAGTAAGACATCACTGGCCCAAGACTTGGAAAGAGATTCAAACATGATTATATGAGTGATTTTATTTGCATAATTATGTTCTACAAAACATTGTATAAATACATTATTATCTATTTGTATTTGTACAATTATATGAAGGGTTGCATTTGTCTGCAGGATGAGAAACAAGAAGCTTGCCACTGGAGAAGCAAGTTTAAGAACTTAAGGTTTAAGAGTTGAAGTCGTACCTGCACTACACAAATGAAAATACAGTCAAGTTCAGGTAAATATGGATACGTGGGATGCACTGGGAAGATCTGATGCACCAGGGAAAGGGCAACAGGAAGTTTTTGCACAAAGAAGTCAAAGTTTATAACTCACTCACACCCCTTAAAGCAGCCAATGAATAGGCTGGAGGAGGCGATTGCATGTGTATCACATACCTGGGGTTCAGCAAAGCTTTGGCACCACAAGAGCTGTCAAAGAGATAAAAGTTGCATGAGATAAAGGAAGGGCTTCATGCATTAGCAGCTGAGACAAGAGAAACCGAAGCCTGGAAATCAGTTTTCATTTTCACAGTGGGGAGAGGTTATTGCTGGGATTTTGTGGTATCCTGGGGCCCTGGCCAGGCTGCTGACTTCTAATGGGAAAGTTTGCTGACATGCCAAAAATTTTAAGCTGACTGCAAGGAGTTCTAGAAGGACCCAGCAAGAAAGTGTCCAAGTAAAGTACATACAAGATGACCTTAGCCATATCTGTCTAATGGCTGGCTCTAATTGAGCCATTGTCATTCCAGAAAGGCATCCCGAGGTGTTACAGGTCCTTCTCTTGAAAGATCAGCTCAGGGAGCAATCTAAGTCTAAAACACAAAATGTGGCCAGATGGTTCTGTACGTCTTTTACAGCAAGTTAAATAGTCATTTATTTAATGTAACTGTTAAATAATAACAGTGGGTTATTCCAGAGGGATGGTCTGAGTCCCTTTTGCTGTGCCCCACAGCCCACCCCCTTCCCTGGAACACCAGCACTGTGCACTCACTTTGCAGCTCGATTCCTGAATTCCTGTGTTAGCTAAGGGGGAATAAAAATAAACACCTTTGTGTGTGTTTGCCAAAATCAGAACACTGGCATCCCAAATTTCAGTGTTGCCTTTATTGCACTTTTCCCAGGAGGATTCAGGTCCAGCCACAGCTCCAGCTCCTGCTGAGGCAGCCCAGAGCCAAGTCCCCTCTCAAATCACCACATCCCTCTGTCCAGTTTCTCACCTGGGAATGGACTTTTGCTGTCCAAGATGTCACCCCTTTTTCCTTTGAAATCTTGCCTCCATTTGAAAGTTAACACGAACACAGTGGTGGGATGCAGAGGATGGGCACAGTTTCCCTATAACTTACTTGTACCTAATTTAGGGGAAATTCTGCTACTCTGACCTTTTTCCCAGTAGACAAAGGTGGTGAGTCTGGTTCCCTGGGCTTGGACCACATCATCCTACTGCAGGAGCCATCCCTGGCCATGATGGCCCCCATCCCCCAGGGGAGGAGCTTCCAGAGCAGATGGCTGGGTCCCCATCCACAAAGAGATATTCAGCCATCCCATAAATCAACCAGACTTCCCCCAATCAAACATAATGAGAACACCCAAATCATTGCAGGATATGAGGCAGGAGAAGAGCTCTGCTTTCCAAGCACTGGGTCTCTGGCAAAGCGCAGGTCTGTGGTCTCAGCCTGGCTCTGGTGTGAAAGGCTCCCGTGGTGAGGGTTTGTCATCCAATTGCACTGACCCCTGAGAGCCTGCTCTAGCTGCTGGTATCACACAACCAATTTTTATTAGCCAAGGAATCCACTTTTCAGGGGATGCTCGGGGAGTTTCAGGATGATGGGAGCCATCAGTGTCAGCACCCTGAACCTCAGACCCAAAAACTTCCCCAGTTTGCAGGTGCCAAAATATCTCGCCCACCAGCAACGCGTGAACACCCACAAAGACACTTAAACATCACTTTCACATATTTCTGCTACAAAGAATGAAATGCTTTTTAAAAATTACTGCGTATTAGAAACGAGAGACATTCCCCTGGCTCCCATTCAGCCAGCAGATAACCAGCAGGTTACAGAAACCTCCTCCACATCTCCAGCATGATCCAGCCCAGGCTGTTCCCGAGCAGGATTCAACTCCACAGCCAACAGCACTGAGCCCATGGGGGCCCCTTGTGTCCCCAAATTCCTCATCACTGCCTTTTTCAATCTTTGCAGCACTTATACACAGGATTTTGGAAGAGCAGGAAAACACTCTGGGACTTGGTGGGACCTCGTGTTCTTTAAGGAAGGTTTTGTGATGGGGGTGGTGGAGCACTGAACAGGCTGATGAGAGAGGTGACCACCACTGAAAACATTCAAGGCAGAGGTTGGACAGGGCTCTGAGCAACCTGATCTAGTTGAAGACATCCCTCCTCACTGCAGGGGGCTTAGACAAGACGACCTTTAAGGGTCCCTTCCAGCCCAATCTACTCTATGAGTCCCTTCTGTGGTTAATAACAACTTGGGAGTTCTGTCTTCACGGGCAGCAAGACCTGGCAATTCATCATTTCCTCCTCTATGTCTTGTCAGGGTAAAGAGGTGCCAGGTCATACCTGAATGTGTTAAAAGCAGCATTTGGCCTCCAAAGTGTATACACCAGTAAAGCCTTATAGCTCCCTCCCAGCATCTGACATTCTTTTCACTGCTGTAATTTACTGAGTGCATTGCCAGGTGCCCCTGGCAGGCTTCCAGGCTGCCTTCAGCCAGCCAGTGCATAAACTCAGGGAAAAAAAAAAAAAGCTTTTGCAGCCCCAAAAATCCTTGAAATCTGAGCAAGAGGGGGGAAAAAAGGAAGCAAAAACCACAACAAACACAGCACCAAAAAGCAGCGACCACCATCGGCGCGCAGATGTCAGGAGGATGTAGCAAAAGGAGCGACATCCTGCAGCATCCTGTAAAATCAACGTGCGGCGGCAGCTCCCAAAATCCGGAGCGCTGCCTTCCTGCCGGCCCTGGGAGCTTGTGCTGCGGAGATGGTTATAGATGGTCACTTCTCCTCCGCCCGCCCCGTCTGGGTAATTAGTAAGTCATTAGCTTTACAAGCTGAAAGGCTCGCTATTGTCGGGAGCGGCCGGGATTCCGGTCGAGTTGTCTTTATTATGGGCTCTTTAGCAGATGGACGGCTGGAACGGTGCTCCACAGCAATCAGGTAATGGCTGAGAAACACAATCCTGGTGGTCCCTGATTGCTCCTGGAATCGTTAGGCGATGGAGATGCCTTGTACCTCATCGGATAATGTCTCTCCTTAGCAAAGGAGATATCATGGAAGAGGCTGAGAGCTCCTCACCTTTTGGGCAGGGAAAAGGCACTTGAGTGGCTGAGATTTACCAGTTCTGTTAAAGAGGGGAAGATTTTGTATGGAAACACCAGAAGACTCCGTGGAAACGAGTGTGATACATTTTTTGGTACAAAAAGAGCACGCACATACCTGCTGTTGCCATTAAGAGACGGAAGATGAATGAGGAAAGCCTTTGAGCTGAAAGAAAATCAACATGAATTCATTGCTAAGGGTTAGCAATCATACACAGAGAGTACATCCAACCCCAGCAACAGCAAATACATTATTGAAGGAATCAAAAGAACAGGAAACCACTTGCTAATAAAAATCGCCATCTGCCTTCTGGAGTGAAGGAGTCCTTGGATCAGATGTTTTAGTCAAATCCAAGCATCCAGGAAAGCAAAAGAAACCTTATAAATCCACATATGGAAGCGTAGAGATGGTGGCAAAATCACAGGATCATGGAATGGTTTGGGTTGGAAGGGACCTTAAGCCCATTTTGTTCCACCCCCTGCTATGGACAGGGACACCTTCCACTAGCCCAGGTTGCTCCAAGCCCCATCCAACCTGGCCTTGCCCCAAAAGTTTACATTTCACAAAATTCATTTTATGTATTATTTTATTTACTTTGTGTTTTGTTCACCTGATTTTTGGGAAACAGAGCCATAGGAAGCCTCCTCATCCAAGAACTGGCCCAACCTGCAACTCATTAGTGAGGCTCTACACAGCCAAACCCTCTGCTTGTCCCATCTGCAGCAGCCAAAGCCTCGGTGACCTCAACCCCCCCACCTGGGATCCCCAACCCTGCCACGGCTGCTTATAAATCTTTACATTTGAGACACAGGGCGATCGATAACTCCAGGATGCAAATGGAGCATATGGAGACTATAGCAGGCAACACAAAGGCAGAAGCCACAGGCCACTTCCATGATCAGAAAGAGAAGGAGCTGCTAATTATGCAAAGGTCATTGACTGAGCATGGTGTTACATTTAAATATTTCAGCGTGTCTTTGCCTGGATCCTCTCAGAAATGTTGTCTTCGTGTGGGAAATGCTCCTCTGTTTTGGGGAAGATAAGGAAACACAGAAAAAGTGCAGATGTCTCTGTTTCATGCCACGTGAGAACTTTAAAGCAAACTCAAGCGTCCTGAGGGCTTTGGGGTCCTTTTTTTTCTTTTTTCCCCTCTCCCTGTAGTTATTTATTCATGCTTTGACTCCTGGTTGCTCCACACAGTTTCCAGCGTGAAGTCAAGATAAACATTTCTACCTCCCAAAATTCGCATCGTCTCTGCGCCTCGCTGACGGATGCAGCGATGGCAGCTTGGTGCTGCGGGGTGTCACCTCCACCCCAGCCACCCTGTCACCTCCTCTGTGCCCACAGGGCATGGCTGGCACGGTCAAGGAGAAGGAGACAAGGTTTGACTTTCATTCTTTCCCCTCCTCCTCTTTGCAAATGTGTTACAGTGAGAAGGAACATTGTCCGCAGGTCCGTGGGAAGCACAAAGCCATGGCTGTGCTGACCTCCTTATAAAAATTCAAGCCTGTCCTCATTTTTCCTGGAGGTTTTGGTGGTTTGCACACACATATCTTTGTCCTCCCCCCACCCCCAGCACTGACCAGTCCAACAGCCTCCAGTGCAGCCCAGCCCTGCTGCCCACACCAGCAAGTCCTGACAGACCCAGTCAAAACTTTGACAATCAGGGAGAAATTTTGAAAATTCTGTCTCGGAGAAAAAAAGCCCTGCTTTTATTTCCAGTGATGCTGCCAGTTCAGTTCAGTGAAGCTCAGCTGGCAGTGCTGACAACTCAGCTTTTCCCAAAATCAAGCCCTTGAAGCCTCTCTGGCCGGTCACTCATCACTGCAAGCACAGGGAAGGGTGGGATGCTGGGTGTGTAATTTGGAGATTTTCGCTTAAATAGATTCTCTGTGACCACTGAGGTCCCTGGCTGGAGTCTGTGAATTTTAAAAAGGACCTGGTTGTGTGCTGAGTGCTTTGTCCTCCTAAACCTACCACTTCAAATCCCTTTTGCTTTCCTATCTCCAACCCTATTGTTTGGGGGTTTTTCCCCATTTCAGGCATTTAAATATTGAGCTCACTACTGGTATTAAATTTTTTTAAAGGTTGTTGATTTGACAACCTCACACATATTTTTTTACATATTATATTTATATTTATGTTTATTGTGATGCTTATACATTATATTTATACTGGGAGGATGGATGCCCATGTTTACACAGGTTACAGAAATGGGAATTCCAGTTCATGGGGTAGACTGAGCTTCACCCTGGGATGTGCATGAAGGGTCCTCACCTCTCCCTGCCTCCTGGCAGCATTTTTGGGTTGATGCAGGGTCCATCTGCTCTGCTTCTCTCTGAAAATTTGGGATTTAAGCAGCATTTGGGAGTTACACCATTGGTAAATACATGGGATATGCTGGGTTTCTTCCCTTAGCCACAAGCAGGATTAAGGCCAAAGAGCTTCTTCCTGCCAAAAACAGGAGAATAATCCTGTCATAAGCCATTAATATGGAGCTGTATTGGCACTTGGCAGCAAACCACCAAACCCACAAAGTTGTGTTTAATTTGCTGTTAGAGGACAGGCTGAGTCTTCTTCACTCAATTATACCGAGACGACATTTCAGCACCAAGCCCTGGAAACAGGCCACCCCTCAGCTCTCCAACTGCACATCTCCATCCTGGGATCACTGGCATTGCCCATCCATTGCTGCTCTCATGGGAATTCCATGATTTGCTGGGATGGCCTTTGAGCAATACATCCCAGGGTTTTCCATTCACACCGATGCTGCCGTGGGAAGCAGAAGGTGTTTTGTCCCCCCAAGAGCCAACCCAGCCTGGCACCCATCTCATTTTGGCCCCATGCACATGGCAGTGTAGCAAGAACAAGCAGAAACCACCCCATTTCCCCCCAAGAGTAATGGCCAGGTTGGATTTTTGACTTTCTACAAGGTTTGTTCTCCCTCCTCCCATTCCAGCCTGCAGGTCCCCATGTGAGCCAGGCTCCCTGACAGTGCTGGGCTTTGCCTGGTGACTTCCTGCCTTCCCTGGCTTCCCATCGGACACAAAGCCTTCCTCCATCATCCAGGATGTCGTTTTCTATTTTTACTCAAATCCCTTTAACTTTTTGACATTTTTTAGGCAGCAGCCTGGAGGAAATAGATTATCCCACCGGTGGAACTGCACGGCTCCAGTCCTTGGTTAAGAAGATAAAACTTCTTCTTCTCAGGGTTCATCACATTCCTGAACTGTGTGTGACTCCTAACTCACAAAAGAGTGAATAAAATGCCCGTGAGCTTTTGTTAGATAAAAATTTATGATTAATCATCATATCCTTCATGTGGATGGGGAACAGCAAGCAAGGAACATTTCTCAGTTTTGAATACAGACAGCCTGGGAGACAGCTGCCTTTTCTCTCAGCTCCTTGGATGTCTCTTGACTTCCTCAAGTCCCATCTGAGTCTAGAAGCTGTTTAGCTGTCCCAACATTGTGTGGGGACATGAAAAGTGGGGCAAAAGGTCTTTCACAAACTGCAGTCACCAATGCAGGGACCACTGCTGGTATTTTGTCACAGAGGCACAGGATGGTTTGGGCTGGAAAGGACCTTGAAGTTCATCTCATTCCAACCACCTGCCATGTGCAGGGACACCTTCCACTATCCCAGGTTGATCCAAGCCCCATCCAACCTGGCCTTGAACACTTGGGGCATTCACATTTTCTCTGGGGAACTTGTTCCATCGTTGTCCTCACTTGTTGTGCAGAATCTGAGTTTGATATTTCCTTCTTTTGGTTCTGTAAATGCAGGTTCTGTAATCCTGCTTTTAATTTTTGCCTATATTTCTTACCAAACAAACTTGCTGTAAGGTCTCACTTCTCCTTTGTTTCCAGCACCTGGAGATGTGCAGAACAACCACCGCCTTAGGAATATTTTGAAGCAACAGGAGGAGAAACTCCAGAGCGGCTCCAGGGAGAACGCTCCCACGTTCCTGAGATTCCTCTTCCAACACTCCTCAGACAGACTCACCGTTTTATTTGCAAAAACTGGGAATGCTTCCAAATCCCAGCCTGTAAAGCCTTTCACAAAAAAGAAAAAAAATTACAAAGCAACAGAGGAAAACCTCGCTTTCCCCCACTGTGGAGCAGGAGACCCTTGCAAGCAGCAAAGCCCCTGCAGATGTGCCCCTGTGAAGGGCAGCATGCTGTGGGTGTTCACCACTGATCTGATGCTTCCCAGGAAGTGTGCAGGGCCCAGGATTTCAATTTGCAAGCACAGCTCTCGGTTGTGTCTCCAAGGATAACGTGCTGTTCATCCGCAGGAAAATTCAAGGTGGGAATAAACAAGGTTTGCTGGGATCCCTGACAGAGCAGGGTCGCCTGGCAGAGCTCTTGAACAGGTTTTTCTTGTGCTGGTGCCCCCAGTGTGGAGCAGCTGCTGAATCCCATGCACCTGGATGACAGACTCTTGGATTTGCCCCCACTCTCCCAGCAAGTGGGAAAAATAAGATAGAAAAATAGGGTGTTTCTGCTTGTCAAGGGTAGGACACAGGTAACTCCTCACACCTGGGCCAGTTGGGCAAGCACGGGTTTGATGCCAACACTTGGACTGCTGTGAGCAGCAGTGGAGGAACCCCTTTTAGACGTGTAAATTTTCTACGTGGGCTCGGGGTTTTGTGGCAGAAGTTTGACTCTTTGCTCTTTATTTTCCCACTGGAGCTCAGAAAAACCTTTGACCTTGAGCGCGCAGTTTCCCTTCTCTTTGAGTTCTTTACTCTGTCTTGGCCAGTTACTGCCAGTAACACCGACAGAAGAGGGGGGAAAAAAGCTGAAACAATGTATATTACATTGTTTTAACCTCATTTTGTACATCCCGAGCACTCATTCTGCTGAGCAGGGAAACAAATGAACTCTGCTTTTCCAGATCTGATCTCCAGCCTTTCCTGGAGCTGCAAACTCTCAGACCCGGGGGTGACAGCTCCCCACCCAAAGTAAGGCAGATGGGTGGCACCGATGGATAACTTGCATTTCAAGGACAGGCTGGTCACAGAGAAGCTGAGCCAGGGCCAGAGGCACCTCGGTCTGTCTGCTGAGCTGAGCAGCCTCACCGCTATAAGCAATTAGCATTCGTGCAGAGAGGTCTGACAGACCCTGTTTTGCAAATGCTGAAGTGTTGACACTTCCCAGCAAGGTGCATCTTGTGTTATTGGCAAAGAGGAAACTACTCTGTTAAATTTGCAGGGGTTTTCTGCTACGCCTTCCCCTTGCTCTAACCCAGGAGCAGCCCAGTGCTGATGTCCGTGCTCCTATGATCTGCAATCACAGAATTATGGAATGGTTTGGGTTGGAAGGGACCTTAAAACTCATCCAATTCCACCCCCCTGCCATGGCAGGACACCTTCCACTATCCCAAGCTGCTCCAAGACCTGTCCAGCCCAGCCTTGAACCCTTCCCTGGCTCGCATGGGAACACCTCAGTGCCTTTGACAGCTTCCCCTCCTGGGTGCTTCTATTGCTTTAGCTTTGAATTTGAGCCTCCTGACAAACAGCACGCTGGGTACCCCCCACCTCCACAGCCAAATCCTTGCCGTTGCAGCCAAGCCCTGCTGAAGATGTTATCAGGAAAGGGAATTATTTGCTCCTGGAGCATGTATTTGTGCCTTGCAGCTATCAGGCTGCACAAATATGTGGAGTGTTGCCGATAACTCACCGAGGGAAGTCTGGAAAACGGAATCTGCGATGAAATAATTCTGCTTGTAGACTCCTATTTTATGTATTTCTGTTTCCTTCCTTCTTCCCCCCCCCCCCCCGCTTCCCCCTCTTCCCCCCCCATTCCATTTACATCTAAATGAGGTCTTTGTCTTTTCTGAGTTAATATTTAGTCACCGGTTCCCGTTCAAGGCTCCTAGCTCAGTTTCTCAGAGCAGAGGCATTCCCAGGGGAGAGCAGGGTCCGAGCAGGACATGGATGTGGTGCCACACAGCTCCTCCAGGTATTCAGGGACTGCACTGGAAATGGCTTTTACATATGGATTTGTAACTCAGTGATGTGAACTTGTTTCTTAGCAGCACACAGAAAGAAATAGCACATCCTGTATCACAGAATCACAGAATCATTTAGGTTGGAAAAGACATCTGAAGTCATCGAGTCCAACCTGTGACTATCACCACCTTGTCACTCAGACCAGAGCACTGAGTGCCATGTCCAGTAGTTCTTGGGACATCTCCAGGGATGGGGACTCCACCACCTCCCCAGGAAGTCCATTCCAATGCTTAACAACCCTTTCCATGAGGAAATTCCTCCGGATTTGGTATAACAGAAACCCAGGATCGAGCCCACTTTAGTGGTGACTTATCCAATGTCACCATCAGACTGAAAGTTCACACAGCTTCAGTTAAAGAGACACTTCCCAAAGACCCTGCTCAAACAAGGATGTATTTACAGTTAATCATTTTAGATCCTCCCAGAGACTTGCATTAACTCCAGGAACAGACAAGGGAAGCTGTCCATTAAGGGATTGATTTCCACTGAGGTATCAGCCCCTCTTTGTTCAACTCCTGTCAGAGCAGCCGATGGTGTCCCGTTGATTTACAAGGCTCCAGCTCTCTTCATCGTCACTTTTTCTTGCCTTTTGCACTGAAGCTACAAGAATATATGTTTGCTTCTAGGCCTATCTATATGCAAAAGCATTATGGTCTTATCTGCCAGCTGAGCTACACCAGCTGGAACCCAAAGCTTGTTGTCATTTCAATATAAGTCCCTGTTACATTATATCCTCTAAACTGGATTTAATTTCTGTTTGTAAATAAGCAGATACTTTAGGCAGGGGGAAAAAAAAAGATATTTATAGGCTTAAATAAAGCATCTGCTTAATCTGACACTGAAATGAATACAGGTGGGGTTAGAACCTATAAACACAGCAGGTTTTCTAACCAGGGACTGTAAGGTGAGACCTCAGACGGGTTCCACCCAACCTAATTCACACAGCTGCACAGACTTTGGGGGTTTCTTTTGTTTGCTCCAAGTGTTTCCTGCTTTTGCTCAAGTCAGCTGGGAATGGGACTTGGCTGTAGAGCAGGATCCGACTTCCCATGGAGCAGCAATGGTTGAAAATCCAGGGGTGCAGAGTTGGGTACAGCTCTTGAGTGAGGACAAGAAGGTATTGGTCACCATCTGACTGCCTTGCCTGCATTGCTTGGCAGAATTGTCTGCACCTTATGCCAAGAAAATAGAAATACTGGAGAGGTTATGAAGAAAAATAGATTCATCTTTGGTGCGGGAGCATCAAGAGTTACCCATGCCACAGATGGTCCCAAATTATCAGCCCACACAGCACCAGGGTGGAGGTGGGCTCCACTGTGACCAGGAGAAAAGCAGGGAAGAGCTTGAGGGGAGAAAGGGAGGGTAAGACACACACAAGGAGCCGTTGGGTGCAGGAGCCAAGGAGCTCAGGAGGGTTTGTGAGGATTTGCAGTCATGGAGTGGTCTGGGCTGGGAGGGACCTTTAAAGATCATCCAGTTCCAACCAGTCCCAATACCATCCCTTGAGGGACACCACCGTATGATCTCCATTGGGACACTGAGGCATTGACTACAACACTTTGGACATGATGATCCAGGAAATTCCTTCTCTTAGGGAACGGCCGAATTTGTGCTTTTCTTAGAGGCAATGTGTGAGCAAAGAGAAGGGACCCATGGTCAGAGCACTGGCATCCAGCCCATTCCCCAGCTACCCCAGAGGCACAGACACCCACCAGGCCCTGCTTCCCTCTGTGGGCCCCCTCTCTGATGGGCAATGCCAGCAGAGCAATGCCCTCTTCTCCCTCTTTTCAGCACGGCTACGTTTCCTTGGCACATCAGCATTTTTCAAAGTGAAATACCGGAAAAAACCCACCCCTACACCCCCTTCCTGTGGGGAGATTTTGAGCAGCCCACAGTGAGATGCACCCATGTCCTTCAGCTGAGCCCTGCTGGGCACACACACAGCCTTAGAAACCCACATATTTAATTCTCCCCAGAAGAAAGCTGAATTCAAGATTTAAGAACATGAGGTTGGCACTTGGCTCCAAACCCCTCCTGCCTCCTCAGCTGTTGACCACAGCAGGATGATTCCGGAGCCGGGCTCGGTGTAATTATTCTGCTTTCTGTCTTGAAGCCACGCAGAGATGGAGTTACATAACAATACTGCTTAAGCACTTGCAAAATGCACAATTTGATTAATCTCAGCAATGTGCCGGTTCCGGGATCTGAAAAGACAGCCATGTGCATTTTAACGAAGTTAAAGCCCAAAGCTTTTCATTTCATCCTAATGGATAGCAAAGGTCATTCTCTATTTGATAGATGATGATAGCACTGCTGCATTTGTCTGCTGGCTGGCAGGGCTGGATCCCTCTGAAGTTCGTGTTAATGAGATTCCTCCTACCACAGGCACGCAATTCTCCAATGAGGCACTGGCACCGGATTTATCGTGGAGATGCCCATTCTGCATCCACCCAACAGGATAAATGCAACTTCCCATCATGCCAATGAGGTGCTCACGGCAGCTACGTCCTGATGTTTTCCATGGCATAAATCCCAGGTGGTGGCAACTGACTCTGCACCTAGATGTATTCCTTCTCCCCGTGACTCAGTTCAGTGACATTTTTCAGGAGGAACAGGTACCAGCAAAGAATTAAAAGTGGAGATTCTACATTTCCCCCCTGGGAAAAATGTCTAAAATAAAGGTATCAGCTTGAATCCTGAAGGGATGATATTTATTTCACTTGCAGAACCACTTAGCAGCATCCAGAAGCCACGGAGTTCCGAAGCTGGACCATAAATTATCAGAGATGCATTCATGTGGTTAACGGTGCTCTTGTGTCTCGCACAGTGAGAGGTGGATGAATTAAAGCCACGGGAGATGCAGATCCTCTTTTCCAAGAGTGAGGTAGAAGCCATGGTAAGGAAATGGGACCAAGCAGCAGCACAGAGCATGAGATCCTTCTGCAGAGGAGAGGGATGTGGTAGGAAGCTCAGGAGAAGACATGGGTGCTGTAAAATCCCCAGAAGGGGAAGCCCTGTGTGACAGCCTTCCTCCACCTCCTCCTTCTGGTGCTGAAGGAGCCCAGCAAACCATCAGGGAGGCAGTGGAAGGCAAAGCCCAGGACATGAGATCTTGGAGAAGAATTCCCAGCTGGAGCATCAGCTGCTGAGCTGGGCATGACTGCCTGGATCCCCTGTCCCAACAATTCACCCCAGTGCCATGAGGTGTGAGGGCTGTTCCAACAGGAAGACATTCCATGTCTCCATAGAATCACAGAATGGTTTGGATTGGAAAGGAATTTAAAGCCCATCCCATTCCCACCCCCTGCCATGGGCAGGGACACCTTCCACTACCCCAGGTTGCTCCAAGTCCCATCCAACCTGGCCTTGGACAATTCCAGGGATGGGGCAAGAACAGATTCCCGATATCCTGGGCACTCACGTGTACATGTACAGAACCCTTTCTTGGAGCTGGAGATATCCACCTGTAGTTTGCCTCTGGAGGCCCCTATGTTTTCCATGTGCCTCCTTCTGCAAAAGGCAGGAAAGTCCTGAGTGCTGATGAGGGACTTGAAGTGATTGAGAATGCTTCAAACACCGGGGTTTGTCCTTAAATTACACGGCCCATTAACAAGCCTAAATTAAAACAACACTATTAGCAGGAGATCTGAGGGAGAAGGTGGCTTCAATTTTCATACAAATGACACATAACTAAATACCAGAAATTAAATATACCAATAATAGCCCTTTAAATCCAGTCTTACCAACTGCAATTATTAAAGTCTACACCAAGGCCCCCAAAATCTTAAGACTGACACTGGAAAAATCAGCAAATCACAGAAAGTATTCACATTTTTTCTTTTTCTTTTTAATTTGACATTGGTGTTTTCAGATTTCATCTTTTGACACTGCTCAGTACCTATGAGAAATTAATAATACAATTAAATACCCCATGCAGGATTATATTCCAGGTAGTAGAGGAATTGAATTAGCCCAAGTGCCCAAAAGGCTTCTCTAACATACTGGGTTAGAATGGAACATCCTGGCCCTGCACAGGATAACCCCCAAAAAATCACAGCACCTGAAAGCACTGTCCAAACACGTCTAGAACTCTGTCAGGCTTCATGCCATGACCACTTCCCTGGGGAGCCTGTTCCAGTTCTCAACCATGCTCTGGATGAAGAACCTTTTCCGAATTTCAGCCTAAACCTCTCCTGACCCAGGCCTTGTGCTGCCTTGAATGATCACACACTTCTGCCAAACCCCATGACTTCAAAGCCTGAAGCATCCCTAGGCTGTTTGATGGGCTGAGCGTCACCCAGGGGATCAAACCAACCCCTCAGTCCCAAAGCATCTCAGGGCTGACACATGAGAGCCCAGCTGAACACCAGGCCCTTCACGTGCTGGGCAGCAGATGAGCCCACACAATGGTTCCCTTCATCCTGACCTCCAAACCCCACCTCATTTTGGGACACCACACAGCCCTCTCCATCCGTGTGACTTTGCCGACTGCCTTTGCCTCAGGACAGGCAAAGCAATCACTACAGTGAAGTTTAAAGGGCTGCCAACACCTAAAATTCCTGCTTATTAGACATAATCATAATCCTATAATGACAATATAGTACATTATAATTTGCAAGAGAGGGGAAATCTTGACATAAATTGCTCGCCTCTAATTCACTGCCCCAAGTGCAATTCTGGCACACTGGTTATGGGGAAGAGATTCTTTATCACAGAATCCCAGAATATCCTCAGCTGGAAGGGACCCACAAGGATCATCAAGTCCAAATTCTGGCTCTGCACAGGACAACCCTAAAAATCACACCATGCAATTTATTTGTAAGACTGAAAGGGAGAGTGACCCTCCCCTCTTCCACAGTAAAGGACTTATTTATGGAAATTTCGGCACCCACCAGACTCAGCCCATCATGCTTGAGGTCATTATTCGCACCCCAGAAGGTAAAAATGTCCCACTCACCGGCCAGAACTCACATCTCCAAACCACTGTACCAATAAATGGAGCCAGAAATGTGGCACTTGGGGCCATGGGTGAGTGGTGGTGTTGGCAGTGCTGGGTGAACAATTGGCTGGATGACCTTAAGGGTCTTTTCCAACCTAAATGATTCTACGGTTCTATGCCAGCAACCCGTCCTGCGAAGCACTGAGAAAAGCGAGGGGCCAGTTTTGAGGCAGAAAGGTGCCTTTTGGTCCCCACTCTGACTGAGTTTCTGCTGCCTTTGGGTTGCTCCAGGGCCAGGCTGCAGCCAGACCCCCCATTCCAGGCACAGCCCCGGCCCCACAAGGATCAGCCGGGCAGAGGCTCCCTCCAGGCACTGCAGTGCTGCGGCAAAGGCTCCCGGAGCCGCTGGAGCTTTTAAGCCTTAAAACACAAATAAGATTTACTGAGGGGCTGCTGCCGTTTCAGCAAAGCTGAGATACGGGGCTCCCTCCCCATGGAATGCAGATGCTGCTGTAGGAACTGAGCGCATTTCTTGGAAGGGGGGAGGCTCCTTGGAACCCCCAGCAGACACCTCCACATTCCACACCCCGCACTTCTACTCCGTTCTGATCCCTGCTAATAAAACACTTAAAATAAGAAGCTGGGAGAGTCCCCAGGACACGTTAAAGGTTATCCCGGCTCCATTACTCATCCCGGAGGGGAAGGCAGAGGGAAGCAGCTGACTCACATCGCGGCGGCACGGAGAGAGCGGCTGGAGACACCGGAGCCTTGGGGCTGCTCCGTGATTTTCCTCCACAACTGCTCTTTTTCCTGACTGCCCTCCCCAAATGATGCTCTGACAAGCACGAGAGAACCTTAATTTCCCCTCTGCGTGTGTGGGCGTGTACCTGCAAGGGGATACTCCTGCTTTTCCACCTGAATATCATCATCCCCGGCAGTCTCCGCATGCCTCGCGTAGCCCTGGGGTCTGAGCCTCCTTCCCAAAACTTCCCCCACACGCTGCACATCCCATTCTTAACCCCAGCTCTTTATTAAGGGAAAATACAGCATGTTCAAAAATTGCCCCAAAGCCATGAAGGCTCTTGTTACACCTAGAAAACCCCAGAAACCCTAAAGGACCTGCCAGAGCTCTCTCCCTGCCCCGGGCAGGCTCAGCCGCGCTCCCAGCACGGAGGCTCTGGCACAGCACAGTGGGGAAGGAAGGCTGCAAGCAAGAGTGTTCGAAAAAGGTCATTTCTTGGTCCGGCACTGAGTTAGAGCTGTATTTTCTGCCTTTTGATAGCATTAACCAGAACACCCAGATGTCCAAAGCATCTCTGGAGGAAGGAGCCCATAAAGTTGACCAATTCTTTCTCGCTTCAGGGCATGGCCAGGGTGTAAAAACAGGCTCCTGGGGGCTGTTTATACCCAAGCCTGACCTTTGAACCTTCATTACTTTATAGCAGCCATTTAAAATCATCCCCTATGTCCATGCAAACACCATGGGTAGCACCTCCTGGGAACAGCATGGCTAATGGGGAGCTGGGAGAGGGCTGCAAAATAAATGTTTCTTGCCTTGCCCGTGAAACAGAGCAAACTCCTCTCCCGGCAAAGCAGCCGTTCCTTTTTTTTCCCAGCCGTCTGTGTTATTTTTGTGTCATGTTGCTGGTTAAAAATACCCCTTGCCAGCAGGAACAGAGTTATTTGGAGCACCCTCCTTTATCTTTGTTTGGGAAGAGCACACACTACCATCAGCTGCTTCCTTCCTCCTAAAAATCGCCTTCTGAAAAAAAAAAAACAAAAAAACCATTGATCCTGTGCCTGCTCTGTGGCCTTGGAGAGATGATTGTGGCCACGAGGGGCTTTCCAGGCCTAATGTCTCCAACAAAGGGGACAAGGACACAAGTGCCTGTCACATGTAGGGTATGAGGGAGACCTTCCAGTGTCAAAGCTTGTGGCTTCTGAAGGGGATCCTGCAAGGATGTTCCTGGCTGCAGGAGAAAAGATAAAAGTACATGGGTCTGGACATCAAGATGAGCTCACTGGGAGGTTTTTGCTCGTGGGGCATCTCCATGACACCAAGAATGAGAAGCCAGTAATGACCATAAATAATCTGTGAGTGAACCTGGAGTCAGTGATGGAGCCAGCACAGCCCCAGAGCCTCCCCTGCCCTTCCACAGCTGCCACTTCAGAGGAACAAAAAACATGGGAAGAGTCCTCACAGCCTCTCTCCGTGGGGTGTCCAGGAAACCCAAAGTCCATTCAGGATCCTGAACAAAAACAATTTGATGGTGCCAAAAGCCCAAGGTATTTGTTAATAACCACAACTGTTAATAGTGTCCATGGAGCATCCCCCAAACTTCACTCTCCCATAAAGCATCCCCTAACTTGTTAAGATGGGCAAAACTATCTCCCTCAATCTTTAGCAATCTTTGGTTGTTTTTATTTACTGCAGGGTATTCTGAGACCCCAAAGAATTCCTGGGGAAACTGTAGCACCCTGTGCTCAGCAGTGCCCTGCCCTCATCACTGAATCAGGCCTTTCTTTTCTCCCTTTTTTTTCCAGGCTAAAGTAATCAGGGAGTAAAAGTCTGGAATCCAACCACAAGGAGCATGAAAATATTTGAACAAGCTGGTTTAAATCAAGGCTTTGACTTGCCTTTGTAATGGCCTCTTTGGTCAAGGCTTGAGCATGCTGCTGCATTTTGGAGTGGAAAGCAGAGGACGGGTTTGCTCCATCTGCTCTTGGGGCAAGCACGGAGGCAGAAGCATGGCCTGTGGTCTCCAATATTCCAGAGAGAGAAAGGAAATTCTTTAATCCTGTTTGGCTTTTTGGTTGGTTTTTTGTTTTTTTTTTTTTTTTGGTTTTTTGGGGTTTTTTTTTTTGTAGTTAATCTGAACAGGGTGGTTTTGATCCAGCCTACGGTCAGCCGGGCTCCTACTGCTCATTCCTCTCTCTCCTGCAGCTCCCACTGAACATGGGATAGTGTGGAAGAAACCCAGAGCACCAGAGGTGACACTGACCCTCCCAATTTCTCCATCCCAGTGGCTCCAATTTCTTCATTTCTTGGGTTTTTTCCTGGCTTCATGCATCCGAAGGAATTGTGTGCTTCCGTTTCCCACTGTCCTCCCTAGAAAACACGTCAAAGCCCAGCCCTGTGCTCAGCAAAGGCTGGAGCAGCCCAGTCTTCTGCTTTCCAAGGTAAATAATGACTTTGATTAGGAACTATGCCTAATTAACCACGTGGAGTTGATGACTCAGCTGACTGTCAAAAGCTTTTTTGCTCTGGTTTCCAGTTTTCACAGCTTGACCCAGCGTCTGCCCCTGTGTGCATCAGTACACACCTGAAAGCTCAGGGAAATCCCAGTTCCACCAACCAGGCCCTTCAGGCTGGCCTCAAGCTGTGACATCTTTTTGAGTGAGTTTGGCAAAACCCCTCCAGCAGGGGCCTGCCGGCCTCCTGAAAAAGGAGATTATTTTTGTCCTCATTTGAATTTTGACAAGCAAACAGGCTCTGTTGATTCAGACATCACACTTAGGCTCGGGGCGGTAAATACTGCAAGGTTTGCTCTTTTTATCAGCTTGCTCGGCAAATCAATAGAAGGACTCAAAAATGTATTGTCATCATAAACGAAGGAATTCATTAATGCCCGTTGTTTGCCTCCGTGTTTTAATGGAATGCAGAGCAAACACATCCAGAGGGTGTTCGCTGAGGCCGGCAGCACAAAACAGGATTTCCAGCCACTTGGAATTTGCCTGGGAGAAAGAGGTGATGGAAGTGAAGAGGTGGCAGGACCTCGGTGAAGATGGCTGGAGGCCGGGGATTTGCATCCCTCTTCCTGTGCATATCCTGAGGGAAAGAAATTCATCTTTTGGACATGCTCTCCAACACCTCCACTCCCTGGGAGGCATTTTGGGAGTGGAAGGATGTGTCTGGCTGAACCCTCACCTCTCGCAGAGCCCGTTATCTCACCAGTGGGAGAGATTTCATCTCGTTCAACGCCTCTGGACAAAACACGTGAAAACTGCATTGCTTTAAATATTCCATGCACCCTCCAACAGCCATGTTCTCTTTCCATGAATCACCAGGACCCAGCCAGAGCAGCTGTCCTGGAGGTTATATGTGCTCAGTAAATACGTTTTTTGGCACCAAGATGAGCATTTTCCCTGCTGCACTTTTGAAGTGTAAAAGGGGAAAGATGCAAAGCGTCAGCTCCGCTGCCATCACACGGCTCCAGGAGCTATAACCCATGATCCCATCCAGTCCCATGAGCCTCCGTCGGCACCAGGCAGGAGTCTGGGCATGCCAAGAGGTTTATGTGTTCCATTTCTTAAACAAACCCTCCTTCCAGGCACTGGGGAGCAGGGTCAGATCGGGACACAATGTGAGATCCAGTTCTTGTACCCTTGCCCATGTCCCATGGATCCTCCTGGGACTTCAGCAGCAGGAAGGAAGGAAATCCATGGCATTTGCCCAACATCCAGGTACCTGCAACCATGTTTGAATGGAAGGCATTGCAGGTATCTTAGTAGACTTTTAAATCTTTTAAAGTTTTCTCCCCACTTGCTCAGCAGCAGAAGAGACCAAGGGCAAGGTTCTGCACCTGAATTGGGGCAACCTTACAAGCTGGGGGTTGAAGGGACTGAAAACAGCTCTGCCAAGAAGGATTTGGGGGTGCTGGTGGTTGAAAAGCTGGACATCACCTGGCAATGTGCACTGGCAGCCCAGAAAGCCAAAGCATCCAAAGCAGCTCAGGCAGCAGGTGAGGGAGGGGATTCTTCCCCTCTGCTTCATTCTCATGAGACCCCCACCTGCACTGCTGCACCCAGCTCTGGGACCCCCAACATCAGAAGGACGTGGACCTGTTGGAGCAAGTCCAGAGGAGGCCATGGAGCTGCTCTGAGGGCTGGAGCCCCTCTGCTCTGGAGCCAGGCTGGGAGAGCTGGGGGTGTTCACCTGGAGAAGAGAAGGCTCCAGGGAGAGCTCAGAGCCCCTTGCAGGGCCTAAAGGGGCTCCAGGAGAGCTGGAGAGGGACTGGGGACAAGGGATGGAGGGACAGGACACAGGGAATGGCTTCCCACTGCCAGAGGGCAGGGATGGATGGGAGATTGGGAAAGAATTCTTCCCTGTGAGGGTGGGGAAGCCCTGGCACAGGGTGCCCAGAGAAGCTGTGGCTGCCCCATCCCTGGAAGTGTCCGAGGCCAGGTTGGATGGGGCTTGGAACAACCTGGGATAGTGGGAGGTATCTCTGCTCACTGCAGTAGTTTTGGAAGGAGATGGCCTCTAACCCAAACTCCTCCATGATTCTGTGACCCTTCTGCTGTCCCCACAGTAAATCATCCTGGCACAGCCCCTGCACACTTACATAGGGATTCATCTGGCCCCATATAGTGCCTGCCTCAAATGGAGCCGCCGCCAAAAACAAGCTCATTTGCACAGAGTTATCATCAGGGAAAAAATAGCCGCTCACTGATCCAGAACATTCATCTCTAAATATTTACAAAGCATTATTTATCCGAATAAAAGAGACATTTTTCACTCAACAGACCGGGCATATGGTAGCAGCGTGTGGTAGGAGACGAATTGCGCTGAGTAATTCTGAACAGATTTAATGCCAGCAATAATTATTTTTAATCAGACAGAAAGTTCCCTGGGTGATAACCGAACATGCAGCAATTCTGTCGACCTGCGTTGTTGGATCTTATTTGTTCAAATGTGCTTGTTGTGCCTTTTGGTACTTCAGTGCAACTTCCACCCGCCTTCCTATCTCCCTTGGGGAAGGAAAAAAAAAAAAGGAGGGAAAAAAACCACAAACCCCAAGCCCTCTGTCATTTATTTCAAGCATGTCTTTTAATTACAGCGCTGCATTTAGATAGTGTACAAAATATTCCGGGCTGGATGCCTGTTTAACAGATTCCCCAGTTGCTGCTTGAAGCTGCTCAGCAGAACACAGTGTGAATCATTATGAAATCTCTCACTTCAGAACCTGGGAAAATGGAGAACCAAATGTACTGACAGCAAACATTGAAGAAAGAGTGACACAGGAGGAGGGATTTTGCCAGGCTTTGGTTTTTCAGGGGAGTTTTGATAGATGCTACAGGTGAACACAGCAGGTTCCCAGCCCCAAATCGCTCCCTGCTGTGCTGCAGGACGAGGTGCTTTGTGTCACCCACCTGTCCCCATGTCAATATGGTCACAAACACCCTCCCCAGGGGTTTTTGTAACAGTGGGAGAGCACAGCTGGAGAAGATACAGAAACCTTTGGTATCTCTTGCAGTCAAACCATAGGTTCATAGAATGGTTTGGGTTGGAAGGGACCTTAGAGATCATTGCATTCCAACCCCCTGCCATGGGCAGGGACACCTCCCACTATCCCAGGTTGCTCCAAGCCCCATCCAGCCTGGCCTTGAACACTTCCAGGGATGGGGCATCATTTCTCCATAGCCTTGGGACTGTCAACCAGTGCCACATTCGGGACACCTCTCAAGCCCCAGGCATGGCCATGGCCATATCCAGCTCCCTCACCAGTTATTTCCATCTGGGAAGGTGAGAAACTATGGAAACAGGATGCATGGGGCAGGCTGGGCTGGAAACACAATCCCTGCGCCAGACAAGGATAGAGCCAGAGGTGAGCAGGGCGCACAAATGAGGCCAATGGCATATTAATGAGCAATCAGATCTACCTGGCAACAGCTCTTCCATCTGCTGAATAAGCCCCTGTAACGAGCTTACCTGGGCTCTTTGTTATGCACCGGGAGGGAGCAGCAGCACCCAGACCCTCCCTGCCAGCACTGGGCTCAGGACTGATCCCCTGCCACCACGAGAAGAGCAAATCCCCACGCTCAGCCCTCAAAAGCAGCAGCTCAGGAAAGATTAAGTTATGTTTCTGGCAGGGCTCAGGGTCTCCAAGTCCCCTGCAATTACAGTGACAATTACAGGGCTGCCAATGGCTGCAGTCAGAGTCAGGGGAGCAGAGTGGGAGCTGCTGCAATTTGAGGGTTGGTTCGTGTGGTTTGCAGCACTAGGGAATGTCAGTTCCTGCTGGGGGCTGTAACCAACACCGGGACCTCATTGCCTAAACCTGCAGTGACTGTGGGGGTAACCCTGGCTCTGACAACAGTTAAAGATCAAAGATGCAGGAGGGATGAGGAAAAGCAGCGTGGCGGGAGCGTGAGACAGCTTTCATTTCTGGCCCAGAAGAATATGAGCCCAGAAGGAAAATACTTTGGATCTGATGGTCTCACAGATGCTCAGGGCATCAGTCTCCTTGTGTCAAAGAAAAGTTATCCAGGAGAACCATAAACATTGGCATCCCCTGGGGATATCTGACTGGAGATGTGTCTCAGATCTTAAAACCTCCTCCAAGAGAGCTGAGGAGCTCAGAAAATCCTTTTCAGCCTCACTTGGGGGATCCAACAGAGATCCCATAAGAACAGCTCCGCTCCATTAATCCCCAAGGCTCTCCCCATGTCTGTCAGCCTATTTCCAATAAATCAAAGGAGGTGATCACCAAATTCAGGAACGCAGCTGATGAGAAGCAGGAATTTCATCTTCAATTGCAGGAGTAGTAACAAAAACCACCTTATTCAGCAAAATGCATCCCTTACACCCGAAAATTGCTCTAACCTGCTTCTAAATGGGATGGACATCTCTGATCCTCCACCTGTTTGCGGTCAGGAAAGACAAATGGGATTTTGCTTTCATCCCTGAAGCCTTTGTGCTCGGCTGGGCTGGAGCACACAGCCAGCACACACCAGTTGTTTCAGCAAGGAGAGAGCTCAAGGGGAATCATCTTGAAGTGCTGTTGTCAGGCTGAGAAGGTCTAGGGCTTGAGGCTTAATAGTCAAGATTATTTTAGGCAGAAAAAACCAGCAGTGCTTCATCCCGAGGGCAGGAGGTAACTCTGGACTTGTTCTCCACCACGGCTTGTGGCAGGCCTGGGTGCTGAGATGCTCCTGGGGAGAATTTTGGGAGATGCTGGGAAGAACTTCCCGTGCAACCCTGGGCTTGACCATAAGCACACCCAGGAGAGACTCACCTGCCCATGCCAGCCCCAACAGGGCCCTAGACATGACCCCTGCCAAAAACCTCCACCACCACTGACCACAACTTTCAGCCAAACCTCAGCCCCCTGGCCCTGAGGGTGATTTTGCCATATTCCCAAGCAAATAAATTTTGGGTTGATGCTCAGATTTACCAGTGCTGGGCTCAGAGGTGAAATGATTGCTCCTTAATGCCAGCATCAAAGCCATGCTCTCCCTGTGTTCCCAGCAGTTCATTATCCCTCTCACCCTCCCAGCCTCCTTGTCCTGCCATAATAAGGCAGGAGGCAGAAGTCATTCCAGGGAAAGCTCTCAGGAGCTGTTCATCAAACTTGCCCTTTTCTAATGAGAGCCATCTCATTTACATGCTCGTTTAACGCTACACTCCACATCTAACAGCACATTCCAGCCACCTCCTTCCTTTACCTAAAAACCCATTTACAAAAAAACACCTTTTCCCCTAAATCCTAATTAGGCCACTGTGACCCCACATAAGCTCCAGCAAACCCCCTTTTGTGTCCAAACAGCACAGCCTCTCAAAGGCTTTATCCAAACACCCTCATCACGAGCTTAATTCCAGCCCAACGAATTAACAGTTCTGTGAGCTTTGTCTGATTAACAAAATTGAAATGCCTGGGGAAAAAAAATAGGGAAATCATTCCTGGGTCTGTTCCTGCTGCAGAACAAACACCCTTCTGCCCCAGGGGAGCCTCTCCCACCTCCCTCGCAGGACCCTTTCCAAAATCTCAAGCGTGGCTGGCAGCCCACAAACCTCCCTGTGAAGGCCTATCCCAAAAAACACCGAGAGCTTTATGATCCATCTGTCTGGAGGCCCTCAGGTTGCAGGAAATGCTCAGATTAACTCAGAAAAAAGTAAATTTTTTGCCCATTTCTGGTCTGCTACCATAAGGTGCTGATGCAATATTGTGGTTCCCATGATAGGAGCAATATGCAGCAGCTCAGAGTGGGTTTGTGCCCACACATCCTTGTCTCAGGCAGGGCTGAGCATTCCCCACCACGAGCATCTTCTGCTCACCAGCACAGGACCCTCACAAGCTCCTTTGTACCTACAGCAGGGACCTTGCTGGGAGCCCCCATGCTAATGCTGATATCCATCCAGCCTGGGGCAAGGAGGCATTTTCAGATATTCCAGTATTCATTTCAAATATTTTTTTTACAAATAGCATGGGATAGGCATGGAAAATACAAATAGAGGACCCTGTGGTGCTATGAATAGCCTATACTCCTATTACCATAGGCTCAGGGTCACTGGGATGTTGTGGATGCAAGTCAGGGAGCTCACAGGGATGCACCCCCAAAGGGATTTCCCAGCTCAGCCCCCACTTTGCTGCTGGCAGAAAATGGCCCTGCCAGATCTTTCATCAGTTTAACAAGCTCTGCCTCAAAATTCATTTTGAGGTCTTTCACCCCCAACAATCCTATTAGCCCCAGCCATCCCAGGACCCCACAGCCATGTGCTGATCCCCTCTCAGATTTATTCCTGCCCGGTTTGGATTTGTTTTTCTGCTGACAGAGCCCTTCCAGTTCAATCAGTTTGCTTCCCTCCCTGGTGTTTACATTCCTGCTGTATTTATAGACAGGCATCACGTCCTCTCCCAACATCCTTGGCCAAACACAGATGATCTTTTTCAGCTCCTTGCCTAAAATAGGCACTTTTCCCCTGCCCTTCCCAACACCCCTGTGCTGCACCTGCTGCAATTTAAACTCACTCTTTTTGGGGGCACCACTAGAACTCTGTGGCACATTCCCAAAGAGGCTCCCCCTGAATTTAGCAGAGTCCTTAAATATTTCCTCATCTTTATTTTGCTTGTTATTTATTTTGCTTTAGGATCACATTTTCCTTTTCCCCAGCAGCATCCCATATCGCTGGCACATAGGGAATGCACCAAGGTCTTTTTCCTCCTTTTAATTTCCCTTCACAAGGCCTCAGTTTAGCAGAAAATCTGCTTCATCTCCCAGATTCTTGGGCTCACCCTTTGCAATATGGCATTTGCCCTGTTTTACATCACCCCTAACCCACCCCCTTGCTTTCACAGCCCTTCCCCGGGCCACAGTAGCAACACTGACCCTCAGACTCCCTCTGCAATCTCCTGCCAGCACATGGTCAATGCTTTAGGAAAGGCAGGCAGACTCCAGACACTGCACTTGCCTTGCCTAGAAGCTCTGCTCCCTTTCAAAGAAAGAAATCTGGTGACAGCAGGTTGACCTGGCATCATCCATGGCAAAATCCCATTTTCTAGCACCTGCTGGCAGCCAGCAGGGAAAAAAACCAAGGGGGAGCATCCTCAGAGTGAGTTCTCGTGCCGGGGATTTAATTTTCATATAGCTCATTAACTCCCCAGCAGCAAGCTCGCTGCCCACACTTCATAACTCCAATTATTCCCTCCATCCCCTTTCATCCCACGGCCTCCCAAGCCTTGCAAGCTCGAGAAAATGAAATCATCTCGATGACTAGCTCCTTTCATCCCCCTATTTCAAATCCTTTCTGTTCTCCAGTCAGATGATGCCACCTCTGACTTCTCTGTCCACAAAGGGCTACCTTAAGTACTTGATGTAAATGCTGCAGGGGGAAAAACTCGCTGCATTTCGGGTTATTATCTCACCAGAATGCCATGTATTATCCAGCAATCTCCAGCTGAGCAGGGGGTCTGCTGTATCTCTGCATTATCTTGTTTGGAGCACACGGATTGCTCACTACATGGTTCTCACCACAAAGAATACATGGGGAAAAAAAATAAATAGAAATATCAGCATTAGGCTGCTGATATTATCCTGGTGGGGGAAAAAAACAATGAAAGGAGCGATTGCTAATGGCCCAGGATTCATCCTAAACACATAGAATGTCCCAAAGTCTGGCTTTGTAATACCTGGTGCCTGTAATTCTCCATGTGGTTCTGCACACACGTGAGTGTCAGAAAGGGATGCTGAGGTTCAGAGCAAGAGGCAGAGTTTAAACATCAGAGCTGTCTGAATACATCAGGGGATGGTGCCTCTTATTGTATTTCCTCCTGGAGCTCAGAAACCACGAGGAGGCCGTGAAGGTGATCACAGGGCTGGAGCCCCTCTGCTCTGGAGCCTGGCAGGGAGCTGGGGCTGTTCAGCCTGGAGAAGAGAAGGTTAGAGGGTGGCTTTAGAGCCCCTTCCAGGGCCTAAAGGGGCTCCAGGAGAGCTGGAGAGGGACTGGGGACAAGGGATGGAGTGACAGGACAAGGGGGAATGGCTTTAAGCTCAAGGAAGGCAGGTCTAGATGAGATATTAGGAAAAAAATTCTTCCCTGTGAGGGTGGGGAGGCCCTGGCACAGGGTGCCCAGAGAAGCTGTGGCTGCCCCATCCCTGGAAGTGTTCAAGGTCAGGCTGGACAGGGCTTGGAGCAACCTGGGCTAGTGGGAGGTGTCCCTGTCCATTGGCAGGGGGTTGGAACTGGATGAGCTTTAAGAGATGCCTTCCAACCCAAACCATTCTGTGATTCCGTGAATCTAAGTGTCTCAGTATCTCAGTGCTTCCAGCAGGTTTAGGATTGGAAAGTCCCCCATTTTCAGGCCAAGGGGTAGAGGAGAACCGAGGATGAACAGCATCAGCCTCATCCCAGCAATTTAAAAGCTGCCTCCGTGTTCTCCACCACCATGGACAAGGAAAAATCCTGCTGATTGGAGCAACATGGAGCTGCTTGAGAGAGAATCACAGCTCCCTGCTGGAGAGGCATCAGGCAATGGGCACAGCTCCCTGGATTTTGTGTTTCTCAAGGGAAGGGACCCCACCAGCAGCTCTGGTCTCTGGCAGAGCACACCTCAGGGACTCCACAGGGATTTCGTAACTACATCAGCACAAGTCCTTTATAGACTCAAAGAGATAAGACATTTTTCGTGGCCATGGTAATCAATTCCTCTGCTCAATTAGCCTTGCAGATCTAAGAAAACATGAATCTTTTTTCTAGAGGGAAAACCCCAGCGTTTCTGAGTACAGCTGCGCTCAAGGAGGCTCAACAGCAGCAGCGTGATGGGCACCAGCCCTTCACCCTCCAGAGAGTGGCAGGATCCAGGTGCCAAGGAGGGCAGTAAGGTGGGAGCAGGGGCAGATGGGGACAAGATCGTGCCCTGGGGCTGGGAAGGTGCTCAGGTTACCCATGGAGGCAGCAGCACACAGTGCAGACCCCATGCCTGTCCCCAGTCGGCCACACCTGAGCTTCACCCGTCATTTGCCTTTGCTGGAGGGAACAACTTGGAAAAATCCATATCCATGTCCTCTGAGACCATGGCTGGGGACAGAGCTGGGGCTGCAGCTCTGCCTCCAGCGGGCTTAGTGCCAAGGGAAAGAGGGAAAGGGATTTAACCTGCTGAGTATGAGCTGCCGAGGAGAATTTCAAATACAAAATAAATGCAGAGAAGTGCTTCTACTCCCTGCCTTGCTCCCCTCCTTGAGCTGGCTGGACTTTGTAAGTCTATGTCCATGCTCCTGGACAAGAGGCTGGGCCAGTGTGGCGTCCCCAGGAGCAAGCAGCACAGGCCCAGGTCTCACAGCTCACTGTCCCCACCACATCCCTGGTGTCATGGGTGACGTTGCAACCTCAGCCACCAGCCCCAAATGCAGCATCTTCCGGCAGCTGCAACTCAGAACAAAAAAGAAATAATGAAAGCCTCCAGCACACAGAGCTCATCCCACAGCCCGGAGCACAGCACCCACCACAGTCCCCTTGCATGGCAGAGAAACAGGGCAGAGAGGCAGAGGAGGGAAAGCATTGGGGGTGGGAGGGTGCCTGACTGCTCCCAGACTTCTTACACCTTCCCCAGACACATCTGGCTGTGGCCAGTATTAGTGCAAGGTGCTGGAGGAGACAGACGGGGGCTTAATCCTGCACGGCAGCACTGAACATCCCCGTCCGGGACTGATCTGATTCCTGCAGACATGTGCCCTCTGATTTCATTAATCACAGATGATTCCTCACTGCTTTCCCTCTCTCCCCATCTCCAAGAGCAGCTCTCTGGGAGAACAAACCTCAGCATTGTTGGGTGTTCCTGCGGGAGCAGAGCATCTGTCCTCGCCCCCTGGATTCCCTGCAGGAGCTGCACAGGGGTCAGGGATTATTAGTACAGGTCTGGCTCTGCAGGCGCCAGGCAGCCTGCGGGTTTCTATCCCTACTCCACAGCCCGGCTTTGTGCTCTCCTAATACCCTACAGCAGCTCAGATCCATGTTTCCCCTGGATCAAGGATATTTTACAGCCTCTGCTCCACAGCCTCCACTCCTCCGTGCCAACCTGGAGGAGTTTGGCAACCCAAATCCTTCCTCTGTAGGATATTTTGGTTCTCCTCTATGCATCAGTGACTTTACCATTTGCACCCTCTGGTCCCAGTGTGAGAAGGGGAGACAGAGGGGCCGAGTGCTGCTGGGCTGACTGGGCAGATTGGAAAAAATCCCCATTTCTTTCAGGGCTGGAAAGTGGTAACCCTCGGGTGCTCCATCCCTCCTGAGAGGTTTCATCCTGACATCTCATAGAGAGATGTAATTAAGCTTAACCTTATGCTTAATTCCATGGCCTCAAACATAAAAAGGACATGGATCTGCTGGAGCAATTTCAGAGGAGGTCACAGAGCTGCTCTGAGGGCTGGAGCCCCTCTGCTCTGGAGCCAGGCTGGGAGAGCTGGGAGTGCTCACCTGGAGAAGAGAAGGCTCCAGGGAGAGCTCCGAGCCCCTTGCAGGGCCTGAAGGGGCTCCAGGAGAGCTGGAGAGGGACTGGGGACAAGGGATGGAGGGACAGGACACAGGGAATGGCTTCCCACTGCCAGAGGACAGAGATAGATGGGATATTGGGAAGAAATTCTTGGCTGTGAGGGTGGGGAGGCCCTGGCACAGGGTGCCCACAGAAGCTGTGGCTGCCCCATCCCTGGAAGTGTTCAAGGCCAGGTTGGACAGGGCTTGAAGCAACCTGGGACAGTGGAAGATGTCCCTTCCCGTGGCAGGGGGACGGAACTGGATGAGCTTTAAGGTCTTCAACCCAAAGCATTCCATGATTCTATGGTTCTATGAAAACAGGAAGATTAATATCCCCACCAGCTCTGCCATTACCTATAACCATTGCAATTCCAGGTTCTCTCATATTCCACTACAAACTCACACAGGTTTGAACAGGCCATACCTCAGCCTCAGGAAATCGTGACATTGGCTGGATCACCTTTAATCAAATCTGACACCTCCTCACCCCTCAAAATCCTACCTGAAAAGCAGTCAGTGTCCTGCCTATGTCCATCTCCCAGATAATTATCACCATCCCTGTGTCCCTATAGCCAGGCCAGTGGGGCATCCCTATCCCTCTGTGCCACTGGCTTCAAAATCCAGCCTTGGATTAAATAATCCTGCATTTGGTTGGGAAATAATTGGTGCCACTCTGTTTGTGAGCTATTGCTTTTGGTAATGAAAGCCTCTGTTCCAACCCAATTAGCATGATACTCCAAAAAGGCAAAGGACAAAGCTATGATAGCTCAGGGATAAAAATAGTTAGTGGATTTGGATTGGAGGGGGAAAAAAAAGAGAAAAAAGGTTCCACAGACATCATAACCTTACATCAGACCTTGTCCCAACTGTGTAATTCTGGACTGAGTGGAGGGTGCATTCACCAAGGACCTGAGGATGCTGTAAAAAGGCTTTGCACCCCGTGGCAGGGATGTTTCCCACATCATTCCTGCTGGGATGTGCACCAGGAGTTGAAACACCAACTGAGGAGAGACCTCATTGTGGCCTTCAACATCTTCCCAAGGGGGAGCAGGGGGACAGCACTGACCTCTTTGCTCTCATGAGTGACAGGACCCAAGGGAACGGCTGGAGCTGTGCCAGGGGAGGTTTAGGTTGGATATCACGAAAAGTTCTTCCCCCAGAGGGTGATTGAGCACTGCCCAGGCTCCCCAGGGAATGGGCACAGCCCCAGGTCTGCCAGAGCTCCAGAAGTGTTTGGACAACACTCTCAGGGATGCCCAGGGTGGGATTGTTGGGGTGTCCTGTGCAGGGTGAGGAGCTGGACTCTGATCCTTGTGTGTCCCTTCCAGCTCAGGACATTCTGTGATTCCATGCAATGCCTTCACCAGGCACCCTGCACTGAGGGGTATCCCCGGAGAGGGAATGCTGGAGGCTCAGCTCCCTTCTTTATTTGCAGTGGGATCTAAACCCTGTGGGGCCCACGTGTGAGTGGCCTCACGGCCCCAGCCCTCACCCAGGGCTGCTAAACCTGCGCTTCCAGGGGGTTATCAGGCTGTAATCCTGGCTGCAATCCCGGCTGCCTTGCATAATGGGCTGCATTACATGTAATCCATGCACTAATACGCTCTGAGCGGGATCCAGAGCCAATATTGGACTGTTTTCCTCGGAAAAAACACTCGCCCTGCAGCAGGCTGGAGGTTGGGGTGTGCCTGAGGACAGGCTTAGGGGGCTGCCTCCGTAAAATAAACCAAACCTGGGGGGTTCTAAGCAAAAACTGGCATCCCTGGGAGTGTTCAAGGCCAGGTTGGATGAGTTTTGGAGCAGCCTGGTCTGGTGGGAAGTGTCCCTGCCCATGGCAAGGATGTTGGAACAAGATGGGCTTCAAATTCCCTTCCAACCCAAACCGTTGTAGGATTCTATACAACAATTATGGAATGTAAATGTACTTGGGATGTTAATATATGGCTACACAGCACACAGACCATGTACAGCAGACAGAGCATATATAACAGAGAGGCAATATATAGCACAAAACCAGTATCTAGCACATTTCTGTGGCTGCGTGGAAGGATTTACAGAGGGAAGGAGTATGAAGGCAGGAGGGTGAGGGCAGACATTCCCTAGAGCAAACCCCAACCACAAGTCCAAGAGGATTCAGAGCAGAAATCCTAGGGGAAAAAAAAGCAAAACAGCAAATATAGCTAAAACCCCATCCGTGGCAAAGTAAAACTGACCGGATTTATGGATAGCATTTTAAATTAAAGGCTTTGCATAATGCACGGGGTTTGTGTTTTATTAGATTTGCAGCCAGAAGCAGGAGAAAGTCGTGGCAAGAGGGAAGAAGGGGAGGACACAGCTCAAATTCCCGACCCTGCCCGCCTCCCATCCAGGCTGGGAATGTGAGGGACACCATCCCAGTGCGAAACAAACGGGCTATGGATGATAAGGGAATGAAGTGCAGGAGATTTAACCTGCTTGAACAACTCATTAGGGCTGTGAAAGCTCCCTGCTCCCACCGCTCCTCCTCCACAGGCACAGCCTCTGCACCCAGCCCGGCTTTCCCCGGGGTGAAAGCAGTTCTGTGTCTTCACGGCAAAGGTATTTGTAGCCAAAGGAACCCAAACAAACTCTCTGATGATCCCAGCAGGTCATTAGCACTTTACAACCTAAATTATCCTCACCCACCCACCCCCGGTTTTCCAATGCTCCCGGGTCATCTTGCTCGGATCAGCTGTGTTGGCTTTTTTCTGCTGATCCAGGACCAAGTGAAAACTTTTAGGCTAAAGAAAAAATTCTTCATTAAAGAGCTCATTTGAAAATAACATCCCCCACGATTTTTATTGAGGGAAGGTGTTTCACGTGGTGTTTTGCACGCCATTAAAACTGAAGAATTTTTGACCAGCCAACAGTTTTGGTTGGGAGTATCTGATGTTTTGCTTATATCTGTGTTTACTCCCATGTGCCAGCTCTTGCCATCTGGGAACAGCCTTTTACTACAGTGGATTTATCACACAGAGAAATAAGCTCAGTTGTCAACTTCTCTAATAAAGATGAGAGGTGCATTGCAGATCTAAAAGCAAACTGCTGTCCCATATTCCCTATTAGGCTGAGTACTGTCAGGTTTCTCCTGTGTCTCTATTTGTGCTGCCTTCTCCCAGACATAGTAAAAAGGAAACGGCGAGGCTGGAGGAAAAAAGCAACAGTGTTGCTTAACTTGGAATGAAAAGTGATTTTTCCTTGCAAGGAAGCCCACTTGATGAGTAGCTCAAAGATATTAAACTTAGGAAGGAATTCTTCCCTGTGAGGGTGGTGAGGCCCTGGCACAGATTACCCAGAGCAGCTGTGGCTGCCCCTGGATCCCTGGAAGTGTCCAAGGCCAGGTTGGATGGGGCTTGGAGCAACCTGGGATAATGGAAGGGGTCCCTGCCCATGGCAGGGGGTTGGAACAAGATGAGCTTTAAGGCCCCAGTCTAGAAAATGTCTAACCTTAAACATACATTTAAGGCAAGCCTGTTTACTAAAGCTGAAATCACTGAGACTTCAGCATGTGCTCCAATCCATGCCCTAGAGCCAGCTCTTGCACTGCCACAGAGCTGGAGAGTCCCTGGAAAAGGGGTTGTCTTCCTTCTCTTCACAGTGCCTGAATATTTCATAGCCCCAGGAAGAAGCAGTGAGGGCATCTGTGTTTAAAGAAAACATGTTTAACACAGAGAGGTTTGTAGCTTAGGGCAAAAGCAGCAGCAATGTTGCCCGTGTCGTTTCCCAAACTCCCCTGAGCCTCCTGCCCAATTTCAGGCTGCTCAGAAAATGCCAATATCACAGAAAATAATTAATAAAATAAAACCTCCCTCTCACACTGCACTTTGCAAGACAGTGACTGTGTGCTTAATGGCCATCGTGTATTTAAAAGTCTTCCAGTGGGCAGCTGTGTGTCTTCTGGTTTGCTGCACAAAAGTGTTATTCTTTCAGCAGTGTTTGTCCTTTGTATTCCCAAAGCCAAAGAGAGGAATCCTCTCTCCCATTTCCCACAGCTCTGTGCTACAGCAAGCCCAGGTGAGAGCCCAAGGTGTGCCACAAGCCCGAGAAGCTGTGGCTGCCCCACCCCTGGAAGTGTTCCAGGCCAGGTTGGACGGGGCTTGGAGCAACCTGGGATAGTGGAAGGTGTCCCTGCCCCTGCCAGGGGGCTGGAATGGGATGGGCTTTAAGAACATATGACCAGAAGTGCATTTACTTTCTTTCTTTCTTTCTTTTAAAGCCCTATTTTAGTGGTCCCTTAGTCACAGACTCGTGAAACAGGCCCCTTTCTTGTGACTAGTAAGCAGCACGGACAGCAAATTGTCTGTCCTTGGCTAGAAAGCTCTTTCTGCCCAAATTTATGCCAGATTGGCAAATCTTCCTGTGATTATTTCATTTGTTGAGCTTCTGTGGCTGAAAACACAAGGAATTTTGTGAAATGTAAGCTTTTGGGGCAAGGCCAGGTTGGACAGGGCTTTGAGCAGCCTGGCCTAGTGGAAGGTGTCCCTGCTCATGGCAGGGGTTTGGAACAAGGGTGTGTTTAAGTTTCCTTCCAGTTCTGGGATTAGATGATGCAGCTCTGCTGGAAGGACGAAAAGGATGGGCCACTGTTGGATTTCAGCTTGGCTTCACTCCAGGTTTACCATGGAGACCTCACCAGAGGCTCCAGGAGAAATCCCAATCCCAGGGCCATGGTCATCAACTCCTCTCTGACCTCAGTAGGGCTGGGATATCATCCCACATCCCTTAAGGATTTTTCAGCCTTTTCCCAAATCCTATATCAGCTTGATTTGAGATTCACTTGATGGCCCCAAACCTGACCTCCTGTAGTGCCTACTATGGAAACACGCTGGGAGCTTTTCCAAGGATGAGGCATCCCGTTTGGCATTAGCTTCCCAAAGGGCTCTGACACCTGCAGAAATGCACCTTCCCAGCTGCAGCGATGCTGAACGCAGCCCTGGATACCTGGGAATGGCTGGAAAACATCCCACCTCCACTAAAGCTTGGAAAAGCCACCTGAGACAGAAATCAGTTTGATTTGAGTTTGGAGCTGATTCCCCAGGAGGAATTTCCCCCATTGGAGGGGAAAAGCTGAGTGTTTGCTGGCCCAGCTTTGCCAACCCAGCTCACCTGTGGCAGCAAACAGACAGAGATTTGCAGTAAATGAATGGAATAATACACTGGAAATTTTGAATGTATTTCATTCAGAGATAAATTAGGCTGTAATTAAGCAGTGTCAATTAATGCACTGCCCAATGGATGCAGTAATTGGGGTTTTTTTTAAGAGGCAGCATGGTAATATCCACTCATTCCTAAAGGGTTAATGCTGCTGGTTTAACCTAGTGGAGGTATAAACAGGCACCCCATGTGTCACAGCCCAGCGCAACAAACCCAAAAGTTCACTTTGATCACAAAACTACATCTTGTGCATCCCCTACCCCCTTCTTGTTCCCAAGGCAGCCAGGAATTAGTACTGGTTTCACAGGAGAAACGTGGATCTTGCTCCTTTCCTGCCCCAAAAGCTGAGGACATTTTCTTACAGGGGGTTTTCTTTAAGGAGTCAAAAGGGAAAGGGAACACTTTATCCTTAGCTGTCTGCTCTGTATCTATACAAGACCACCAGTTTAACCACTAAAACTACTGGAAATCTAATGCCAGAGTTTCTGAAGAGCCTCAAAGAAACCCATGTGGACTTGTAGGTTTGTGGTGTGAAGCTTATCCTAAGTTACTCTCAGGTATCCCTCCACTATGGAGAATCTTGCAGCCGGAGTAGAAAAAGCATTTCCCAAAATTTTGAGGGCTCCCTGTGAATGTGTCGTCCCAACCAGCTCCCAGAGCCCCACATATTGGATTTTCCATCCCTCTTCATCTCTACCCCTTTCCTTGCTCCCTGCTGAGTTAATTCCCCTCCCTCTGAGCTGCCCTCTCCTTTCATCCCGCCTTTAATGAGCTAAGTCGTAGTTAACAATTCTCCTCTTTAATGCAACAGGGGTAGGAACCAGGTTAAAATTTGGGGCTGTTCCCTCGGGCTCCCTGCAAATTCAGTCCAAGTCAAGAGAATGAATTTGCCACAGGTGCTGGAGGTAACTCCTGACATGACTTATGGCTCCGCCAGCAAAGGCAGCCCTAAAAACATATTGATTTTCCAGGCAGCATCACTTGCCTCAGAGCAGCTCCAGGTTTACTCGCTCTCGATTTTCCTGCTCTCTTTATTTTTAGTTAGACTGGAAGTTTATTTTTCAAGCAGAGCAGCTGAGGCCTTGTAAACATGTATATACATGTATTTATTTTTATATGTGTGTGTGTGTGTGTGTATATATATGTATGTGTGTGTATAATTATATATGCTCATGCACACACATATATAGATGTGTATCTTCCGGATGGATATTTGGGGAAATTTTTGGATTTTTGCAGCTTACAGCACCCAGTGCCTCCAACCCAAGGGTGGAAGCTGGCACGAGGTGAACCCAAAACTGAGCGCCTGTTTGGAGAGGAGCCGTGGTGTTCCTGCAGTGGCTGAGGAGGAAGGATGGGAAGCAGCCCTCACCAGTTAATTTTAACAAAGCACACATTTTCCTGGCTCCGCCATGGACTTGCATATTTTAACTCCTATCTTCTGTTCAGCAGCTAAAAAGAGACTTTCATTCCCGTTTTGGCTGCTGTGCCTCGTTTCCCATTCCCGGGCTGTTACACAGGCTCTATTCTTGCAGCCACCCAGTGCTGATAACAGGGGAAGGACGAGACACCCCAGAGCTGCTCCCTCAAACAGGTGGGGGTTTTCTGCAAGCACCAACTTCCACAAGCCCATCACTGTTATGTCTGTGGTGAGCAAGGAATATGAATCAGCACGGAGGCTGAATTAGCTTTCTGCCCACAGCTCTTCCCAAGGAATTCTTACAGAGATATATTTGTATTTAAGAAAAGAGATTAGAGGGAGCCATATAAATGCAATCCATCATCCACAATTAGAAATAAATGAGGCAGGGGCAGGAGAAAATTTCTCTCTTTGAGTCCTTTTACAGGAATATATATATATACACACACACATATATATATATACACGTATATATATATATGTATGTATGTGTATGTGTGCATGTTGTTATATGTATATATAAATATATATGTTATAATATATATATATTTATATATGTTTGTATATGCTATTATATATATAAATATATAGAGATAGATACAGGCACATACATATATATACACACATATCTATATTCATATATTCAAGAATTTTTTGTTAGCATTTCAATTTTCATATATAACATGCATATATCCCTTTTTTAGATATAGATATTGATATATAGGTTATATAGGTATCTGCACACTGTACACTGCACACAAGCAGCCAAAAGAAGCAAGGAACCTGCTTGCCTTGCCCAAGGCCTGACACATCAGCACCCAAAGGAAGTTTTATCCCAGAATTTCACTTTTTTTTTTCCCCTTAAAGATCCAACTCCAGGAGTCGAGTGAATCTTTTGTAACCACAGTTTTCTTCCAAAAGGCAACCAGGAAAAGCTGTTTAATCAGAAGTTTTATTCTTATTACCATCATTTCATCATCAATGTCTCACCATCAACGTCCTGGGGCCACTCTGGGCTCCTGACAGGAGCAGGAGGATTCTCGAGAGATGAAGGAGGAAACTGATGCATCAGCTAAAACCACACCTCAACTTAACCAAGACATAAATCACTGCAAAACTCAGACTTCCACACCAACACACAGCCCCAGCACCCCTCCTGCTGCCTCTCCCAGGAGGAACTTTCAGGAGCACTGAAATTACCCCAAACCATTTTAAAAAGACCTTATTTGTCTGGAAAGTGTGGGAGGTGAAAGGTTCCTTTAAGGAGATTTAAAGTGAACACCATTAGCATTGCATTGTTCATTCAGCTTCTCTATCCATGACATGAGAAAAAAATGATCTATCTAAGCAAAAACTTCTGGTTTCATAGCAACAATGATTTTTTTTTTTTTTTTTTGGTGGGGAAATATAATGCAAATCAGTGCTTAGGTGCATAACTTGTGACTACTTTATTTCCTGTAGTAGAGTCTGTTGAAACACTATTAAAATATAATTTAACTAAATGGCTTCCTGGAAAATAATAAAAACAACAACAACAAAAAAATCTTTCTAGCTAAAAGTCAAAAAATGTCAAAGTGGTTCATGCATGAAAAATAAAGATGCTGTTTAGCTCTTATATAAGTCTTCCCATGAGATCTCAAAATAATTTTGGAAGAAAATGGTGTGGATTGCTTTCCTAGTGCTGGGAATCAAGAGCCGTGTCTTGAAGAGTGGACATCTCCACTAAACTTACTAGAACCAGGTTATTTTGTATTTGGGATCACAGCAGATCTTTCTGCCCTCCAAATTTGGGGTGAAAATGGCCACAGCTCCCGCACTATGCTGGGTGTTCCAGGCACAGAGCAGATCTGAGGGATAAATACCAGCCTTACAGGTAAAAAATAATTTCTTATGCAGATGTTTTCAGCCTTGATCTTGAGGCAAGTCTTCAGTCCTGACAAGAATTGATAGCTAAATTTTAGGTGACTCTGGGAGCAGGAGAAATTGGACCATGATTTTCTGAGCAGTTCATTTATAAACTACTTCAAGGACCCCAGTGTCCCAATCAAAGCAAAATTTGGCCAGTCCAGATCTTGCCTTTAATCTTCTTTGTTTTCTGCAAAATAAGGAAATAGTTGCCTCAGGACAATCAAATTTATGCATTTTCAGGAATATTTTATCATAACTCCATCCCACAAGCTGACACTTCAAGAGTTTCCCTTCCCCATTGGGAAAATGGGGCTAAAAGGGTTTTGGGGTGATGGTCAGATGGGGACAAGCAACTGGTGTGACAACTGAGGTCACACCAAATCCTCACCACCCCCAAAAATGTGCTCAAGTGTTTCACTGCCCTTCCCCTAAGAAAAAAATGCTCCAGATGTTTAATCCAAACTCCCTGGCTGCTATTTAGAGCCTTTATGTCTTTTCATGTCCCTGATGAGCAATAACAGAGAAACATTATCACATAATATAAAATATTAAACACCTGTTGTAAATATTAAATTATATCCAAATAGAACCTGGCAAAGATAATACTTGATACTTTGTTTACATTGCTGCTGATTAATATTGGAGATTAAAATTAATACTCACACAACATAAACATCAACATGCTTTTAGCACGCAATTAAGCTGAACAATTTCATCAGCACAAAATGTTCTCGTCCTTTCAAAACGAGACACACTAAAAACAAAGCTGCCCTGAAAATATCACTGAAATCAAACTCCAAGTGCAAAACATTTGGATCATTAGGGATTTTTTTTCTCCCCCCACCACTTCAAAAATGCTGTTTTCCAAACTAGAAGGCCACAGTTGGAGGCAGTCAGAAATGAAGAAAGAGGACAGGGTTAGATGGGATATTGGGAAGAAATTTTTCCCTATGAGGGTGGGGAGGCCCTGACACAGAGAAGCTGTGACTGCTCCATCCCTGGAATTGTCCAAGGCCAGGTTGGACAGGGCTTGGAGCCGTTTGGGATATGGCAGGGGACTGGACTGGATGATTTTTAAGGTCCCTTCCAACCAAAACCATTCTGGAATTCCATTCTTGGTTCTGTGAAATCCCACCATGATGGGCAGATCCTCATCTTCTCCATCACAATGTCTGTCCCCCTCTTCACTGCTGTGACAGGGCCATGAGCCCCACTGGTATTTTCTTTCCTGACAAAGCCATTTAAAAAGGGATGAGCTGAGACAATTGTTGGGTTTAAGGTACGTGAGGTCCTCCTTTGGCGAGGCTCACTGCTGGAAGGACACCATGGGAGAAGGGTGCAAACAAACTGATCAGAGCCCGAAGGAATGGGACAAAGGTGGTCAGAGGTCAGGAAAACCTGAAGTCTGAAGGAAATGGGGAATAAAGGCTGAAGGAAGGGCTTCCAGCAGTCCTCAGAGATACAATAGTCCTTCAGAGACAGTTCTCCACAGCCACTGCAGGCAGGACAAGGAGGGGTGAATTAAAGTGCAGCGCATTCGAGGGAGGCTTAAGGAAATCTTTCCGATTGCAAGGTTAATTAAGTGGGGGTATAGATTAGCTGGGGAAGCACAGGAGTCCATGTCACTGGAAATCTTTAAGAACAAGTTGGACAAGCATGTAGGAATGATGTGGAATAGAGTGTCACCTTGGAACTGGTGATGTGTTAAACAGACATCTCTTTGCTCTGATTGCTCTTATCCCCTGCATTTCACCTCCACAGGAGTCTGTCCAGCTGGGTTTTAGCCACATGGGAGCTAAGAGGCACATTAGCTCCTCTGCAAGCTCTCAGACATCAACCAGCACAAGTGGAGGCTGAGCCCAGGGGATGCCCACAGGGACACCGCTGTCCTTGTCGGGGATGTCCCACTGCTCTGACGGAGCAACATCCAAAGCTCCACCTGAAAATCCCATGGCTGATGCCTCTGCAGGGAATCAGGCAAGATGTAAAGCACAGGGGACAAGATGTGGGTGTGTAATTAGGTGACAGCACATGTCCTGGCAGATGATTGCAGTGCTAAAGCATGCCATATGCTCCTGCTCCTATGGAAATCTTCCTCAGCTGACATCATTATGGAGCATTTGGGAACATACGCCAGTCCCTTATGTTTTCTCTGTCCTTCCTAAATGTTGCCAAGCACCAAATACCTAAACACAATTAGCCCCTGACATTGCGTTGAAAGGCTCTGCAACATCCTCAAAGAACAGGGAATGTCTCCCAAATATCCCTGGAGTGCTGTAGCTGGAGAACTGCCCTCCAGGGCTGGGACAAATCCATAGGGGTTGCAGCAGCCAGCACTGGGAGCAAGCAGCTCTTGTCCCAGCCAGCCTTTACCCACCAAAGAACGGGTGAATCAGATGTGCCAAACTGGTCCCAGTTTGGGGTCAGCAATGACGGGACAAGATAGAAATGAGGTGGAGTGGCCAGGCAGAGCCCAGGGCATCCCAGCCATGACCTGGATCTCAGCAGCCAGAAAGCTCCCGGTGCAAATTGTAAAGGAATTTAGAAGTATTAGATCAGAGGGAAAGCAAGGAAAGAGAAATTGCCAACAGGGATTCTTCCAGAGCAAATTTCTGCCAATCCTCCCTGCTCTTTGACAGGAAAACCAGGCGGGAGGATGGAGGGAAGGGAGGATGGAGGGAGGGGAGGGTGCAGAGAAGCCGTAGCTGTGACAGAGCTTTGCTCAGGGAAGGCTCCTGGCATCGTCTTGGTTGACGACTTTGCAAACAAACAAAGGAAACCTGATCCAGGTGAGGTTATAAAGGTGGGGCACAACAGAGGGGAGCAAACCTGCACCCCTCGAGCTGCTACCAGGCATTCCTTGCCAGGCTGCAAGGGGCACCCAGTCCCTATAGATTCAAAATTTGCATTAGCAACTCGGTGATAGACTCGAGGAAGTGTGTGGATAACCCCGGGCTGTGAGGAGTGCCAGCTTTTTGGAAGGCAGATAATTAGAAACAATAAATTCGTGGCATTTATTTTGAGTGAGCTACACGAAATTCACTTAGAACAGAGAGGTAAAGGGCCTGTGTTTTGGATGGATAAATAACACCCAAATCTAGACTGGGGAATAGCATTTGGATAGGTCTAAAACACCATAAAAATAGCTGAGGAGGTTGTGGTGGGATCCAGCTTGGGATGATGCTCAGGAGGGAAAGGGCAGGGCAAGAGCCACCTTTGGGTGCACCCATGGGAGGTGACAGAGGTGACAGCTCTCCCTGGGCACAAGGCAGTGCTCCACAAGGCTTAAGGATAATACAGATGAGCTGGAGCTGGTCCAGGAAAGAGCAACCTGAAATGGTCTGGGAACCAACACAGAAAGGATTAAAGAATTGGGAGCTGCAGACTTTTTCACCATCTGCTATTTAAAAAAAAAAAAAAAAAAGGGAGAGAGAGAAAACAAGCTCAGGTTTTGTCTGCTTTACCCGGAGACAGGGTGATAATTGGATACATTCAGCTGCCTATTTCTCAATAAGCAGCTTCACAGCCGTGGTTGGCTCCCCAAAGTGGGTCTCTGGCTCCTGGGCTGAGGTTTCCCAGGCAGCACGTTCCCTTTGCAGCGATGCAACACAGCACACAAAGCTTGGTCGTGATTTTCCTCCATCGTGCTGGTCACCCTTGGCTGCTTCTTAACTCCTGAAGCTCACAGTGATGAGATTCTTTTATTTTTATTCATTTTACAAAAGTTGCACTGTGGACACCTGTGTGTGTTCACTGGAGCTGTCCTGGAACAGCCACGGACATTGTTCTTTAAATTTCTGTTTTCCACCATTTTTTTGCAAAGCTGTTTCCCAAATCACTTCTTTGCAGTAGTGCCTTTTTTCTTTTTTTTCTAATCCCTCGGGTGCTTTCCCTGAATTTTTTTCATTCCCAGTGGAGGTCTGGGCATCCTAAGGAAGTGGGATAAGAGTCCCCATCACACGGGGTGGGCAGAGCAGACATGGTACCCATTGTTCTCTGCATCCGCCGCGGCTACGAGGGGAGGAAATCGGCTTTATCTGAAGCAAAGAAAGACATCCATTAGGAGAATTATTGGGAAAAACTTCCTGGCAGTAGTGTAGCAATGCATGGGAACAAACACCCCAGGCAAGGGCGGAAACAGCGGTGGTTTTAAGGAGCAGCCTCGCAGGAGGTGCTGTCCCATGCGCAGGGAGGGGACGTTGTCACCTCGTGGGCCACACCTGATCCCCTCCCACGGGATTCCCCTCTCTCCCTACCCCATTACATCCCCCTTCTGGGGTCCCTGCACCCCCCTCTGCTGACAGCTCCAGGGTCTCACCCTCTCACACTGAGCATCCCTTTAAAGGCTGAGAAGATTCCACACTTTCTGAAGGGCTGGGAGAAGGGCAGAGGTTTTTTTACAAGGCACTGAGGTGGATGGGGGTGAAAGTGGGGGTTTCATCTCCCCTCAAGAGCAGCATTTGGCAGGGGTGGTGTCCACTGAATCCCCCTGCCACTGGCACTGTGCAGGAATATGCTGCAGGGTCTGCTTGGAGCCCACCCAAGCATCCTCTGCATGCAGGAGGTCCCTGCTAATGGGAAAGCCACCTGTTATTCCCTCAAAAACACACCCCAAAAAAAATCCAGTTTTCTTCTGATAGCCCTTGCCAAGCAACCAAAAACCCCAAAGAGCTCCAAGCTGCCTTTTAACCAAATTATCTCCCCTGAACAATATTCAAGGAGAGAAAATAGAGCAGAGCCAGCCCAAGCAGCCACAGCCCCCATGGCTTGGCACATGGCAGCAGCCAACAGCAAGAGCAGAGTAAGCTACTGGCTCAGAAATCCCATGTCTACTGGGCTCTGCTTGTTTTTTCATTTGTTAGGGAGGCAGAAGAATCAAGCAATGCAATCTGTCATTCACTCAGCACTTCTCAAGTGTCTCCCTGCCCCTAATCTGGGATAAAAACTGTGGGATGCTGAGCTGTAGGACACATCTGAGCATGGAAATGTGTGTTGGGACGGATGTCTCAGGGAGTTCTGCCACTCACCATGGGCACACATTTCCTGAAAAGCCAGAGAACAGCAAAAAAATAAAAGCCCTTCCCTTCCACCTGTGTCCTTTCTTATCGCCTCAGTGGATGTCTCAGCCCATCAGGCGTGGTGGAGGGGCCCCCTCCTTGTCCCAGCAGGTCCCCAGGCCTCGTGCTGGGCACCAAAGCCACTTGGATGGCCATGGAACGGCACGGAGCCGGGTGGCACCGAGCCAGAGCCCAGGTTGGCAGACCTGTGGGCAGGAGGGTGCCACCAGGGCTCTGCCAACAAGCTGCTCCTGGCATCCACTGCTCCCCAGCATCCCTGCCCTCCCCACAGCCTTTCTGCTCCAACATATCCCTCTCTCCAAACGCGTAGCTGCACTGACATTGTTGCTGCCCCAAACGCCCTGTTTAGGATCTCTGCTCTGAGTTAATCCCTGGTGGTCCCTGATATTCCCTGCTTTGCCTCTGCATCTCTCCATTCCCAGGCAATAAAATGACACTGCTCAATTCCAGCTGGCAAAAAAACCAACATTTGAGCCCCCAGGCTGAGGCTCCCTGGGGCCCGGTGGGGTTGGGGCAGCTCGTGTCAGGGAAAAGTCATGACCCACAGAGGAAGGAAGCTCCAGCAAAGAGGTGTATTTTTGTTACTGTGGCTGTGCTTTAAGTTTCTATAGCTACCAGAAGCGACTTGTCAGGAAATGCTGCTGCTCCCTTCTCCACACGCTGCTTTGGAGTGGAAAAGCAGGAAGAAGGGCCCACTGGAAATTGTTGTAACTTCCCATATTTAAGCATCTCTCTTCCTCTCATCTCCATACCCCTTTCTGGGATGGAAGAGCACATTTGGTGATGCTTCACCGAGCTCAGCGATCAGATTGCAGGGCCAGATGCAGCACAGTTTTCCTGCAGAGCTGAGTGATGGTGGCCAAGGATCCCGAAATCCACTGGGAAGCCTCGTGCCAGGCTGGGCAGGGGATGCTGCCAGAGGAGTTGGTCCCCAGCCCTCGGTTTTCCAGGTTCTGGGCATGGATGTTGCCTGCTGCTCAGCATCCCTCTGTGCCCTGCAAGGACCCTGCAGAAATGCAAATCCCGCTCCATTTTAGCTCCCTTTCCCTGATCCATGAATCCTTTGGGGTTTACACACACATATAAATGAACGTGGCATGCAATGGATAACCTTTAAATCACTTGTAATTGTGGTTTCTGTTTTTGAGGGAGTCCAGCCCTCAGAAGAGAAGGAAAAGGGCTGGAGGAGACTCACCACCTCTCAAAAGCCAGAAGCACCCCTTGGAGCCCACGCAGAATCTCAAGGCCACCTTTGCATTCTGGTGCTTGCATCCACAGCTCCCTGCTACAGCAATAAAATCCACCTTCCTCCTTCAAACAATGAGCCAGTCTTCCACGTGTTTTCAGGAATATGTGCACGCTGTTCCACATAGTGCCTAAATTGCTTCAGCAGAACACAGGGGTGCTCAGACACAAGATGAAAAACAGGGTGGAAAGAGCATTTCCTCGAAGGGGTTGAGGTATTTGAGTCCCACCAGTAACAAACCCCACTTTGTCCAGGGATGGACGTGTTTCTGGAGGCATCATCCAGATCCCAGGTGTTTCTCCTCCTTCTGCCAAGTGTTGGGACACAACAGCAGTGTGTTCAGAGCCCTGACAGTTCGTGTTCTCTAACAATTTGGGTGTCTTTCCACAGCACACACAAACACACACACAGATGTCCATGTAAGTACTCCATCTGTACTTATGAATCAGTAAAATGTGAGGCTGGGGAGGTCAGGGGTCGGGTTCATACAAACATCCTGAAGTTCAGCTGTTTCCCCAAAGCTTGTCTGAACTGTGTGTGACCTCCTTGAGTCTGGAAATGCGAGGCAGCCGGTGTTCCTCGTGGGGTTACCAACACATCATGAATCTGGAAAAGTCTGCAGCACCACCAGCAAAAAAAACCACTTTCCTTGGAGTATTCATTTGATGCTTGGCTTCAGCTGCCGAGCAGGGCCAGAAGGGCTCTGGGTCATAGACAAATGCCAGACGGTGCTTTGGACACCTTCCAACCATGTGGGCACCCACTTCGGGTGTTGCTCTGCCTGTTCTTGCTGCAACCCTTGAGACCCAAGACACAGAAACTGGTCAAAGAAGTTTCCTAACCAAACAAAAGCTGCCTCTTTATCCTCATCATAAACTCTGCCTCCTTCCCACAGCAGGGAGATGACTCAGGGGCTGAGCCTGGACACAGGACCCTGCAGATATTCACAAGCGGGAAGGAACCCCGGGATCCCGATGGGTATTTTGCTGCCTGCTCACTGACATCATAAGGCATTTCACAACATTAAAATCACTGTTCTTTAGCATAACTCACAAACAAAACAAAGCCACCTCTGGCCAGCGTTTTAGTTGTGAGTTGCTTAACAGCAAACTATATTTCTGCCGTTTTTTTCTAACATGGGTCTTGCTACATTTTGATGTTGTGTGAAATGCCAGGAGATTAACAGCCTCTCTCTCCTGGGGTCTGCAAAATCTCCTTTTACCACTGAAACTAATTATGCTGTTAACCACTAATGCCCACGAAGGAGAGCTAACGAGTCACCAGACAGTGGGTGTTTTATCTCCCCTGCACGGGGAGCTGCAGCCACACAACACCCAGCACCAACACGAAACTCCCATGGCAGACAGACAGCCTGGCTCAAGGGAAAACCATGGAGGAGGTGCCACAACTGCTCCCAAACACCTCCCGTGCCTCCATCACCTGCTCAGGAACAGCAGCGGTGGAGATGTAAATGAAAGGATGCCCCCATTGCTTTTACATCCCCAGGACATTGTCAGCCTTAATGAGTTAATATTGTTAAATCCTCCTGTGCTCATCAGCTGGGAAACAGGGTAGGAAAGGTGCTTTCCAAAGGAGGCCCTCCCAGGACAGCATTTGTATATTCCCATCTCCTCCAACCATCTGCTGCCTTTCCAGGTCTCCCCAGGAGAGGGGTCCTGTCGTTGATGCTGGGTTTATTGCTATTGGCATCGTCAGCTCTCGGTGTTGATATCACAGAGGCAGCACAGAGCACTAATCACAGTCCCTTCCTGTTTCCATAGGGCTGGAGCCATCGGACAAGGGAAATAAAGGGGATAAATTTGAGTAAACTCCTCTGTGAAGCTGAGATGGTGGATATCCAGGGAGAACACTCATGATTTGGCTCATCCTTGAACCTCCAGTAGAAGAGATCTCTGGTGGGGCAGAAAGATTCCCAAATGGGCTCAAACATAACCAAACAATCTTGTTCATCAGTTTGTCCGTAGGGCTGGCAATGCTTTCCGTTGTCCTTAGGATACCACAGGAATTAAATTCTCATGGTACAGTGGAGCTCAGAGATGAGAGATGACCACAGGAACTGGTGCTATCACAAATTTGCAGTAGACATTCCTCCTGAAGCAGCCAGTTCAAACTCTTCCTTTTCCCCACATCACAGAGGTTGGACTCGATGTTCTTGGAGGTCTCTCCCAACCTTAATGATTCTCTGAGTCTGTGACCAGCACTCCTGGGAGCAGATCCAGAGCCGGGGTGCATCTTCAGGGGGCCCAGCCCAAATCCTTGGGGTGGTGGACACTTTAAACTCTGCAACCCACTCCTGTTGGGAGTCATGTCATGCATCATGTTTAGTGAATTCAATTGAAACAAATTTTCCTTGACCTTAGCAAAGGCCCTGGGAGCAGAAGGAGACACACTGGTTGCTGACTCCACGGTGGGCAAACCCCAAGATAGGAGCAGGATAGATCAGGATGCCCAAACATGCCTGGGAGCTTTCCAGCTCTTTTTCCATCCTCAAACAGCTAAATCTGCATTCACATCTACACTTTATCACCTCTCACCTGTCCACACAGCAGGTTATTCCCTGCATGTTGCCAGTTTTTAACCCACACATCCACGTTGTTAGCTGTGCTCGGGGAAAGCGGCAGCATCGCTGTCCCAAAGCAGCCTCCACATTTCCCTGCCTTCCTTCCCGATTCACAGAGCTTCTCCAAGCCCCTCATGACCAACTTCCTCTGCTGTGCAGCCCTTCCCAGCTCACCCAGTTTCAAGCCTAAGAACATTTTTATGTCTCATGCTTTGATGGATCATTCAAAGGCTTCAATCACCGTGTCTCAGGTTTTGCAGCCTTTCCTGAGCGCTGTTGTTTACTTCGGGGACTTTCAATTGCACAACGGTTCCTTCATGAAAATCTCACTTCCTCACACTTGGGTTGAACTTGTGGCTTGAAATTGTCTCTTTCTGTGTGTTTGTAAACATTTTCTGTGTCTGCTATGGCCAGGCAGCAGCTCTCTGCTTCCAGGGAAGAAATTGCTGCTAAAAAAACATCCCCTGCACAGCTATGATGAGTTCTGAAGGCAGAGAATAAAGTATAAGGTGCCACAGGGGTAGAAAAAAGGAGGTCAAAAAGCTTCAGAGACTCATGCAAGCCTGGAAAACTTCTGGAAGTGGAGCCGAGAGTGGGGAGGACTAGCAAAGGGAAAGTTGTTTTCCCCTATTTTTGCCTTCTCCATTGCATTCCCTTTGCTCCCTGTGGAACTGCAGGGTCTTTGTGCCCAGGAAAGGACCCATCACAGGCCAAACTGGAGGACAGAGATCAGGGCACGAAGAGCCCCAGGGGGCTGGAACCCAAAGGTGAGCTCGAGTTACACATTTGGGAGACACTTTTTTACAGGGCAAATCCGGCGTTTTGGGGAGTTCAGGGATAAGCAGCATTACCAGTGGAGACCAACCCACCACAGACACACCCTGGGGTTTCACACCAATGAGCTGGGACCTTGATTTATGTCATCTGCCACTGCAAAGGTCCCTTGGGACTCCTTGGCTTCCAAGCTGCTCTCCCTCATCCAGGGCAGCTGTCCTGTAGGAGGTAGGTGATGTCTGGAAATGTTGTCCGCTCTGATCTGGAGCCTCTGGGGTCTCCTTTCCTCCACAGAGTGGGTGGAGCCCAAGGGACTTTCCCCTCACTCAGGCTCAACATCTGGTGAAATCGCCATCCCTGGAAGTTCTCAAAAAGGTTGTGCGTGTGATACTTGGGAATATGCATCACAGCCTTTCCTCTTCTCGTTCCTCTTTTTTTTCTTTCAGAGACAAGTTCTAGCCCCTGGGCTGGGTTCCTGCTTGCTCTCAGCAAGCTCCTCTCTAATGACTTTCAGCAGGTTCATCCCAGACCCAGCAGCTCGCTTGCAAAATGCTGCATTTTTCAGACTGCTGCCATAAATGCACAAATGAGCTGTTACAGAGAGCATTGGGTGCCACACGCCTCCTCTGACCCCAGCCAGGGAGCATTGAGTTCCCTGGGGCTGGATAAATCATGGAGGGGTTGTTGTGGGTTTGGGTTTTTTTATTTAACCTGTTGTTGTTGTTGTTGTTGTTGTTGTTGTTGTTTTGGGGTTTTTTTGTTTTTATTTAACCACACAAACCTCGCCCTGGGGTCGGCAGGGACCCGAGTGCCACCCTGGGAGAGCCCCTTTGCAGCTGAATGAAGCCTCTGTTGCAGCTCACAGTGGCACCTCTATGTGAGACACTCCAGGCTCCCTTTTGTGCTGGCTCCCCTGGCCCAGGGTGGCACAGCCACCATCTGATCCCCCTTTGGGTGCTCAGATCCCCCGGAGCAGATGTGCAAGAGTCGGGTGTGAAGCCCCCGTGGAGCTGGGAGGAGAGTCATGCCTGGTTTCTGCAAAGCCTGGGGCTGGAGCAGGGAGCCAGGGAAGTCATGGGCACTGAAACCTCATATTTAAGAAATAATTCAGATCTTTGTTGCTGGTCCTGCCTGTTCTTCTCCCAGATTAACACTCTGGGGCCACAGGGCCTTTGGGACAGGTACTGTGGCAAAGGTGGGTCTGCCTGTTAAACCCACCCTTTCCATGCCCTTTTCCCAGCACCCAGCAGCCTTTTTGCAAACCATCAGTCTGGTTTTCATGGATACAGCCCAGGGCACCCGCAGTGCTGGGGGCAGGCACAGAGCCAGAGCACAGCACAGGGTGCAATGGGCAATGAGGTGCTGGGTGTTTGGTCACCACCATCCCAAAGTCTCTGCCTCCTCTGGGAACCCAAGCTGGAGCCAGAGAGGAAAACATTATGGGTGGGCAGACTCATGGTGTCCCTGGACTATCAGACACAGCTGAACACCTCCTGATGGACAAGGAAATCAAGTGATGCAACCTTGGTTTTTGCTGTTGACATTTTTAAACCAATTGGTTTGTCAATGCTGGACAAACAAAATGGGGAAAAGGCAATTACTGAGGAGAGCAGCAGCAGTGATTGCTATTAGTGTTATTGCCCTCTTCCCTCTGAGCCTTATTAGGTGCTTACATGAGAGACAGACTGCCCCAAAATGTCAATGAGCACCAGACACTTGAAAATCCAGCCCTGAGGAGCTTCAAAAATCTTGTTGATTACTTTAGACATTGTATGAACATGAGAAACCACAGCAAGCCTGCCCTCAGGTGAGTCCCAGCCACGTCCATCAGTGAGAAACAGGGAGCAGAGCAGGGAGGGCAGAGGGCAGCTGTGCTTTGCAGACTTCTTCCACTGAACCAGCTGTGCTGGGAACTCTGCAGAGCAATCCTTGGAGCCAGGGGACAAATCCTGCCATCACTTCCTTAGAATCATGGAGTCATGGAAAGGCTTGAGTTGGAAGGGGCGTTAAAGCACACCTAGTCGCACTCCCTGCCAAAGAACACCTTCCACTAGCCCAGGTTGCTCCAAGCCCCATCCAGCCTGGCCTTGGACACTTCCAGGGATCCAGGGGCAGCCACAGCTTCTCTGAGTAATCTGTGCCAGGGCCTCCCCACCCTCACAGGCAAGAATTTATTCCTAATATCCACTCAGTTGTCCATTTCAAGTAAGGGAAAGAACCTCCATGCATCCTCACCCACATCCAGAGTTCTCCACCAGCCTTATTAGAGATGAGTAAAGCAATGACCATATTTCAAAGGGAAGACAGATTCCCCCCCCCCCCCCTTTTCTACAAATGCCGAGTGGCTGCAGCTGTAGGAACAGCCCCTGAAACTGCGGAGCTGAGCAGCAGCTTCCCCAGCCCTGGGTCACTTCACAGCAGCTGGAAATGGCTGGATCTGGGCTTTACATTTGAGGTGTGTGGAGGAACATTCAGGGAGACAGTGCCAGCCTGGGAGAGCCTTTGGTTCAAACACACAAAGAGCAGGGTGAGGAGCCAACACCCCTGAAGGGAACTGGGCTTGTTCCCAGTGACCCCACAGCTCTGCTCAGGACTGGAGAAGCAGTGTCAGATCTCCTGGTTCCCAGCCCAGGGACCTGATCATGGTTAATGCTTCTTTTGAACTCTCCCTCCTTGTAGGTGACATGGCCATGGGTAGTTGTGGACTTCTCCCCTCAGCAGGATGTCGGTGGGTTGAGTTTTGCAGACACAGTGGGCTTGCCGTCTCCTGGGGACTTATATTTACTCTGCCTTTCCTTGCTGTTTTCTTTAACCTAAAATAAGATGTCCCAGACTGAAGGGGAAAAAAAAAAAAAGTGAGCATATTTTGCTCCCAGTGTCTGGATAAACATATCACTTCCCAACCCTTAAATAGAGTTAATGGGATGAGCTGTAGGGAGCTCATTGAGATGCAGCAGCTTCAGAGGCTGGAGAGAATTGTAGAGGTGATGGGGTCCTGTTTTCTTTCTTTCGCTGCCTGCTTCCTTTCTTTTTTTCCTTGGCCGTGCCCCACACTGCAATGTTTGGGAAATCAGCCCCCATCTGCCTTGCCCTGGCTCTCCCGCGGCGCTGCTCGTTAGGAGTGAGTGGCTGTAATTAACACAGCCCGAGCCTGCTCAGAGCTCCTCCTCAGGGGCAGCTGCTGGCTGGAACCATCTATTTTTTGCCACCACAAAACAACATTCATGTGCCAACTTGTCATTTGCTCTGCCCCCGACAGGGCTCCATCCTCCTCCTCCTCTCCTGAGTCGGACCGAGGTCTGGGAAGGTTGGGTTTGCCTCAGAGGAGAAGCAATGATCTGTTTCAGCCTTTTGACAGTGGAGGAGTTAGTAGTTTTTTTGCTTGGATGGGCTTTTTGTCTACCTCAGACCACCTCTGCCTAGATTAAATGAAATGTTTAAATGTTATCAAGTGCAGATAGGGCTGAAATTACATCCTCCATCAGCTGCAGACAGCGCTGGCTGATTAGCCTTTCACATTTTGTATCCCTTTAAGAATCAAAGATAGTGGGAGCAGGCTTGTATCTCTCACAGACCCTTTCAGAAACACCCAGAGGATGAGCTCAGAGGAGACAAGTGTCCATCAGCTCTCAGAGGTGTGCCAGAAGACCACAAGAGGAAGAGAAGAAGAGCATGTGGCCCATCTTGGCATCCCAAAGAAGACCGAGAAGAGGCACCTGCACCATGCTCTGCACCCTGGATCCTCCTGAGCATCACCAGCCCTTTTCCCTGGTTTGGGGGAGTGCTAGCAAAAGCACATTTCACTTGAACAGGAGAACTTTCCTTCATTCTCTTACCTCCAAAAACTGATCACAGAATCATTTAGGTTGGAAAAGCCCTCTAAGATCATCCAGTCCAATTCCCCCAGCACTGCCAAGGTCACCACTGACCCCTGTCCCCAAGTGCCACATCCACAGGGCTTTTAAATCCCTCCAGGGATGGGGACTCCAACCCTGCCCTGCCTGTGCCAATGCCTGCCCACCCTTTCTGTGCAGAATTCTTTCCTAATATCCAGCTTAAACCTCCTCTGGTGCAACTTGAGGCCATTTCCTCTCATCTATCACTTGTTCCCTGGGAAATGGGTCCTTCTCCTCCACTGCAATGTTCTGAATGTATGGGCCTAGCTAAAGTTATTATCCAGTACAACCAAACCACTCATTTTCTACCACATGATCAGAGCTCAAAGTTACCAGTGCTCAGCAGCCAGACCAGCCCACTACTCCATTTCCTCTACAACCTTGCTTCTGCCATCAAAGATTCCCGTTAAGAAGTCACAGATCCATCTCCACAAGTGACATCTCCACCAGTGCCTCCACCAAGGCAGAGCAGAAGGAAACTCTCCTCTGTGCATCAGCATTCAGCCATTAAAGCAGCCCTGCAATGTCTCTCTGCTCTTTCTGTGTGACTTTATTTTGGTTGCCTTCTTATATTTTTTTTTGATTAATCCCCTTTAAATCTGGCCTTCTGAAAATAACCTTGCCTCTGGACAAAGAGCCCATCATCTTCTACCCTCGTGAGCCTGACTTGCCCCCTTGGGAGGTCATCCCAGCCAGAGGGGACCTCTGGCTGCTGTTCCACCTCCAGGCTTCCCACTGACCCTGAGCCAGTCTCCTGGAGGTGCTGCAGAGAAAAGCACATCCAGCCCTTTGAGACTCCCAGGAACCAGATGTCACCAGAGGCTGCCAGCCCGAGACATCTTGGTTGACAGCTCAGAGATGTTCCTGCTGCTGATGGGAAATGACCCACGGAGCGAGGGAAGCTGCTTGGCGAGGGAAGGAGCTCAGCAGAAACAGCGTGAGTCAGCAGCCAGAACGGGCAGCAGCGGTGATGAGGATGGGCAGGGAGAGGGATGATGGATGGGGAGAGATGAGCAGCTGATCCAGAAGCACCTCTGGAGCAGGGAATGGCTGCAGGGATGCAGGAGCTGCTCACGGAGCTGCTGCCCTGCAGCACTGGGGACCCACCTTCCGTGTTCTATGCGGAGGAGGAGATTTTCTCTCCAAAGAGGAGAGGATTTTCTCTCTGACCCTATGGTGAAAAAAAAAACCTGTTGTGGAGGGAATGGGGCATGGGTTAAGCAGCCTACCACAGTGCTTCTGATCTAGCATTTATTTACCACTGGGATTTAAATAACCTGCTCAGGGCTGGATATGAAATATGACTGAATCAGACGGACACAGCTCAGCGGGTGAAAGCCTGAGACGAACAAGCATCATTTCCTTCAGCTCCAGGGTAAAAGTTATTTAAGGACAAGGACTTATCCAAGGAGAGCCCCACAGTGATCTCCAAACTGTCCTCACAGCCAGTTGGCTGGAAAAGAAACCACCCCATGCATTGCTGAAGATTAGGAGCCTTTGGTGCCTGGTCCACTCTGTTTTTCAATGCAGAAGCCCCAGGGTTGTCTACCCCCTTTTGTGCCCTCCCTCCCATACCTATATCTGCTGGTGGAGCTGAGAAGCTCAGAGAAAATGTGTGAAATTCAAAGCCCTCACTACATCTATTGCAAAAACATCTGCAGCACAACATCTGCAGCATCTGCACTACGTGCTAAAACAGAGATCTGAGCTGTTCCTTGCACGTTTACACACCACAGAAGTATCCAGAGGCTCAAAAATTGGTGTCCAGCCATGCTGGACAAGACTGGCCCCCAGACTGAAGACCGTGCTGCAGGGAGGACGAAAGGACTGTAACCTCCATTTCCCAGAGGGAAACCAGAGGGTCTGGAAAAAAAAATAGGTGACCTCAGTCACTTTGTAGCAGAGCCCTCATCGTCTGGTAAAGTTTCATGATGTTGTCTTAAAATAAAATGGTCTTTTATTAAAGATTTTCTTAGTGCAGCAGCAGGCTGAAATTCCTGTCATTGCACAGTTTAAAAGCCAGGCTGTAAAAGCAAAATGATACATCCCTGATCATTAATGCATCTCCAAAAAGAGCTCTCGCTCCTTTGGTTTGCCTTTCACAGCCTGGATGAAAAAAGGCTTATGTGAGCAAATCTAAAATTAATCACCTGAATGTCTTACAGATTCCCAGGTAACAAGGGCAGCTGTGAATCATTGTCTTTGCAGGATGCAGAGACATCAAAGATCATCTCGGCTCTCCTCCTGCCCTTTCCCTGGATTTGTTGCTCCAAGACAAGAGCAAACCTCTCATCCTTACATGCAAGTCTTGGAGGCAGAAGCTGGGCAGCCTCACATGGATGGGCAGGAACTTGCAAATAAATAAAATTCTACCTCTGAAGCCGGTCATGGATGGCAGATCCCTTCCCATGGCTCTGCCTCATCCTCATTTTTCTTCCCTCCTGGGCTGTCAGGAATAAATGATCCTTCCTGAGCAGCCAGGATGCTCCAGGAGTGGTTCCAGAGGCAATGGGATGAACAGGAGCCAACAGTTTCGATTGCTACCAGCAACACCAGAACCATTCCTGCAAGTGAGATATTTAGCCAAGCTAGGCCTTGGGCTTAAGTCAACAATTTCACCTATGGAAAAGAAATATCCCGGGTGGAAAACACTCTTAGTGAGAGAGCCATGCCTGAGATCCATCTGGTAAAGCCTTGCTGCCTACAAACTCTTCACCACTGACTCCCTTGGGAATGAGAGAAGGATAAAAGGGTATTTAAAGTGTGAGCATCAGCACTGGGGCAGGCTTGATCCACATCCATTGCAGTCCAGAGGATTTCCCATTGACTCCAGGCAGAACCCAGGCCAGCTATGCCCTGGGAGTCCTTACTGGGCTAAGGGGCAGTCTCTGGGCTAGTAGGAGAGTCTTTCCAAGCAGGGATTAATTTGTAAGGAGAGCTGGGAGCTGCAGTTGTGCCTTGGGGCCCTGACCCAGCAGGGCAGGTTTGGTTTGTTCAGTATTCATCTGAGCAATGGCTGCATTTCACCCAGATCCTGCCTCGAGAACCAGTGGAGAACCTGATCTCCAGCCTGGCAAAGGGTGACCCTGCTGCTCACCAGCACAACGAGCATTCCCTGGGATCCAGGCTGGAATTCACAATATCCTGCCTGCCAAGCATGTACCCAGCTTTTATCAAAGAGATATCAGAGAGGAGATCCCTCAACCAATGTCTTTCACTGCCCTAAGAACACCCTTTCTGGAGGTTTGTTTCCCATTTTGTTCAGTCTCCTCATCCTGGTGGTGTTTTCCACCCTTCTGGCTTTCCCAGAGATGTGAGTCTGTGCAGATCTCCCAGATCCATTGTTCCCACTCCCTCCCCCATAACTGGAAGTTCATTTGTTGCAGTCTATTCAAAGGAACCTTTGCAGGATAAGGATAACCACACCTAGAGCCTCTTCCACCCATCCTGGAGGCACTGCACTGTGTACAACCCACTCTGCAAACTTTCCCTTACCTTTCAGGTTTCTTTACCACAAAACAAGCAAATCACTGTTGCTCTGACTTCTCATGGCAACAAAAGTCCAGGCTGAGAAAAACATCAGTCAAATTTGAGCCCAAAAATGAAGAGGCTGAGGGAGTTACAAGCAGAAGGGGAATGCTTCTCACAGGGCACTGCAGACAATGTGGGTTCAGGGTCAGCACAGGGGGTGATCACTTGTGTTTGGTGTCCCCCTTTTTGCAGAGCTGAGCGAAGATCAACTTTCAATCAGTGCCTCAAACATCTTCCTCAGAGGCTTCTTGAAGGCCCTGGGCTGGTGCTGCACAGCCTTGCCAGCTCCACAGGAGATGTTTGCCAGGAAAAGAGCTGCGTTTGTTTTGTCTGAACTGGTAAGTCTGGGAAATCAGCTTAAAGCATTCCAGTTCGGAGACCCATTTCTCATAAACTCCTGAAGTCCCTTTCCTTCCAGCCTAAGCCAATCCAACACATTTGTTTCTAGGCTTAGATCCAGCAGAGAGCTTTCTTTTGAGTGCCAACAGCAAATTTTTATGACCACAAAATAAACCTTGAAATACGATCTGTTTAGATAAGTGGTGGGAATGCTGAGAGGCACTCGGTGATTTGAATCCAGAGGTGTGAACAGTTCTGCTCAAAGGACATTCAAAAATAATGGCACCAGGGCTGTGCTGCAACTTCCAGGAGGAAACAGATCATGCTAATGCTGGTTTGAATGGTGGCTCTGCAAAAGCTGCACAGGAGCAAGAGGAGGCGCATTATGAGCAGCCCTGAAGCAATGACGAGGTCCCAGGGAGGTCAGACCCCAAAGACCTGCCCCAAACCTGCCTCCCAAGAGCTCCTTTCACAGCTCCCCAGCAGCACAACTGGTTGTATCCTGGCTGCCTCCTGCCAAGCAGGAAGAGAATCTTCCCCCACACATCCATGGCTAAGTGGCTTTACATGTCCCGGTGCATTTTTTTTTTCAGGCATTGTGCTGAAGGGATTCCCATGATTCCAGATGAAATGTCCAACCTACTCCAGTGCTTGACCTGCTCACCACCACTGAGGTACCCAGTTCAGACAAGATCATTCCCTGTGTAAAGAACATTTGTCTGAAAGCAAAACTGAGGAGCAGAGATTATTTCTATAACACCCTGAAAGGAAGTTGTAGCTGGATGGGGGTCGGTCTCATTTCCCAGGTAACAAGTGATGCCTCAAATTGTGTCAGGAGATGCTTAGACTGGATATTAGGAAAAATTTCTTCCCTGAAAGGTTTGTCTGGCATTGGAACAGGCTGCTCAGGGCAGTGATGGAATCACCATCCCTGGAAGTGTTCAAAAAACATGAGGATGTGGCTGCTGTGGACGCGGTTTGGTGGTGAACACTGAAATGCTGGGTCAGTGCTGTCACGGGTTGTCACTCCTAATGCAAAACTCCACAAATACCAAAGGTTGTAGCTGGATATTAGAACTGCTTAAAGCCCACCCAGATAAGATAAGTCCTGGTGGAAATGGAAAATATTTGCACCACGTAGCTCTAGATGGAACAGTTCCTGGAGAGGAGGAGCCTGCAGCTGTTTGCACAGTAAGGATATCCCAGGCTCCTGATTTCCCATCTGTGATGAACTCAGCCACCCTGGCAGCACCCTGTGATGGTCCCCATCATCCCGAGGAGAAACCGCCCCGCCCAGACAGACAGATGATGACAGACAAATCAGCTCAGGGCTGAAACACAGCTGTGGCACAGAGCCAAGCCTGAGCCATCATCAATTTGGAAACCCCAGGGAGCTGGGGATGTTTGAACTCCTGTCCTCAATCCTGCCCTGTCCTCCCCTGGGAATTCAGGGTAACCACTTAAATCTTTGAAGCACCCCATGGTCAGGCTCCAGACCAGCTGAGCAAACCATAACCAGCTAAATCAGTGTCCAGTGGCGTGGCTGGGAGAAGTGCGGCGGTCAGCTGTGCATTAGCGGTGCTTTCCCGGGGGAGCCGTCGGCGACATGGATGAGCTCCTCCAGGAGCCATCACAGACCTCCCTCCAGCATGCAGAGGGCACTTTGCAAGGCACAACAACACGTCCTCAAATTAACAGAGACACGACAACACGGGCGGCTGCTCCCCGCGCTCCTGGGGGACGGGAGAACACGCGGCAGATGCCGCACAGCTGGCTCCAGGAGGAGCAAAACCTGGCCTCCGACAGCTTTCCTGAAACACTGACATCACCAAAGGTGCTGTGAGGACAGGAGCCAGTGCTGCCCACCCTCCAGCAAGTCTTGTCATGGTTGATATTTTAATTAAAGCCCCAGGTTCTGAAGTCGATGTGGTGGTGCAGGCGGCTCCACTCTTTATATTTCGACCGATTTCGGCCCAAATGCCTTCACTGAAGCTGGAGACACAGTTCCTTGAATATTTTAGCAAACCCATATTTTGAAGACAGGCCCAAGGGCAAGCTGGAAACCATCCTAATGAGTTATATTCAATCACCCAGCCCCCACAGATGGCTCCAAGACATGTCAGGTGTCCTGCTCTGGCACTGAGACCCTGCCTGGGTTTCCCGAGCTTTGTGTTAAACTTCGCTGTGGATTTTTCAGAAGAAAGAACCCAAGTCTGGGACTCCTCTCTATTTTTATCATGTTCCATCAGTCCCAGCAAGAACCAGACAAACAACCCCAAGAAATGGCTTGGAAAGTCCGGAGGACAAAAATAAATGCCCAGACTGTGGTTAGAGGGGCTGAGCTTGGCAGAGCCAGCTTGGGCTGGAAAACAAGCGAGCTGTTTTCCTTTAAAATAACATTGGTGCCCAGAGAGACAGAAATGCCATCTCATGGGGTCAGGACAGCACAGATCCATGAGGCAGGAGAGAAGGACAGGTTTGGACAACCCCAGCCTCAGCATGCCCAGAGAAGTGCAATCCCTGTGCTACGTTAACAGTGCCTTTCAGTCCCTGTCTCTCCTCTGCCTCCTCCTCTCTCTTTGCCTCTCAGCCAAGCCTAAACCAGGATGCATCAAAAACAAGCTTGGAAATCCTTTTTTGGCCCAACTTCAGCCACCCATGGGCAGGGCTGGGAAGCAGATGTGGGACACGGTGGCTTTGCGGTGACATAACCCAAAGAAGACGTGGGTTTAGCCTCCTGCTTCACCTCACAGAGTTTCTGTGCAACCCCAGGAGGAGTGGGACACGTCATCCTTTGGAGCATCTCTTTCCTCACACCAGCTCTTTATCCACCTTATCACACCAGTTGCTGAAGATTTGCAGGTTGAAATAAATAAAATGGATACTCTGCTCTGGTGAGATTCCCACCTGCACTGCTGCACCCAGCTCTGGGACCCCCAACATCAGAAGGACGTGGACCTGTTGGAGCAAGTCCAGAGGAGACCACAAAGATGCTCCAAGGGCTGGAGCCCCTCTGCTCTGGAGCCAGGCTGGGAGAGCTGGGGGTGCTCACCTGGAGAAGGCTCCAGGGAGAGCTCAGAGCCCCTTGCAGGGCCTAAAGGGGTTCCAGGAGAGCTGGAGAGGGACTTGGGACAAGGGATGGAGGGACAGGACACAGGGAATGGCTTCCCAGTGCCAGAGGGCAGGGATGGATGGGATATTGGGAAGGAATTCTTGGCTGTGAGGGTGGGGAGGGCCTGGCACAGGGTGCCCAGAGAAGCTGTGGCTGCCCCATCCCTGGGAGTGTCCCAGGTTCAGCTGGATGGGGCTTGGAGCCATCTGGGCTAGTGGAAGGTGTCCCTGCCCATGGCAGAGGGGTGGAACTGGATGATCTTTAAGGTTCCTTCCAATCCAAACCATTCAATAATTCTATGAAAAGAGCCAAGAAAATAAAACTGTGATTTCTTCAGACCTGATGGAAGCAAAGAATCACCCCACCAATACCCCACAAGCCAATACACTGAATTAATCTGGGCTCTGGGGAGGAGCAACAGATAGTCCTGTCAGGGCATCAGGTCCTTTCTGGAAGGGAATTTCTTACATAACTTGATCCCATCAGGGTGATAAACCCAGGTGTATGGGTGGGATATAACCCAGGAGCAGCTTTTCAGGAAATTGAGATCAAGAAACAGAGGAGAGAGGAGGCACCAGCATCTTTTTAGCAAGGAAAAAAATGCTCTCTAAATTAGTAGGGACCAAATTCCCTGCCAGCTCCTCTGCTGAACCCAAGTTTGATCTAGAGCTGCTCTTGTGAGCATGGAAAGCATTTTGAACAGGGATGGGGATGGTTCTACCAAGCTTCTACCTCCCCCTAAATCTTGTCTGATGTAGAACTCTGAATCTTAGTGAAGGATCCAGGAGGCTCTGGGTGCAAGGCCCAGCTCTGGCCAGCCTGGCTGGCAGAGCAAAACCCTCCTGCTCTTTACCTGCTGTAAATAAAGACACAGCCTACCTCGAGCCTTCTGTATTCCTGGCAGCTCTTAGGGAATTCCAGCAATCCTCAGTAGTGAGAATAATGCGATTGCCTCCTAATGTGAGATTTCCTTCGCTGGGTAAAGTACACCTAAGGGCTGCTGATGTAATTCTCTCATAGTAAGCTGATTAAATGCTGAGGAGTTCGAGCCTTTTATAATTTTATTACATTAGATTCCAGAGATGAAATGAATAGAAATGACCAGACAGTGAAGGAGGCAGAGATCTGTGTCCGCAGATTTTAGAGACTCCAAATTACATTCAGACAATCCAGCGAGGTGTCTGCAAGAGCAAATCTAATAACAGAGTGTCTGTCTGTTCCACAGTGTGGATAAACTTGGGTTATCAGGGTTGTACAGTATTAAAAGGACAATTACAAGCCGAGAACACGGAAAGGTCGTGGTATCCCAAAGATTCACGCCGTCCCTTTGAGGAGGACCAGCAGCCATTAGCACTGCTTAGCCACTGGCTGCAGGGTGTTATTAGCACCACTAATGACTTGTAGTGAGACAGGAAGGTTTCTGGGGCTGGACAGAGGACGTGAGAAATCCATTATCCCTACCCCAAAATGTCTGAGCTGGACCACATCTCTCTGTGGAACCGCGTAAAGGTTTGGCTGAGTTGGAAGAGAAATCAGGGTTGAAGGCTGCTCTGAAGAAGCCTGGATAACTTTAAAAATCCGGACAGAAACAGCAAAATGCTTCAGGGTGCAAAAAACACCCTCTGTCATTGGCTTTGGGTCAATTGGCTCATTGCAGCCAAACCCTTAATTTCACTCTGGCTTAGACAAGTCAGCTGGGACAGAGATCACCATGAGGCATCTGCTTGCCGAGCTCTCTCCTGTTTCCCTTCACAAGGAAAAGCTGGATTTATGAGTAGCTTCCAACCAGGTCTCTGTGCACACCCTTGGGCCATCCTGGCCCTATTGACCACACATTTCAGTTGTGGGACCGGGTGATTTATGCCACTCTCCAACAAAGCAGCCAGTGAGGGCCACAGACCTCACAGACAATGTGAAATTCAGGGGATGTTCACGCACCGATTCTTTACATTTTTCTCTGGGCACTGCCATCAGCAAAACACTCCAGTATTCAGATGAGGGTCCTGCAAAAGGTCAGACTGAAATTTGCTTGCATATCCGAGCAAATATGTGTGAACAATTTCCCCCATTATTCTCTAAGCTTTACGTATGGCCTGCTCAGCCAAGAGAAGCGTGGTGCTTCTTAAAATATTTCTGGGGACTGCAGTGACTTAAAAAACTGCCTAAAAGCAATTCCTAGGCTGGCTGTTCAAATGCATTTTCTGCAAACAAAAGTTTATTTGCTATGTATAGATAAATGCTGTCAGTGGGCTAATTTGGAAGCACTGTTGATTACCCATTGTAATGAGGCCTATTACATAATTAAAAGTGTTTTCTCCTAACTGCATTTTTCTGCTAATTAACATTTTATGCCATCTACAATGGACACTTTGGCTGCATCAAAGACATTATTATGCAATTTTATCCTAAGAGCAGACTATGAATTATTAATTAATATCAAATCTGTTGATTAAAGGGTAATTTGTAAGCCAGCCAGTCATAGTCAGGAGCATGCTTCACCCATAAATATTCCCCTGAAACACCATCCAAAATAACACGGAGTAAAGGAAAGGTAGAAGATTGGGAGTGTGAAACATGGGAGACTGGGATAATTTATGAGGGCCTCTGATGTTTTTCCAGAAATTCCTGTTGTTAGTGTTTTAATTAAACAGAGTCTTCTAAAACACTCTGTCATGTCCCAGCAGGATTCACCAAGGGAAAACTGTGGAATCCTTGTTTTCTGAGCAAGCCAGACAACAACAGGAACTTAGTGTACAAATTCACCTCAGCCTGGAAGTTCAGATCAAAAATTTACCCAGTTTGGGGGTGGAAGCAGCAGATGTTGGCAGAGATTGAGGAACACCTACAGAAATTATTTTGCTGCAGCATCACCTTGAAAAACAAGATGTGGGTGAGAGCAAGGCTGCAGTGTGAACATGGGGGCAGTTGCCTGCCCACTGCTCCCTTATACAAGTGCCCAAATTGGCACAAATCTGTACAAATTTCTAAATTCATGTTCAGCTGGTCAAACCAAGCTGGAGGATGGATACTGGATAAAACCTTGACTTATCTGGGTCGAGAGTGGACTCCTTTCAATGTGAGCCAATTCATCATCTGAATTGCCCCCCATGAGCGATAATCAATGCACAACAGGTCCTGGAACACCACATCCAGCCCAGCTGCACCCCCTGACCCTCACCCAGCGGGAACAGGGAGCTTTGGAGGGCAGCAGTACCTGCTGGGAGCCAAAGCTAGCCTAAAAAGTCAACCTTGGGGCTTCATCCAAGAGCAGGCATCTCATGGGACTGTTGTGGGACGCTGTGGAGTGTCCACCCCATGCTGCTTGGCTGCCCTGAAGTCAGGGCTCATCAATCACAGGCACCAGGACACGGAATCATCCCGGGATTCAGAAATGAAGGAGCAGCCTGATGCACCCTCTGCCAGCTTTGGCATCTGCTCACTGCTGCAGCAGCCTGGTTCTGCTCTGGGCTCAGGCCTGAACTGGCTGCAGCCCATCCTGAGGTCAGGAGAGGTGGTATTATAATAATAGTAGTAGTAGTAGTAGTAGTAGTAGTAGTAGTGGTGGTAGTAGTAGTAATAGTAATTGTTGTTGTTGTTATAATAATTTTAATAGGTGTTGTTGTTGTTATTCTCATTATTATTATTATTACTGTTAATCAGGCTGGTGATGTGCCTGCCTGTAGCAGAGCTACAGACACCTGAAATGCACTCCACATGCTGCACAGATTGCATCCAGGCAGGGAAAAGCATCCAGGCTGCTTCCATCCAGCACATGCCTGTTGGGAAAAGCTGCTTGAGCAGCCTTGTTTACCAACATGAGTGGGCTGCAGGAGGGCTGTGTGATAGCACACACCACAGTCAGGCTTTGTGCTGGAAATGTAAAAGGGGAAGGGGAGAGGGAGGCGCTTGGAGTGCTGGTGGTGTTCGCAGGGTGGGACAGGCCCAGCTGTGCTCACCCTGTTTCTCACACCCTCTGTGATCAGAGTGGCACCCGGGTGAGAAAAATAGCAAAACAGGTCATAAATAAAAAATAGGTCAAGCAAAGAGCTGCACTTCAGGTCTTGGACATCCATGGATGTCCCTGGATGGAAAGGGCTTCCCTGCAGGCTGAAGGCGGACCCATGACATCCATCCCTCTAGATCAGCTCCAGGATATTCCTGCCCCCAAAAAGGTGAAAATCTCCCAGATTCCTGGTTCAAGCACAAGCTCAAGCCCAGAGGTGAAGATCCTCTCCCCTCTCATCACAAGAACTCTGTGTGTAGACTCCCCCCCGCCCTCACTCAGCCTGGCCACGGGCACCTTGTTAAGTCCTGCCGGACCCAGGAGCATTAACGAAGCCCAGGACCAATTAATTAATCGTTGTCCTCCTTGCAAGAAAAGTACACAGAGGAAACAATAATTGGAATTCATAAGCCCTTGGATACACGATGGTTAATGAGAGCCTCTAACTACAGAGACCTGCAGGAAGATGCAGCTCTGTTTATAGCAGCCCTTTTCATTGAGTTTTCCCCATTTCGACTTCTCTCATTATTTCTGGAGGATGTCATGAAGAGCTCCTTCAGACATGCAAAAATGAAGCCAGACAGTACAGAGAGGGTCTGGAAGGTTTTTCTTTACAAGACTGGGTAATTCTGAAGGCAGACTAAAGGAGAGGTGTGTTAACATCTTTTTTTTTTTTTTTTTGCACTCTGTGTTGCCACCTCACGTTTAGCAAGAAGTTTTGCACTTTGGATTAGCTGACAGGTCCTATTTCAAGTGAAAATCAGGTCTCCCAGGTTTGGGTACCACAAAAATAGTGATGCTCCCCAAAATTGAAGCGAGATTTGTCTGTACCTCCAGTCCCACACCAGCTCTCATGGTTTATTTGTAGGGTTATGTGGAAGATATCTTTTCTAACAGGTTTCTGGCCATCAGGACTGCAGAGGAAGCATGGAAGTATTAACTGGATGCAAAAAGAAAGGGGGGTCAAACGGTAGAAAATCATCCCCTTCATTGCTGTTTTCCTCAGGCTTTAAAAGCAGTGCATCACCTGGCTAATTTCTGTTCTTTAACCACCAGAAGGTGGAGATTATTGGGGTCTCCCATTCACTACCCAGTGTAACTCCAGCCTCAGCATTTCCCCTCCTCACTGATGGTTCTCACAGTGAAACCAACCCATTCATTTGTAAAGCCATGAAAACACAGAGGACATCCACAATTCCTCCCTGGAAAGCTCTCCAGGTGGCTAAAGCCATGACATATTTCCTTCTCCCACCACACTGGGCTGGGGACTTTTTGACCCTGGCCTCTGGCAGAAAGCCAAGCCATCCTGTGGACTGCAATTTTTATTTTTTTTCTTAATTAATCATTTCACATTTGAGAGCCTATAAATATCCAAGCAATCTATTGCAGATTTACCACTCTCCATTTCCCTGATCTCAGCACTGGGGCTCAGAGTTCAGCCCAAATCCAAGTTAATACACAGCAGAAGCTTTGCATGTCAATTAGAGGGAGAAGGTTGTTTTCTGCCTCGACCTCTGGGATCAAGTGCTAATGCACTACAGGAAAAGGCAGTGATTTATCATCCAAACCCCAGCCAGGACCACTTTTTCCTGGGAGAAGGGCTTGCAGTAACTCACTCAACACCATCAGTCATCTCTTGGCCGTCCTCTCGGGGGCATTCCCAGCATTGCTCCAGGACCAGGAGCCTTCAGCTCCGGACACTGATTGAACACAGCACCTTATTACTCATTTTATGGCAGCAGCTTGGTACCCAGGTCATGGAGCAAGACCCAGATGTGGAGAAGAGCAGATCTCATGCCCAGAAACTTTGTGGTTTGGGGATATGTTGAGTTTTGATGGTGATGCGACAAACGCTCCTCCCTATCCAGGGGTTGCTGGAAAGGGCAGCGGTAACGGAAGGAAAAGTGACCTGGTCATGAATTATGTCTCAGAGCAGTCAAAAAGCAATGTTTCAAAGCCATTTCACTGCCTGGTGTTGTGTACTGGAAATCACAGCCTGAGCTGTTCTCCTGCACAGACCAAAGTGGGGACACAGCATCCAAGGGGAGCAGAGATGAAGCTGTGACCCCAAATGTTGAGCTACCCATGGGGACACAAGAAGAAAGAGCTCCCAAAAGATATCCTGGAGTGTGGCACAGCTCAGGATATTCTTTCAAAGGGAATATTTGAGGACAAAAATGAATATTTTCTTTTTAATCCCCCATAAAGAATTTTGTTTTCCTTCTCTTTCCCGCCTTTCCTTATTTTTAGAGGGAAGACTTTAGGCTGGGAATGGGTGAAGAGCTATAAAGTCTTCACCCCAACACAGTCTCCAACACAGAGAACTGATGGCAGCCTGTCCCTGTGGGCAACATGAGCTGGGCAGGATGCCAAGAGCCTGGGAAATATTTCCAAATACCTGCCACAGAGTGCAGTCTGTGCATCCCTGGGGAAAAACAAATCTGCTCATCAGAGATGCTCCCAGGAAAACAGCACTGGGAGATGGTTTATGGGGGAGGAAGGGCCTCTCTGGACAGGATGGCCCCTCACAGCACACACAGCACATGCCTCTGCTTCCAGGAGCAAAGCGCCGTCCCAGGTGCCCTTCAGGGAGGCTCAGAGTCTTATTTGCCTTTTTTCCCCAGCTGCATATTCATCTGCTTAGTTTGTAAATCCCTGGAGCCTCGTTTGTCCAATTAGTGCTTGCTGAGTCTCTTGCTGCTGGCAAATAATAGGCTCTTCCATGCACTATTGCATTACCCAAAAGAAAATTACTTGGCAGCTAAGAACCGAGGCGTCTTTGTGCCACGAGGAATTGAAGGGAGGAAAGGCAGCTCCTGCACCTTAACTGGCCCTGACATAAGCCCTGAGTGGACAGGAGGGCTCAGCCCCATCCCTTGCAGGAGGGTGAGGTCATTTCAGTGCTGTTTCAGTGTTCTGGGAACTGGGATTTGAGAAAAACCTGCCTGGTCCACCCATGCCCAGAAGTTTTGTCATCAAACCACTTCACTCCTCTAAGCCTTCACTTTACAGGTGCTGTAGCATCCCACAGCTCCTCAGTGGCATTCCTGGCTTTGCTCCCTGTTGAAGCTTGCTGCTGGTGAAAGCTAATCCAGGAGCCTCCCCTCCAGCCAGACCTTTTGCAGCAGAATAAATCATCTGAGTGGGATAAAAAAGATTCCCAAGCATTTGAAGAATGAGGCTGTATTTTTAGCTACAACAACCAAAAAAACCCCCTCTTTTTTTTCCCCACTCCTTTCTACTGGTGCAGTTCATCACTCAGAGGGAAGGCTGTTGATACCTCCCACTATCCCAGGTGGCTCAAAGCCCCATCCAGCCTGGCCTTGGACACTTCCAGAGATCCAGCGGCAGCCACAGCTTCTCTGGGCACCCTGTGCCAGGGCCTGCCCACCCTCACAGGGAAGAATTTCTTCCTAAATTCTAATCTAAATTTCTCCTCTTTTAGTTTAAAACAATTCCCCCTTGCCCTGTCGCTAACATGACAGCAGAGCATCCTGCTGGAGACCAATCACTTGTCTGGGGGGAAAAAAGGAGGGGCAAAAAAGGAGCAAAGAAGGATATAACTGATGAAATCACCCACATGGGGATGTAGCAGGGCCACAGAACCCAGGTTTTCTTTCCTCCAGCCTGACATTTAGGTTAGACATATATTTATTCCTTGACAGAGGTTTGTGAGCAGTTTGACCTGTGCAAATCCTTCACCCCCAGATGGGAGAGAGCCTTGCACCAGAAATCAATCTGCCTTGCCTCCATTTCTTGTCTGACTGCACCCAGTTCCTTAGGAAGAGGCAAAAATGTCCCTCTCTGATTTATCATACAACTTTAATAAGTGCATTTTATAGTTCAGGTCGTATCCTTTCATGAGCCTCATTATTTTAGACTGGTTTTATAACAAGGAAAATGTGCCATTAAAGTGTCTTTCTCCAATGGCCTCAAGTAGCCCTTCAGTTAAAACCTCCCTCACGGCTTGGAAAGCTGGAATTCTGTTTGTTAATGCTGAATAAGACACCAAGATGATGGCACCAATGCCTAAAAGGTGTGTAAAGTGATGGTGGCTGCAGTTGGAGTCTATTGAGTGTGGCTGGATCATCACTCACTCCCCCACAAGGGGTTTGGAAGCACTGCCTATTTACAGCTTGCCAAATCCTGCCCCTGGGGAAGGCTCTGTGCCCACAGGCCTGTTCTTCCCTTGGCTCAATTTTGGCTTTACAGAGGGCTAAAGGAGAACAGACCTGGGCTTGGATCTGCTGGAAGACTCTCCATCCACAGGCCAGGTTGGTATTGAGAGAATTTAAAGCTCCATCAGATTTCAGTGGGCACTGGGTCAGACCTTTAGTTGTTATCCAGCTAAAACCAATATTAGAACTGGAAATAAGCCAAAAGCAGAGATATTTGCCCAAACTTTAAGTTTAGTCTGAACCCAGATTGATCTGAGTAGAAACTCTGGAGCAAACTCAATGGATTTTAGGGACAGCTTGCACATAAACTAAGCCCACCCTTGCTAGATTTGCTAAAAACAAAAGTCAAACCATCCTCACTTGGCATTTACAGAGGGCCAGTGAACTCCCTTTCCCTGCATCCCTGTCCAAACAGACCAAATACCCCAGACTGCAGCCAAAACCAAAGTGAAATTCCCTTCCACACAGGCCCAGGGGAGAAACTGGCACACCCTTGGCTGGTGGTGTTTGACAAAGCCCAGCTATTCAGGCTCTGCCTTCCACCTTTACTGATTTCTGCTAAAATCTGTGCACCCCCAGTCGTTCTCTACCTGTGTGACCACACTTTGTGCTCTCCAGGTGGGTTCAGCAGGCTCTACTCCTCACCTTAAACTGTGTTTAGATCTGGGCTTGCACATCTGGGGGGTCTTGTTAAAGGAGGATTTTGATTTGGGGCAGCAAAGTTTGGAAAGCTCGGGAATGACCAAGGCAAAGGGTCAGCCATGACCTCTGCTCAGCACTGATGGAGGAAAATGTGATAAATGGCCATCCAGTGGACACCCTGGAATGATACAGTGCAGCAAACAGGAGCAATCCCTGGCCCCAGGGAAGGAAAACAGAGCTGGGTCATGGCTGCAGTGCCAGGAGCTGGTCCTGGAGCTGGTTTTGCACATTCTGGGTGAAACATCATCCTTGGTCTGACACAGATAAGGCTGTCAGGGATGGCTACTCACTCGTCTTTAAAAGATGCTGCCTGTGACAACTGGTTCTTAAGGGCCCTTGCTCCACAGCAGGATTAAGACAACCCTTCCCAGGCAGTGGGAAATGCCCCACTGTTGCTTTAGCAGACAGAAGGAGAACCTATTTTTACTTCTGTAGCCACATAGTAGAGAAAACAGGCAAAAAATTTCCCCATATGAACTAAAGGGGTGTCAATACAGTCACTCCCAAATCCTCTCTCTTTAGCAAAACCCAAGACATCTGCTGCTGAGCTGCATACTCAGCACCACACAGAAATTATTCCCTCTGAGCCCAAAGAGGAACCGAGTGAGTCACGGCTCCGCCACGGAGTCTTTTTGTCTCTCCTCTGCAAATATTTGCTGTGGGGCGATGCCGTAACTTTTGTGGTGCCTGCAGAGCAGCGTCTGAGTGTGTGCAGGGAGAGGTTGAACTGGGGGACACCAAAGAGCTCAGTGAGTGAGTGACTGCACAGGTGAAATGGTCCAGGTCGTGCTGCTCCAGCTCACAAATCAGGCACTGAATCCTGGCAAAACACCCAAGAGCTGCCACTCTCCCTCTGGAGAGCTTCTGCCAGCTCAGGTTTTACTCAGGTGGGTTAATCACTGTTGCCTCCACAGCCACAGTTGCCATCAGCTCTGTTTTGGCAGCAGAAAGGAGGAGAGGGCGACTCCACCTGCATCGGATCTAATTGTGGGTTGACACAATTAGAGCCCCAGTGTATTCCACACTTGGATACCAAGATGTTGAGATCCAAGGCCCCCAGAATCCCAAGATTCCCTGCCCAGGTGATCCTTAAGGTCCCTTCCAGCCCAAACCATTCTGAGATCCCTTGTCAGACCCTGGTTTAGGCACCAAAGCACTTGGGAAATGAACTGCTCCATGAAACCACGATCTCCCAGCCTGGGTGTTCCAGCACTGTGAGCTTCCAGGAGGATGAGCTGAAGCCAGGATTCAGCTGGATCAGCTCTTGGCTCCATGGGAAAGGCTGTGCCTGGGATGCTGTGCTTTCATGCCAAGATGCTGTACTTCCCCTCCACACACAGCCCTACCCCTGCACACCCAAAAAAATAAGAGCTCCCCTTTCCTTCCTGGGAATGTTCAGACCTGCAAAGTGCCCCAAATCCAAAATACGAGCAACAAGAAGCTGGGAAAAGACCCAGACAGGGTCTGCTGCCATCACAGACTCTCTGGCAGGGTTGGCCCAGGCCCACTGAGCACCAGCACGTCCCCCCTCCGTGGCAATTTACTTTAAGAAATAACAAAAATCCCCCGGTTTGTGCGAAGAACAGAGCGAGCCTGTTCCCCAGGCCGCATTAAAACGCTTAGCTTAGTGTTGCAACAGGTTTTTCAAACATTTCTGGCTCTGTAAAACATTTTAATAACCCTGATAATGTTTGTCATGTGGTTAGGGGTGCTTGGGCTGGAATAAGCTGTAACTCCAGCTGCCAGAAACCCCAGGAACCAAACAGTTCCTGTCTCTGGACTGTGAGCTGATGTCCCTCACTCACACGTGTCCCAGGCTGTTCCCTGGGATGGGAAGCAGCACGAAGCCCTTGGGGAAAAGATTTTTAATGGCCTCAGTGACTTAGGCACATAATGCCACACAAAGCCAAGGAGGCTTAGGGCCAGATGTTCCACAGCAATTCCAGCACATGTTCCCATGAGGGTTGAAGCAGAGCCCCAGGGAATTACATGGCAGAAGAAGGTGTGACAGCTCCTGGAGCACCAGCTGGAGAAGGGACTGAGGGGGATGGAGGGAGGTGCTGGTTCAGAGAAGCCATCACAGCCCTGGATTCCACCACCCTGCTCACCAAGCCCCTGCTCCAGGGGCTGCAGACCTCTTATCCTACCAGTACCTTGCAAAAAAACCCCTTAAATTAATAAATTCCTTATGAAGAGCACGATTCCATCTCCCATGGGGATGTCACTCCTGTGTGGTGCCTGTTGGAATGGTGGGAAACAGGGGTTTAGGTAAACAGGATATTCCCTGCAGGGAGAACTCGCATCCCCCAGCAAGCAGGAAAGAGGTGGATCCCTGGAGCAGGGTGTTTTCCACTCACTGGTAGAAATAGGTGGATGGAGCCCCAGGCTGTGCTTTTCCTGTTATGTGAGCAAAGTGTTAGGTGGGTTACTCTTTTCTTTTTTATTTTTTTCCATTTATCTCGGACAGTCCGGATTTATTTTGTTGATTTAGTCGAACATCTGATTGTGCCACACCAGTTTACTGGGGTTTTCACCCTGGCTTCAGGATATGTGATGTTGTTATGTCTGCTTGCACACGTGCATCAGCCCAGGGTGATTTTTACACTGCCTGAAAAGTGTAAAAATTGTTAGAAAGGATTCCCAGCAAAAAAATATCAGAATAGATCTATGTGGTGGAGGAAATAACAGTGAGGAGAAAACCACCAGCTGAAATCCCAGGTCACATAAATATCTATGCAAACATCCCCTGTTTTTTCCTCTCCCATTAGTTAGGGAGGCCATAAGCAGCATCAGGCAGCTCTGTGCTAATCCTTTCTCTTCCCTTCTTCACCTGTATTTCCAAACTGTTAATTTCTAAGTGTCAATGAGACCCTGAACCCAAAAAGAAAAGCTTGGTACAAGCCCAGAGCATTACCCAGAGCTGGAGCCATCCTCACCAGCAGCTCTCAGGGACAGTCAGGGCTGGTAGTGCTCCTCCTGCTCCCCATGGGATGGCAGGAGAAAAGCCAGGGGGAGAGGTCAGGCTTGTGATCAGGTGTCTAAGAAGGGGCTGGAGGACCTGAACCACACTGCACTGCTCAGGAGGCTCTGCACGGAACAACGGAGCTGGAAGGCCATGGGAGAAGGTGCTTCTCAGGAGATGTTCTCACCCCCAGGATTCAGTGGCTGGAGCCTGCCCTGGGGGACCCAAATCCCTTGGGAAGGGGATTCACAGCTGATAAATAGTCCAGAAGTGATTTGACTTTTTTCTTGGTAGAATCACAGAATCATAAAATGGTTGGAATGGACCTCAAAGCTCATCTCATTCCACCCCTTCCATGGGCAGGGACACCTTCCTCTATCCCAGATGGCTCCAAGCCCCATCCAACCTGGCCTTGGACACTTCCAGGGATCCAGGGGCAGCCACAGCTTCTCTGGGAAACCTGTGCCAGGGCCTCACCACCCTCATTATGAAGAATTCCTTCCCTATCTCCCATCCATCCCTGCCCTCTGGCACTGGGAAGCCATTCCCTGTGTCCTGTCCCTCCATCCCTTGTCCCAAGTCCCTCTCCAGCTCTCCTGGAACCCCTTTAGGTCCTGGAAGGGGCTCTGAGCTCTCCCTGGAACATTCTCTTCTCCAGGGTGAACAACCCAAGTGGTACCTGAGCCAGCAGGGGATGCAGGGGGGAATTACAGGGCTGAGGGCAGCAGGATGCAATATTTGCTGTCCCATTCAGCCACGTGTGTGGTGCACTCGGATCAGCCTCCCCAGGAGCAGCACAGCAAAGCCTGGCCTAAGCCACTGACTTCTTTTCTTTTCTTTTCTTTTCTTTTCTTTTCTTTTCTTTTCTTTTCCTTGTCTTGTCTTGTCTTGTCTGCTATAGAAACAGGAACACTCCATGATGGATTATAGGACTTAAGCAAGAACATGGACCCTACAGAGGGAATAAATTCAGTGGGAAGGGGAGGCACAGAAGGTTGAGTACCAGGAGTCAGAGCACTGACTGATGTGAAATTGGCTTTGGTGGAGCTGTGCTGATTTATTGCAGCTGGAAATCTGAGCCAAGGTGCGAAGGGGCAGCCAGCAGAGAGGCATGGGCAAACTTCCCTGCTGGAGGCTGGTGCAGCTTTGGAGCACGAGTCCAGGGTGGTATCTCTGTCTCCAGGGGTTTCCAGGGCTCATTTGGCCAACAGGAATCAGGAAAATCCCATTCCAAGGAGCAGGGGATCACAAATCCCCAGACATCTCTCCCCACCAGCACTGGTGTGATTCCTGATCCAGGGTGTGTGGTTTGCTCCTGAAGGACACAACAGAGCCACTGTCTCCCTGTTGGCTTGTCCCCAGCTATCCCAGGATGGTGGGGGGACACCAGCATGATGGCACATCCACACCAAGGCAGAGACCCCTGTGGTCCTTCAGCCACGCCTGCTGTGACCACTGACAGCTGAATCTGCTGCCACACCAATTATTATCAGCAGCAAACCTTACAAGGAGCTGAGGGGTGGTCAAAACCCGTCAAGGGACTTCCACCCCTCTTTCAGGGGTGCAAGAATGGGGCTGGGGCCCCATGGGCTGGACAGTGAAAAGCCCAACACAGCCAGGGTCTGCAGGCGCTCGGCAACCAGGATAGCTCCAGGAAAGCTCAAGGCTCTGGCTGTGAAGGTTTTTGGGAGGCTCAGCTCCTCAGCCAGTGCCCGAGGCTGCAATAGGGAAAGGAATCCGAAGCAGCATTGAATTTCGCTGGGATCTGATCCCCGTTCCCCCCAGGGCCCTTTCCAAACCCGCAGCCAGCAGAAGCAAAGGCAGCACTTATCAGCAGCAACACCTCCCACAGACTGGTGCTGGCACCTCAAAACACTGCTCCCAGGGCAGCCAGCTCCACAGGACACCTTCCACAAAAGGTCGCTGCACCTACAGACCTGCTGCTGCTAATTACCCTTGATATTAATGCTGTCAGGAGCTCCTAGGCCCGCAATTAGACACAAAAAGAGGAGATGGATCGGTGGCAGGGGGAAGACTGGGAAGCACAAGCTGCTCCAGGCCAGCGGGCGGGCTGGAGAACATGTGCAACAAGAGACCTTCATGAGCATCATTAATCTGGAGCCTTTAACTGGGAGTTTGGAAGGAGCCTTTTCCATCTGTCTTCAAAGAAGGAGGGCCAGAGCTGCCCTGAGGAGGCTGGAGCAGGGTGGCTACCAGCCCCTGTGAGGCTGGCTCGTGGAATGAGTTCCATCCTCCCTCTCTGCAAGCAGCCTCCTGGACCAGGGACACACGTCACAACCTTCTCCTGGCCCTCCTGTGCTGGCTCAGCCCTGCAGCCCCGGAGGAGGATGAATTTCCATTGCTGGTTATTGCTTACCACCGTATCAGCCATCAAAGTTCCCATGAAAACACTGAATAGGACACAAATTGCAAATTAGGCTTTAATTAGAAGCTGGCACCTGCTTTCTGACCAAGAAATACAATGAAGACGTCTATATGTTGCTATGGCAGTCCAGAAACATAGATTTCTGTTTCAGGACCCTTTGAAGACAAATTTACTCAGCACTATAAACTTGTATGCCAAAGTGATTAACACTTTAATGCTAATATCAAGCTGGACCAGTTACACACATTTTATTCATTAGAAGGCATCATTTTTCAACTGTGTCTTATCAGTATGTAAATGAGATTTTGACTCAGTCATTGTCTGCTCCCAAAAGCGCAGCCAAAGTGAATTCAATTAATGCGATTTACATCCCAATGTGACACGCGAGGCTGTGCCGGGCGTGATAAGGGAGCCAGATGGGAGCTGGGCTCCCGGCACAGCCCAGCCCTCAGCCTCCTCCTCCTCCTCCCGGCTCCCCGTCTTTGCTGGGCACCCCCGGAACAAGGACACGCAGCCAACTCCAACCCAAACCTGGTTTCCCCCCCCAGATGTTTCTGCTGGCAGGGGACACCCCGTCCCCTGCGCCTCTGGAGCCACCGAAATGTTTAAGAACGCGGAGACGCCTCCCCAGCCAGCCCAGGATCACGTCAAGGTAATTGAGGACAAACTCCAGCCGTCCTTCCTCGCTCAGTCGAGCCTTACAGATGTGCAAAACAGCTGGGTCAGCAGCTTCCGCTGCGAGGGCAGACCCTCACGAGATCCTGGCTTCCCCCTTAACCATCCCTCCGGCTTTTCCCTGGTTTGGGCCAGACTCCTGGTCCTCCTTATGCCTGGAGGATGCCTGCTCGCCGTGCTGGCCCTGCCCCAGCCGCAGGGTTCGGTGTGAGCCCCGAGGCTGTGCCCGGGCTTGGGCGCTGCTCGCCTGGGACAAAGGGAAGCAGGGCGCTCGCTGTCCCCTGTCACTCTGCACCTGGTGGTTCGCCCAGAAACCTGAGCTGCATCTCAGAGCTCGGGGTTTTTCTATGGCCCCCACGAGTCTTTGACACCTGTTTGGCCAGAGCTGGGAAAGCACAGGCAATCCCCTCCTGGGAATGGCCTCATGGGCGTTTTGCCAGCACCTGGTCAAAACGAGAATGTTTTGGAGTCATCCCAAAACCCCTGAAATGAGGCTCAGTGCCTGCTCTTAAACACAGGAGCTTGCCCAAAAGTGCTACTGATATACATGGTCAGTGCAAGAACACGTACCCACAAGCCTGGAAGTTAAAAAAAGAACATTTTCCTTCAGTGTCTGAGCTGCACCTGGGAATTCAATGGGTGTTTCTGCCCTTGTTGGTGCCAGGACACTGCCCAGATGCTGCGTGGATGCTCCTTGGCTGGATGTTTGGATGGCTGGGTGTGAGGCTGAAAGCCACCAATACCAGGCCAATTTGTTCACAGGATAATAAATTTTCTGCTGAAGGGATGAGCCTGTGCTAAAATCTCCAAAGCAGGCAGCATTTATTGCTTTGTTTATCTAATGCTGCTTGCATCCAGGTAAACCTCTGGAGTCTTTCCCAATCCCAGAGTTTGCCCAGCCCAGGCAGATGCTCTGTTTGAGCACCGGGTGGGTCCACAAGGTAAAAGTGGCTCTGAGCAGCACCCAGGCTGAGCTGGCAGCCCTGGCACAGCTGGGAAACAGCAGTGGAGCAGAGCCCACACATCCATGAGAGTTCATTAATCCAGGGAAGGTTCAGCCCTGCTCTCAGGCTGCATGGGGAGAGCCAGGAGAGAAAAGTGGTGCTTGGTGGTGCTGTACCCAAGAGCCATCCACCCTCTGCCTGCAGCAGGGAGCTGAATCTGTCCCCAGTGTCCCCGAGCTCACCCTGCCCGCTGTGCCCTCCATCCCTCGGGGTCCCCACCCTGCCCCTCCTCTCTCAGGCCCCAAAATGACCCTCTCAGGCCCCAAAATGACCCTCATTTTCTGCGGCTGCACAGCTCATTTTCATGGTTGCGTAATGCAAGGTGGGAAAGCTTTCCCAGGCACATCCCTGCCCTGCTTGCTCCCCTTCACCTCCCACCCAGGCATGGATGTTCATCCCCTCTCTCCCAGTATTCCCTGGCCCGTTTCCACCTCCTGCATCCCCATCTCCACCACCACATCGATGTGACCATTTTCCCCACAGCAATTACCCCATCCCAGCTCCAGTTGTGTTTCCAGGCATGGTTTTGGCTGGGCAGACCCCTTGTGCTGAGAACCACCAGTAAATCATCGTGTGCCCCCTTTCAGCCAGCCAGCACTTTGTTATCCCTGAGCACAGCCAACCTTTTTCTGCAAATGAAACATTCCAGGACAATTATTCACCTTGGCAGAGCGATTGTGGAGGAAAGCGAAGAGGAAAAGACATTTCTAGAGAGGCAAACTCTGCCTGGGAGCTGGAGCGGTCCCCGTGACCCCAAAGTCAATTGTTGCTCAAAATCTTCCCTTTTTAGGGTTCAAAGGACAGGCAATAAGCAAGCTCAAATTATCGCTGGGCTTTAATGAAATTGCGTTCAGCCCGGGCAGAATTGCCTGTTTATTCATGCAAATTCACTGTAACCAGCTTAGGCACATTATCCAGCGCCAGGACCTGTGGGAGATCCCGGCTGCCTGGGGGAGATTAGGAGAGGAAACTCAGGGCCGGGTATCAGCACAGGCAGTTAAGGTGCTTCCAAATATCCCGATTAATTCCCAGATTGGCCTGGCATTAGGATAACACAATAGGCCCTTCTTGTCTGAGTGCATATGACTGTTAATGATGGGCAAAGTCCCCAGGGGCTTGGGACGAGCTCCAGCTGAGCAGCCCTGCACGTCCAGCCAGGGAAAACAGCATCCCATTGATCAGCCCCTGCCCGGCCCTAATCAATACCTGCTTTGGCTACGTGGAAATGCTCATTTATCTGTTACGTGCAGGTAATAATGAGAGTGTTGATGTGGCTGAAATAAATCCTGGGGGATGTTAACAACCCCCTCCAGTGCTGGCATCAGCGGGAACTCTCATTTCTCGCTCCCACAGGGCTGCAGATTTTAGACACAGAGCCCTTGTGGCTCGTGCTGCCTGGGGAAGGGCAACCACAAGCCACTGCTTGCCAGAGCACACAGCGGGGGGGGAGCAAAGCAGCTTCCAGGGTTTGTTTTAGGGGAATTTGGGCACCCAGAGCCAATGACCCTTACCCAAGCACCCTCCCAAGGACTGCTGAAGGGAGAGCTCAGAGCCCCTTCCAGGGCCTAAAGGGGTTCCAGGAGAGCTGGAGAGGGACTTGGGACAAGGGATGGAGGGACAGGACACAGGGAATGGCTTCCCACTGCCAGAGGGCAGGGATGGATGGGAGATTGGGAAGGAATTCTTCATAATGAGGGTGGTGAGGCCCTGGCACAGGGTGCCCAGAGAAGCTGTGGCTGCCCCTGGATCCCTGGAAGTGTCCAAGGCCAGGCTGGATGGGACTTGGAGACATCTGGGACAGTGGAAGTTGTCCCTGCCCAGGGCAGGGGTGGAATGAGATGATCTTTAAGGTCCCTTCCAACCCAAACCATTCTGGGATTCTGGAATTTTAAGAGCAAAGGAAGTTTCTCCAGCTGCAAGGGCCAAAGTTTAGTGTCGATTTTCAGTCACTGTAGGGTAAATCCAGAGTGATCGAAGCACACACCATCCCTCATGAGCATCAGTCTTGCAGGTGATGAGAGAGTTTGGCATCACTGATGCAGGAAGAAGGAGCTGGAGGAGCTGCCCAAGGCTCAGGGGATGGAGGGAAGAGCAAACAGCATTGGCCTGGTTACCCCATGCATCTCATTCAAGCTTATACCTTTAAGGTATCACAAAAAGCCAACCAAAAAAGAGATTTAAGTGCACGTAGCTCAAGACTGAGGTGTTCCCAGAGCACATGGCAAGCCTGTTCACCAGGAAAAACCCACATCCCTACAAAACAGATGAGCAAGGCTTGCTCTTAGGTGGCAGGAGAGGCAGCCCAAGCTGTTGTTCTGCAGCTTCAGGAAAGTGGGGTACCTTCGGAAACGTGTTGTTTTTCCATTTGTTATTTTCCTATTTAACGAGGCTGTCCCAGGGACACAAAGTAGCAACTTCCTTTTCCTTATCAGCTGCAGAGGGGGGGAAAAATAACAGGCTGCTGACCCCGGTTAACTGCTTCCCACAGCAGGGTGCTCCATGGATGTCACTGCATCCCCTCCAGGTCAGTGTGTTACAGCTCTTCCCAAGGATATCTGTTTCAACCCAAAAGAAAAAAAAAAAAACCAAAACCATCCCACACTGCCACAAAACAACAGCTGGAGGGGGAAAGGGGGTTTGTTTTCAGCTGGGCCTGTTAAAAATACTGGGTGCCGTGAAAGTAGGAGTCATGTGTTTCCAGGAGCAGCTTTGTGGCCCTAATAACTCAAAATTGGCTCGGGTTGATGAGGCTAAAGTCCTCCTGCAGGTGGGCTGCTAACCAGCCTGGAGAGCAGGATGGGCAAGGAAAAGCCCTGTTAGTGCCTTGTGAGTGAAAACGAGAGAAATGTTTTAACCACCCCGAGTCTTCTCACCAGTTATTTCCTGTTACGCTGCCACAGCCCACCCAGCATCCATTCCCTTCCACCAGACACCTTCAAACACCCTGAAAAGTGCAGGGCTGGGGCTGACTATCTAAAAATGTGAGGGAGTAAAGGAGATATTTAGTAAAGGCTTGACAGGAGATGGATAGGATGGCCAGGGCTCAGTGCGAGACCTTCCTTTATGACAGCCACTGCTTCAGGCTGTCCAGGGGGTGGTGGGATCACAGCCACTGGGGATTTGAGGTTTTCAAGTCCCTAAAATACTCCACTCCCATTGCATTCTCCTTCTCCCCATGGAATTGCTTCATTCACAGGGTTTGTATCTCCCCAACCAGCCCAGAACCACCACCAGGTGCCATGACCCAAACAAGTCCCACGAGGAATTTCTTGCAGCCAGGGCTAAACTCCAGCTCATCCAACAGAAAGGCCTGGCTGCAGAACACACACGTGGGGGTACAGCCCTAGAAATCCAGAGTTAATTAAGCCTCTCACTGGCAAAAGCTTTTAATTGCATAGCAGCCGCCTGGCCGGAGGCTGGGCTGTGGGGAGGCTTCCTGCATTCCCGCTTCCTGGCACGCGATCCCATCCTGGCTGCAGAGCCCAAGGCAGCAGAGGAGGCAGTTCCCACATGGGGGTAGACCCAGAGCCAAGGTTTTGACCCCTCCTCCCCAGCCAAACTATCTCCAGTCCCCACTACAGGTGAAACCATGGAAGGATTTGCAGCCCTGACTTCTCCCTCCAGTCCCACACGTTGCTCTGGGGAGGGGGAAGAGAGCTCCTCTGCCTTGGGCTCATCTGGGTGCTCTCCTCCCCTTCAGGAGGGCTGGAAGAGACAGGAACATGAGGATGCACCTTCAGGAGACTGGGTGCACTGGGCACACCCAGAACCACTCACTGGGTACCAGCAGGGTCACCCCGGGACCATCCCCTTCCCAGCCAGGGGATGGGCACGGACACCCCAACCTGCTCAGCCAAAAGAAGCCACAGATGTCCCATCTGTAAATCTTTTGCCACGTGGTTTTGAGCCCCTTTCCCCAGCTGGGGAGGAGATTCCAGGCTGAAGAAGATTAAAGGTTGCCCAGAGAATTTGTGGCTGCCCCATCCCTGGGACAGTCCCAGGCCAGGTTGGATGGGGCTTGGAGCAACCTGGGATAGTGGAAGGTGTCCCTGCCCATGGCAGAGGGGTGGAACTGGATGATCTTTAAGGTCCCTTCCAACACAAACCATTCAATAATTCTATGAAAAGAGCCAAGAAAATAAAACTTGTAATTTCTCCAGACCTGATGGAGGAATCACCCCACCAATGCCCTACATGCCAAAATACTGAATTAATCTGGGCTCTAGGAAGGAGCGACACACAGACCTGTCAGGGCATCAGGTCCTTTCTGGAAGGGAATTTCTTACATAACTTGATCCCATCAGGGTGATAAACCCAGGTGTGTGGGTGGGATATAACCCAGGAGCAGCTTTTCTGGAAACTGAGATCAAGAAACAGAGGAGAGAGGAGACACCAACCTCTCCTTAGCAAGGAATAAAGGCTCTCTAAATTAGTAGGGACCAAATTCCCTGCCAGCTCCTCTGCTGAACCCAAGTTTGATCTAGAGCTGTTCTTGTTGTGGGGCTCAAACTAGATGGCCTTTAATGGTCCCTTCCAACCCAAACCATTCGATGATTCTGTGCTAACCCAGGGAAATCTCACAGCAGCTGCAGGCAGGGACAGTGGCACAGGACAGGATGCTCACCCCTGGTGACACACAGCCCAACACTGCCTCCACACATCACTCATCCAGCCAAAAAACCATCAGGGTTTCCCTCCTGAAGGCAAAAAACCTCCACAAATATTCCTTAATCAAACAATAACATTAAACAAAAATACTATTGGCGTGGGGTAATGCTACCCCTGAGTCCCCATAAACGCAGGGAGGGGCAAGCTATGTATTTCCAGAGGCAGAAGAAATGAATCCTCAGATCCTTCTATCACTGTGACATAATTTACATTACAGCCTGGCACCAGTGGAGATGCAATCATGTCACTTGATGGATGGGCCTGTACGAGGGTGCAAATTGCATTATTGACCTGCTGAGTCCGGGCTGCTCCGCTCGCCTTGGCCAGCGAGGGGCGGGAATGGGGATGTTTTATCCACCCAAGTGGATGTTGAAGGTGCGTGAGGCCCTTCCAAGCCCGTTTCTTTTTGTCCTGCCAGGCAGGCCCCATCTCTTTGACCCCGCTGTTAGAACCTGCCGCTGCAGGGACATGTGGCAGGCACAGAAATCGCAAATGAGGCTGTTGCCACCTGCTCCTGCACAATGCAAATCCCATTCATTCGGGACAAGGGGCTGCTGCCGGGAGTCCCTCGGCTGACCCAGCGCCTCACCAGTGCTCCCAGTACGCCACCGTGGCTGGGGGAAGAGCGCTGCACTCAGGGATGTTGGGTCCTGCTGGGAGCATCCCGCTGGTGGTCCTGCCGTGGGATGCAAAATCTCCTCCTCGCCCGGATAATACAAACCGAGTAGCAAAAAACCCCCCAAAACTACCAACAAACAAACAAACAAAAAAACCTACAAACAAACAACCCAAAGGAAATATTCCTGGGTTATATGTTCAATTTCTATTTCTCTGGCTGATGTCGGAGCAGCCAGGGCTGGCTCCTCCGGGCACTGAGTAACGCAGTCGGCACCCAACCATCCTTCACCAAGCCCTACAATTGGGCAAAGCACCAGGACCTGTTTTAAACCCCTTTTTCGTGTCTCTGCATGGTCAAGGAAAGGTGGCAGGGGGTTGGATACTTCCAGGGAAGGAGAGAAAGTCCCAAACATTCCATGGCCACTCCGCAGACATCGCCTCCGAGCAGGGCTCAGCCTCTCCCCCTCCAAACCATCCATCCCTGAGCGCTTCGGCCGCTGCCCAAACTGCCCAAATCTTTCAGGCCGGCCAAAAATCCGCCACCCACTTCCCTCATCCACCTCATCCCGGAGGAGAAGGAGCTCGGGGCGAGCGGCGTCCCGGGGCCGCGCCGGTGACGTGCGGGGCAGAGAAACGCAGAGCACAGTAATTATCAGTCGCAGAGCCCCGTTAATGATTAAGTTTGGGAGACGCCAACAATCAAGCCTATTGAAAAGACTACAAGGGTTTCAAAGTGTTTCCTCCGAACCATGTGACGGCAAATTGTTCCGAGTAGACGGCTCTTAATTCAAATGCTCGTTGTCATGGGGACGGGATAACACCCCTCCTATTCAGGGATGCCACACAAGCAGCCTACTATTTGCCACAATAGGCTTTTGAGTTCCAGCCACACTTCATAAATAGCCCCCCAAAAAATGATCTGGAGATTGATATCGGCGCTCACCTTTCCTAGCACAACACAGCCTAAAGGCCAGAAGGTGCCGGGGCTGGAGAAAGAGCTGCGGGCACATGGATGGATGGATGGGTGGATGGATGGATGGATGGATGGGTGGATGGATGGGTGGATGGATGGATAGATGGATGGGTGGATGGATGGGTGGATGGATGGGTGGATGGATGGATGGATGGATGGATGGATGGATGGATGGATGGATGTGGGAAGCAGGCACTGTTCCCGTGCTCTCGTGGTGTTGATGGGGTTCAGCCACGTGTGCATGGGCTGAGTTTCCCTCTAATCCCGAAATGTCACTGACAAGGTCACATCTGCCTCATACCGGAGCTAAAAAGCTGCCTGGAAGCTGCCAAAGCATCAGCAGACACTGGAGGAGGGCAGGAGCCACCGCTGGCACTGGCTGGGCATCCAGATATGGAGAGACATGGAGAAACAGCCTCAGGTTCTCCCAAGGCCAGGCAGCACGGGCTCAGCTGTGATCACCCACCCCATTGCATCTCTCCCCACACCCAGACCTTTGGAGGGCTCTCGAACTGATGCCTGAAGAGGCCTCCTAGAAACAGAGACCGGACAGGAGTAAGGGAATAAGGCAGGGATTTATCTGAAAGGCCTTCAAAGGTACCCCTGGGGAGCCAGAGGCCACTGCCAAGATGGACCCCAAGATAGATCCCAGGTCATGAGTTCTTCACCCTTTTATAGGTTTGGTTCATTTGCACAGCAGGGTTCATTCTCCAATTAAAGCTTCAGTTTAATGATGTAATTCCCCTCAGCTTACTCCCCTTAGAGGCTCTTTGGTTTATACTTTTTGGGCCTAGGACGGTCTGGGTGTCCTTGGAGAGCAGGCCTGGAGAGGCTTTGTTATGTCTGCCTGGCATGAGAGGGCAGAAGTTAACAGGCTACAAGAAACTCCAGAGTTACACACTAGGCAGTGCAGAATCTGAAAAATATAAAAGTTAAAACCTGAGGCATCATTTCCCCCTTTAGAGGCTTGACAAGGCCTCTATTTTGTCGAGACTCTAAACAAGGTACATCTAAGCTTATGGAAAGCATCCAGGCATTGCTGCTCCACCCAGCTTGTGAAATCTCTGGGACAGCTGACTGGAGCAGCACACGGGAGCCCTGAGGAGAGGCTGGAGCTGATTTCTCGGTGCCTGCTGGCGACAACTTGCTTCAAACTCCTGGGACTCATTCTGGTGTCTGAACCCAAGGAAAAGTCAAACCCTGCTGCTAGGGAAGGATGGAGAAGCTGAAACCTTTGGGCAGGCTCTGAGCTTAGAGCTGCCAAATTTGGGCTAAAATCAGCTGTGACACCAACAGCTGCTGCACGAGCCGCTCGCTCGCCTTCTGCTCACAGGGGCCAGGGAAACATTTGTACAAAATATGAAATCAGCTCCCAGGAGCTGCTGAAACACGCCAGGAATTTCTGGAACAAATCCTGCAGGCTTTAAGAGCTTTGTTCTCGTTTGGGGTTGCAAGCACAGGGCCAGCAGGATTTAGCAGTGGATCCCTATGAGTGCGGGTGTTTAATCAGTGGATCTCCTTGCCTCGGGACACCACGGTTAAGGGAGCTCCGGCAGGGACAGGATAAGCTCATGGATGGTTTTTAAACACGTGGAAAGCACACTTGGCTCAGGGTATCCCGTGCTGCAGAGCACCAGCAGCCGGGAGAGCATCGCTATACCCTGCCCAGCCCCTGGGCTGGTGGCTGCTGGAGAAGGTTTGGAGAGCTTTATCCTTTCCCTGCCCCAAATCCCTTTTATTTTCCCTTGGGTGAAGCACAAAACCACAAATCCCCGTGGTTGGGAGGTGTGTGACAGCACTGGAGGGCCACGGTGCCACCCCAGGGTTCCAACCTGCTCCCCCTGAAGGCACCTCTGAAAGCACCCGGGGCTTCAGGCTGCAGAGGGAACAGCTCCGACAGCTTCATTGTTCCCTGACAGGAAGGAGGAGAACCATCACCTTCCCGCGTGGGAGCAGCGCTGAGGGAGAAGGGACCCGCTAGACGGATGAGTCATTTCCATCACCACCTCCTCCCCCAGTGCGAAGCATCCTCAGGAAAGAACAGGAGGCAATCCTTTCCCTCCAAGCTCCCTGGCTGCCGGCAAGAGGAAGGGAAAAAAAAACCCCGAAGAGCTGCCAAAACCCCATCCCTGCAGGATGTGTGTGCCCCCCAGACCCAGCAGTGAGGGAGCAAATGCTCTCAGAGCACCACTGGCACCCAGCAGTGGCACCCTTGGGTGCAGACTCAGACCACAGCAGCAGCCGCCCAAAAATGTGATTCCCAGCCCAGGGTTTCCTCCTCAACAGCTTCCCAAGCCAAGAGGATGGTGGAGATAACCCTGCTCATGAGTGGCAGCCTGTCCCCATCCCCAAAACCAGCTCCATGGAGGCATGGATGCTGCAGCACCCCCAGGCTCCTCACGTGATGCATCTCCGGCTGCTGATGAGGAAAATCCCCATCCTCATAACTAAAACAACTGGAAAAGGCAAAAGGCAGCACCATACCTCTCCCAGGAGTTCTACTCCTCGCTCCCACCTTGGGAAAGTGGTGAGGGACAACTCACACCTCCCTAAATTCCCTTCCAGGCTGACGCTTGTCCCATCTTGCAACTCCCTGCAGGCAGAAAGCCAAGGCTGCCTTCACCACTGTCTCCCATGTCTGGTAGCCAAGGAGTTTAACGCCAGGTAGGAAGAGATGTGAACCATCCAAACCCTCTTAAAACTGTCAGGGGACACATCAGCCCTACCATTGCCCCGTGCAAGGTGTAAATATTTCAGGAAATTAAAAAAGATGCTCTTCATTAAGTGACTGCATGCTGGTTTTGGGGAGACAGAGGTAAGAAATTGTGCAGTTGTGGTGCTGTTTTATCAACCAGCACATCCAGATCCATCCAGAGCCACCATGGAAAGGAAAACCACAGTTACAGAGGCAGGAATGTTTTATCCTGCAAAGTACCAGCCTGATTTAAAAGTCTCTCTACCTCCAGGACGCCCCATTCTCCCCAGCCAGCAGAAGAAAAGACTCGGAGGTTTCACATAAAAAGAGGCTTTTTCATGGGAGAAAAATGATGGAAGTAGGGAAAACAGAAGTGAGTGGGAAACACTGAAATCAGGATGCAGCAGTTCAAAGCCTGTGCAGGCTTAGCTGCTTTAATCTGAGCCCTTCCTCCCTTCCCTGAGAGGCCCAGGGTACACAGAGCCGCTGCACGCAGCCGCTGAGCAAATGGTAACGGAATATTATAATCGGATTTTAACAAAATTAAAGCCCCTGCAACCCGAGTGGGAGAGCAAGGTAAACAGCACAGAGGAAGGCTTAAATGTGCCTTTCCATCCCACTAACTCCAGGTTTGCTCCAGCTTAGGCAGCAAAAGGACGTGGCCCCTGCACCCGCCCGGCACAGAGCGAAGCCCTCCCTAGAAGGGTTTCTGCCAAGGACAAACCTTTGCCACCATCCCACTGCTGCCCCCAACGCTTAATCCCCATTTCCCTCCCTATTATCCCATCCTAACGAAGGCGTCTGGTGACGGTGGACAGGGAGAAGCCTCGGCAGAGCCTCCCATTTCCAGAGGGGCTGCTTAATGAAAGGCTTCTCTATTATCAGGTTATTGCTCCCCGATTTTCTTAATTGAGGCGATGCACCTCCATCCTCTAAACTTCAGGGATGACAATAATTAGCACAGCGAGTCGTTATTGCTCTCATCATCTCTCCCCTTCAGGAAGTACAAGATCTAAGGCACCAGCCATGAATAGGAAATCCAGCTTTGCCGGGCACACTCTCACCGACCTCGGAGCCGCCCCGCGATCTTGTAATGAGAGGATTAGCCCAGAATACATATGTGGCCCTTTAAAGGGGAATATTTATTAAAAATACATCAATATATCACTGCTGGGGTGCACACGCAGCTTATTAACAAGAGACCCCCCTCCTGAGCGGGCTTTTGTCAGCAGCAAACAGAGCTGGGGAGATAAACAGCAGCTCCTGTAATTAAGAGTAGCCCTTGTGTTAATGCTGGTTGCTGTTACAGCAGCTTATTGTCGGCTGCAGGGCCTGGGGAACCAGGATGATGGCAAAGGCTAATGCTGAAAGGTGGATTTAGTTAGTAAAAGATGAGCCTGGAACATGGGTTTTAAGTAAAAGGTGAGGGGGAAAAAAAGTCATGCTTGGATTGAGTCATCCTGAGGCAAGATTTAACTGCAAATGAGGAGCCAGCATTTACAGAGTCACAGGATGGTTTGGGATGGAAGGAACCTTAAAATCATCTCATTCCAACCCCCTGCTAAGGGCAGGGACACCTTCCACTAGCCCAGGTTGCTCCAAGCCCTGTCCAACCTGGCCCTGAGTGATAAAACTCCTCCCCTTGTTGGTGAAACACGCACAAACAGAGATATGTACGTAACATATATGTATAATGTTTATATGGGATCAGAGCTCCATTACTGGCACAAGACATGCTAAACATGCAGTATTGGGGGATCCTCTCCTGGTCATAGTCCCAAAGGATTCACCCTTTACCCAGCTATAGGGGATGAAATTGTCACAGCTTCCAAAAGGACCCTGCAGAGAGAGACTCACCTGTCCAACACCACAAGATTGGCAATAAACTCATGCTGAGCAGCAAGAACAGGAATCCCAGGGCAAAGAAAACTTGGGGAGGGTTTGTGTTTCTGCCTGTACAGCCCCCCAGCCCGGCAGCAACATGTATATGTGTATTTAAAATACACCTGGGTGCTGCAAAGCTCTTCAAAAGACACCTCCCAAGGGGGCAGAAGGCCAGACACAGCAACCCCACATCTCCCCCAAAACCAGCACAGAGCCCAGCTGCATCCCCCCCAGCAAGGCAAGGGGAGAGGGGAGGTTATATTTATATTCCATTATATATATAAAAATACATAATATATAAAACATAACATGTAAAATATATAGAGATCAGATATTAGGAAGGAATTCCTGCCTGTGAGGGTGGGGAGGCCCTGGCACAGGGTGCCCAGAGAAGCTGTGGCTGCCCCTGGATCCCTGGAAGTGTCCAAGGCCAGGTTGGACAGGGCTTTGAGCCACCTGGGATAGGGGAAGGTGTCCCTGCCCATGGCAGGGGGTGGAACTGGATGAGCTTTAAGGTCCCTTCCAACCCAAACCATTCTGTGGTTCCACGATATTTAGAAGTTCCCATTCCCTGAGTGTCCCATTTTCAGGCTTCTTCCCAACACACACTTACTCTCAAGAGAGCGATTGTGTTCTCACACTCACACACCAACAAACAGGTTGCTCTTGCTGGTTTTCCTCATCAGGTTTCAGAAGCCCTTTGAGAGAACAGAGGTTTCAGCTTCTCCTTATTTCAGCTGGGTAACAAAATGCCTCGTTGGGTTGGGAACAGGGACTGATCCCGCTCTGCCAGGGCAGCCAGCAGCTTGGAGTCTCCTTAAGCCAAGATTTTCACTCCGTCACAGGACCCCAAAAGCAGGAGATTTAGGACAGACATCCTAGAAAGCACAACTGACTGTTTGGGAGTCCAAGTCCTGCTGTCACAGCTTTATACACCCAGGGACCGAGGACACAGACTGAGGCATGTGCAAAACAACTACTTTTTGGTTGTATTTAACACCTGGGTGAAGTCTGGGGGCCCCATTCTGAGTCACTGAAGATCCAGCAAATTATCTCAGCTATGTGGGGGCAAGCAGCACTTAAAATTACAGCTGTTGTGCTTCCTCAGCCAATTTACAACTGCATCCATTGAATTAATAATGACCAGCCAGGACCAGCACTGCTGATAGAGACCAGCTCCCTCTGCTCCTGAAATATTTATTGATTTTAAAGAATTATATCCAAGCCTGGTGCAGCTCAGGTTATTTTCCATAGGGTTGGGTTAGGATGAGCCCATTTGCTTAGGCAAGAGATCAGGTTCTTCCAGGATGGCCCTGGGCAGCACTGATGCGCTGCAGGAACACTCTGGCTCTGAATATGAGCTTTGAAATGGTCTCGGGGTCTTTCTTTTCTGTGCTTCAAGCCTGGTTGAGGTGGTGAGGGGAACTTTACCCAAATAGGTCCTGTGAGAACATCACAAGGGTCATGAACCTTCAGGGTCTCCCTCCTCTCGTGGCTTTGGGTCCCACAGTGGCACAAACAGGGCCCACGGCCACATTTGATGGTGGTTTTGTTGATATAAAGAATTGCTGATGGCCAAGCTGGAGACTCAAAGCCCACTGGGACCCCTCAGCTCATCTGAGCTGGATATTAACCCCAGATACTCAGAAATTAAAAGGATGAAATTTAAAGCTGTTTTCCAGGCCCCCATCCCTTCTCCTTTGAGGGGCTGCTCAGGGGATCCTGTGATGGTCACAGTGGGGCTGAGAATGAAGTTCAGGGTCTGGGGAGTCACAGCTGCACAAAAAAATACCACATGAATGCCCAAATACCCAGGTGCAAACCTGCCCTTCCCACAGAGGAAGGATAAACCTCTGGACCTTGCCCATGCAGTGCAAGAGGAACATGGATCGCTGCAAAAATGGGGAAAAAACAAACCCACAACGTTTTCAGCAGCGTGGAATAAACCCTGCTCGAGGGCCTGCGTTTCCTCCAGTTTAATTAGCTCCTCAATGATGCAGAGCCAGCTTCCCCAGGAGCCTGAAGATGTATTTTTAGGTGCAACCACTCCAAAAATAGAAGCATCCCTGCAGGAAGCTGCAAACAGCCACCAAGGAGCCACGTGCGGGTTGTGCTGTGGATGCATGAGCTGAGAGCAAAACTTGCACCCATCCTGAGCACAGGGGACATCAGAACAGGGGCACTTCCAGCAGCCACCTCAGCACCCTCCCACATTTGGGCTTGGAAAAATAGGAACACAGAAATTCAAACAGAAAGGAAACATTTTGTACATCCCGGTGTCACAGCACGAGGAGAGGTGGGGTTTGGAAGGGGACACACCACAGGAAACCTCCCCCAGTGAACACCTGAGCAAGTCTTGGCATTCCCATGGGTTGTCCTGTACTTCTGGTCATTCATACAGACTTAGGAAACTCCTCAGGACTTCTACTGACCCGTTTGCTTTGGCAGTCTCACAGAGGAAAACATCCAGATAAAGCTCCAGAGGAGGCCACTCTCGGGCTCTAATCCTGCCCCTGTGACAGGCAGAGCTCTCAGCAGAATCTGTGCCTTCAGGAATTAGTCCAGACTTATTTTAAGCGAGTCTGGGACAGAAGACACCCTCCATGAAGATATTTGGCTAAACCTCCCTCCAAGGAGCACCCCTTGCCCATCACTCCCCCCCCAGCCACTGCCCAGCCAGAGCTGACAGGGGATCCACAGGGATTTGTGAGAGCAAGATAGATCTCCAACTGGATGTGAGAGAAAGCCTGAATGCTGGGAAAGTAGCAATCATGTCCATTTTGCTTTAAAGCTTTTGGAGACTTTACATCCCACAGCATCACCAGCGGGTTTCTCCCCAAAACCTTCCCTCTCCAGCCAGGGCACAAGCACAGTCTGGCCCCATGGAGGAGAGTTTTTGCTGGAAGATGATGTCTAACCTTGAAGTCTGGCAGAAATATGGTGGTTTTCACCTTCTGGATGCTCCCTTAGGAACTCCCACTCAGCTTCCACCAAGACCCACAGAAGAGCCCCCCCACTACAACCCCTCTGCCCAGGAAGGCAGAGCCCTGCCAAAACCAGCCTGGCAAGATCCTTGGTGAGCACCAAACTGCAAACATCCCTGAGAGAGCTGCAGGAGAAAGCCAAGGTCACCCACGGAGCAGGGGGGACACGGGGACCCCCGGGGGAGAACACACAGCTGTGTCATTGCAGAGGGCTTTTATGGCAAAATCATCTGAATTATTTGGGGTTGAATTAAAGCTGCACGAGCTTTCTTTTTTTAATCGCAGTAATAAATAGCTGAGTGAGTCACTGCCTGAGAAAACCCAGCAGCAGCTCCCGGGTAAACAACCTGCCGCTCCCGAACGCCGGGAACAGCCGGGAAAGGCTGGCAGGGCTGTGATGGGGGGCGCAGGAAAGGCAGCACAACTCCAGGCAGACAGCTCAGAGCCTTCCCTTGCACTTCCCATCCCCATTTCGAGGGACGGTGACGAACTGAAAGCAAGAGCAGCCAGGTTGGTACAGGAGCCAGGCTCGGCAGGCAGCACCTCACGGGAAGCGCTCGGCCCCGCATCGCACGGCGCGGGCTCTCCCGCTGCGAATCACCGCTAAAAAAATAAATAAATACCCCCAAAAATCCATTGCCAGCATCTGAACATCCCACTTTGGGCTTTTTCCAAGAAAAGCATCCCTGTATCCATTAGCTATTGTCTCCCTCTAGCGCGGGCAGACACCATCCTGCGCCTCTCCTGCCGCGGCTCCCGGCCTGGCTGGGCACCGGGGCTGGAGCTCTGCGGAGATCCGGGGGCTCCCGGCCCTGGGAACACGCCAAGCACCAGCTCTGCCTTTGCACTGATGAGTCAGCTTCCCACACTTTTTAGATTTTTCTTTCTCATCCCATTTTCTCCCAGCAGATGCTCCAAGCAAGAGGGATTTCTCAGTGACCAAACCGGCGAGGCAAAGCTTCCCAAATTGGAGATGGCTGCCAGGAGCGGTGTTTGATCCAGGGCTGGAGAGGACAGCGAGATGAAACAGCATCCTTCCCTCTTGCCAGTGCTCCTGGGGAAGCAGCCTGACCTCTCCTCGCCCGTCAGAGGGGATCAGGCTTTACTCTAAAGCTGGCCTTTCCAGGGGATCCTTTCACAGCTGCCTTTAACACCTCTGTACATCCCCTAAAGCAAGATAAAAACCGGCGCCTGAATTGCAGAACTAAAAGATCTCCTGCCCTCTCCAGGGAGAGTTCCTGCCAAGAAAGGGAACGATGCTGCAAATCTCTCCCCTTCTCAATTGAGCACTGCAGCAGCACCTTCACCCCCTGCTCTGCAGCTCAACCCACAGAAAATCAAGAGCCTGGAGACACAGCCAGGCTCCAAAGGCTGCATCCAGAGGCTCTCCAGGCACTACTGCCCCTTCCAAAAGCATTTATTCCTTGCACGAGGCATATCCAGCACTTATGAACCCACTTTTTAAAGGAAAAAAATAGACATTGCTTTACTTGCAGAGCCCAGTTCTCACTGGAATGATGTTTCAGAGAGCATGGGTGGCCAAGGGGACTCCCCCAGAGGGGCAGGAAAGAATCAGAGCCACAGGGACACGCCCTACCCAACCCTCCATCACTGAAGCTTCTGGGTTATGCTCTTAAATCATTTTTAACCTGTCAAACCTGCATGGATCCATTAGACTGCCACTCACCCGCCAAAAATAGGTGTTTAGACACCTGCCAAAGGACCAGCCTCTCACCCCAACCTAGGCAAGTGTGGAGACCCTCCAGGGTTCAGGTTCTCCTTGGATCTGTAGCTGCAGGGGGTGTCTTTCTATGTTCTGTATCAAACACCTGGACAAGTGAGGGTAGCGGCACTTGCTTTTTCATTCCATGGAATAAAATCTCCAAGGAACACATGGGACACGTTAGTGGCCACAGCTGGAGACCAGGGGTAGCTCCTTCTGTGAGGAAACCACATTGTCCAGTTTTTCTCTCCTTCTTCTGAGCTATTTCACAGCTCTCAGCAGGATTTAGCATGATTCAGATCACTGGAACCACGTAAGGAAGAGGTTTCTTTACCTCCTGTCTGGTGAAGGCCAATTATTAACTAAAACATAGCACAGAGGGGAGTGAGAACAGCTCAGGGTGAGCATTCTGATCTGTTTCACCTCTGCAATTAACCCCCCAATTAACGACTGATCCCTGTTTTATTGCCTTCCCTTGGGTAATCACGTCCTCAAGTGTTCTCAAGAACCAAACCACCCCTCACCTTGCCCACTGAAGAATCCCACAGGGATTCTCTTAGGGTTCCTCTAAGACACTTAAAACCCAAAAGCAGAGGAGGGGCCACCTGATCTCCCCACAGCCCCAGCAGAATCCCTGTCCCATCAAAGATCCTCCCCACACTTGTTCCCAACAAAGCACAAGGTAACAGAGCATCCAGACCCCCTCCCCAGAACTCCTTCCACCCCAGACTCCCACCTAGGAGGTGGATCTGGGGCAAAAGGACACACTCTGCACCCCACTGGCTTTGCCACATCCAGCATTTCCAGCTGTTCCTGCCCCTTGCACTCCCTGATTTTTCCCAAGGATAACACATGACACAGAACCACAACTTACATGGCAGTTTGATGGGGATTTCTTGTCTTTTTTAAAACCTTAATACCTTTTCTTTAAAACAACAACTTGCTCTGGAGTTTGCCTCTTTTCAAGCTGGTGCCTCCTCCTCTGCCCACAAACAAGCACAGTGGGTGCAGCCTGATGCTCATTTCGGGGAGGGGACAGGTGGAGACCTCACCTGAGTCATCCAAATTCACTTGAAAGAAGAGACCAGGAACACCTTGAATAATAGCATCCCTTTATTTGCTGACACCATTACAAAAACTGATTACATTAGCAACCAAAAAAAAAAAAAAAAAAAAAAAAAAAGGAGTGTTTACTTGAGGTTGAAGTCAGAGGCAGCTAATCCCAAAAATGTAATTAAGTAAAACAGTGTACAACATCAGTATTAAAATGTCATTTCCCATTGGTGACTTTACCACGTTGGAGTTTTCCGAACAAGTTTGATTGAGCAAAATAAGATAAAAGATTATGTGTTTACTGTCTCTCCAGGAATGTAAAGGTCTAATTATCCAAACAGGTTTGTTTTTATTATAAAACTAAACTCTGGAGGTGTCTACAGAGTTGGGGTTTTTTTTAAATCAGTAGTCTAACAAGGATTAGAAAAGACAAAACTCTGTTCAGTGTTTCTGACGAAGTAGAAAGGGTGAAAACATAAATAAGGCTTTAATTTGGCAAAATATGATACAATGCCTTCTGCTATCCTCAAATGAACGATTCCCCCATGACTTCACTCTGCAAGAGAAACACAAATCACCAGGTCAGAGGAGCAGCTTCCAAGGGAAAATCCAGGACTTCGCCAGCATTTCCTTGGTGTCAACCCACAAGGAAGCCCAGGGGAACGAGCCTGGGAGGTGGAGGCTGAGCAGGAACAGCCTCCCAGAGTAGAGGCCAAGGTGCAGCAGCACCTCCCTCCCACCTGAACAGCCAGGTGCCCTCTACCAGCTCTGCTGTCTGTGCATTACAAAGGCAGGAGCATAAAAAATACCTAAATCAGCAGTAAGACAAGTCCCCATCCTCAGCAGATGAAAGGGAGCCCTGACACTCCTTGCTCAGTGTCAAGGCTTTGCTGCCTCCCAACACAAAACAGTTCCAATTCAGACCCACATCTGCACCAGCTTCCTGAGAACGTTCAGTGCCTTGAGTTCATCCAACTTTCAGCTAACTTTGGGTCACTTAAGAACTTTACCAGCACAAAGGCCCAGGTTTCCAGGCTGGCTGTGTACTGAAATAAAAGCCTTCTCCATGTGTCTGTGACTGGATGAAGAGCTCATGCCAGGCTGGTGCTTCAGGCACTCACAGCCAGCCACTGCTGGCAGCTCAGTGAGAGCCCAGGGATTATTTTATATCCTCCATCCCAAAGCAATCAAGAGCATGGAAGTGCAGACAAATTTGCTCACTTAGCAAACAAGGAGGAAAAAAAGCAAAGGCTCTGGGAGAACAAAACCTGGGGCAACTGCTGCAGGAGCAGCAGGGAGTGGAAGGGAGGAGTGCAATTACATGCTTAGAGAGGGACCTGGGGACACACAAGGCTAGTCTCAGCTGATTGACATGTGCATCCAGAGAGGAACAAATCCAGTCCCTACCAGAAGCTTTTTATGATTTGCATGTGGAATTCAGATCAGGTATTAGGAAAAGATTCCTCACTGAAAGTGTTGTGAGGGTCAGGCTCAGAACAGGCTGCCCAGGGCAGTGGTGGAGTCCCCATCCCTGGAGGGATTCAAAAGCCGTGTGGATGTGGCACTTTGGGACATGGGCCAGTGTTGGCCTTGCCAGTGCTGGGGGAATGGCTGGACTCACAGTCTTAGAAGGCTTTTCCAACCTTAATAATTCACTGATTCTGTGATCTGATTCTAAAAAGTCTCATATTTTGACACCAGAGTTGTTACATTTGAACGAAGTCCCACCATCACAGACCAGTAGCCTTCTCAACAGCTGAACTGGGGGGGCACTGGTCACACCCACCTGGCTGTAGTGTCCTCATCCCTTTGACAGCATTTGGCTTATTGACACGAGCAGCTTCTTGAGATGACCCACATCCTGGGTAAGATTCACCGCCACATTTCGCCTTTTATCACTCAATTCCTGGAAGAAGGAAAAAAAGGAAATCATTAAAAACTCATTTACAATCTAACTACCAAGGAAGCCTAGAATTAGATCCTCTGTATAAAATTACAACTCGTGGTGCAGATAGGAACAATTCTTCTAAGTCAGAGGGTTATGGCCACGTTTAAGGAGAATATGGTTCAAAGTCAAGGAGCCCTTTCCTGTTCCAGGGAATCACCTGCACATCCAGCTCCTACCCTCCCTGTCTGGGACTCCAGTACTCCCTGCTTCCAGGAATTGTGCTGGTATCCACAGCTGGTCTAGCCTCAAAGGTTATTTCCCCACCAGCCTGGCTGAATCCCCCCCAGAGATGTGGTTTATAACACAGGTCGAGGTGCACAGGGATGACATCTGACCCCACAGCTGGAACAGCAAAACTCCTGGACCACCAAGGACTGGGTGTGACTGAGGATCTGTGGGGTGGTGTCCTCAGCAGTACCCGATACCCGAGCCCAAGGCAGCTCCAGCTGTGAAACAGCATTTGGAACAGCTGCCTGGAGAACCACACCCTCCCCCACCCACAGCTATCCCATGGATTCACCCTCAGCTCCAAACCACTGTGAAATTCCCACTTGCCAGCAACACCTGCACTTGGATGAGGGCTTCACAAAGCAGTCCAAGCACCAGCCAACACGGAGAAAAGGAAAAATGAAAGCTACCATGAGCTAGGAAGTTTCCTGTGCTGAAACGAAAATGCTGAGCTTGTGTTCTGAAACAAAAATAAATGTCTTTTTTTTTTTTTTCCTAGGAATTCAACAGTTTATTAGTCAGGAAGTGTCACAGCTTAAGATGGACTCTCCCCCTCCTGCCTCCCTGCCTGCCAGCCTTGCTGGGCTAACAGTGCTGTGTAAACCCTGTTTTATTACCTTTATTGATTAACTCCTCCAGAGACGCACAGAGCACTCCACATCCAACACACACCTTACTGCTCCTCATTCAGCTCAGAACACAGACATGCAGATCACCTGCAGGAGAGCTTTTCCTTGAAATTTAACAGCTAAAAATAAGCAACTCTGCCATGGTGTCAGCAGTGCAGAAGTACCCAATTCTCCACAGGAGTGCAGAGGTGTTTGCAGGCGCTCAGCATCCATCAGCCCTGCTCTGGTGTTACCCCAGAATGAGACTGATGCACAATGTGGGTGCAAATCTCTCCCCAGAGCTCCAGGGAAATTAAAGGGAGTTCAGAGAGGGCCATTTTCCTTGCTCCCATTTGGCCGGAAATGCAGAATGAGCAGTAAATCAAACTCAAGCACCTGCACCATTACAGAAACGACTGCGGGCTCAGACAAGAGAACAAAACAATCTACAGCAAAGCTCTTATTCCTGTGCAACTGGTAAACATTTTCCTACTGTAAAAAAATCACTGGGATCTGTATTAGGGTAGCCTTAACCTGTTTTACCCTTATTAAAGTAGAAAATCAGGTCTGTCAAGGCTGAGACTTGGCTTAGCAGTCTCATACAGGCTGATGGAAGTGGAAAGGCAAAGGCAATTAGCAGCCCAGCACATGAATTAATCCAGCACTGACCAGCAGTGAGGCTGCCTGGGCATCAGCACAGAACGCAGCAGGAGCAAGGAAGGAGCCCTCCAGTCCACTCCCACCCCCATTTGTGGCAACAGCTCCTCCCTCCCTCCCTCATTTACTGCATCTCCCTTCTGTTTTGTGACCTCACTGATCTCAGGCAGTGTTGGCTCATGAATTATAGACACATCCCCAGCCCTCCCAGGGGCAATCCTGGCTAGATCCCGATGGATTTGGGCTCAGCACAGTCCTCCTGCAGCTCCTGCTAACCCAGGAGTGTACAGCTGCCTTACACAGCCACTGCTGAGCCCCAGCCCTGTGCTCTCCATGACTCGGGGGAAAAGAGGGGAAACTTAGGTCAGACATACAGAAGAAATTCTCCCCTGTAAGGGAGGTGAGGCCCTGGCACAGGGTGCCCAGAGAAGCTGTGGCTGCCCCTGGATCCCTGGAAGTGTCCCAGGCCAGGTTGGATGGGGCTTGGAGCAACCTGAGATAGTGGAAGGTATCCCCACCTGCAGCAGGGGGTGGAACTGAATGGTCTTTAAGGTCCCTTCCAACCCAAACCATTCTGGGATCCTATGATTCCACTTCTTTGGGATATGGGGATGAAGAGAGGAAGAGGATGGCAGCGGGGAAGCCCCTGTGATTTCAGATTCAGACCCAGCAGCTAAAACAGGAGCTGAACCGTCTGGACAGATTCCCCTCCACTGTTTCACACATATGGCATTCCCAGTTCCCAGTGATGGAGTGTTCTACACTGAGATTTGGGGGGAAAAGCACATTAGATTTCACATAAGCCTCAAAATAAGCTCAGTGCCTAAGCAAGCTGCCGAATATAAATTACTCCCTTAAAGCACACTAAAAAGCCCCCTTTAGTCATCAGCTGGTCCCACAAGTGACAAAGCAGCTGATTAGAAACCCCAAATGGTCTATTTAAAACAGAAAGAAAAGGAGTCTAAAGAAAACACTCTGAGTGTGTTTGAGGGTTTATGCAAGTATCATTTCTCAATTTTGTGGGTTGGTTCCAGCACCCAGAAGGAACAAATATGTTTCATTTCCAAGCATGTGTTTTCAGGTCCTTCATAAAAAAAAAAAAAAAAAAAAAAAAAAAAAGAGGCACTGTTGCTAGGTGGAAGTGGCTGGAAGACTTTCTTTTTTGATCTCAGAGCTATTTTCAGCTGGGTTTTTAGGCTTCTGGGGAGACAGTTTCTTTTTCTCCCCTCAGAAAAAGAAAAAAAAAAAAAAAAAGGCAGCAGAAAAGGCTTGAAGAAAAGTTAATGTTCTAATTCCAGCCTCTGCCAATGGCTACCTGTCAAGAGTGCTGCTTAGACAATTAATGTATTTTTACTAATGAAGGCTTAATTACAGGTTTATTAGGACTGTTTTTCCACACTCCTCTCTAGAATAAAGCCATGGATATTCTGGCAGAAACCTGGGTTCCATGATGTGCAGCAAGAGCAGAGCGATACGAGAGCCAGAGGGGTTTTGTGAGTTTAGGCTACAGCAATTAAGCCAAACGAGCACATTTGGGCCACCACAGGGCACAGCTCATGACAGCCCAGCTCAGGAGGGCTGACCAGAGCCACAAATGCCATGGCTGATGGCATGGCTGGCCCAATGCACCACACGGATAAGCCATGAGGGCACAGCAGAGAGAGCTGGGCATTGGCTTGAGAGGGGCTTTTCTCCAGCCTGCTGCAGACAGGGACACACAGCACCTGGCTGGCACCATAAACCCCTGGCCTCCCTCTGGGAACACAGCCCTCCCATCCCTCCAGGATTCAGCTCCCAGGGTTGGCACATCTGAGGTCTCACAGGTCCAGTTGCACCTCTGGCTCAGACTCGGCAAGCCCAGGGTCCATCAGCATCCAAGACTGATTAGCCTGGAAAAGCCATTTCATTCCTGCTAATGACTGCAAAAGCTTTTCTACAGCTCTCCTCAGAGGACCTCGAGCTTCCCCTCGCAGCTGATGAAGCCACTGAGGCTGAGCAGCTAAAAGGAGTCAATACAAATTATTTGTCCTATCAGCAAGTGCTCCTCTCCCCTCAAACGACAGCGGTTCCTTCCACTCTGTCCCTCAGAAGAAAGTGAGAAATGAGCTCCATTGACACCACTGAGCTGGGAGAGAATCTGCCTCAGCCTTCCCCTTCCCAAGTGTCTTCTAGAAAGCTGTTCCAGGGTTGGTGTGAAAGGTCTTTTTTCCAGAGATGGAAAAAGCCCCAGCCCAACCCCCTGTGCAGGTGGTGTCTTTAGGGCAACACTCGGAGTACCAGCTCCACAACCATCTGTGCTAACAGCAACCCACAGGCTCAGGTGAGTCACCTGCAAGTGTGAAAAGCTGCCCACCTAATTCCAGACCCTAAAACTGGAATGTCATTGCTGGAGGATACAGGAACACCAGCAGTCTGCAGAGTCACCCACCCACAGGACAAGGCAGTGCTCAGGGCTGGGCCTCACTGAAGCTCAGCTTAGCAAGATTTTTGCTGCTGGACCACATCAAGGTCAACACAAATGCCCAGGAGCCACAACCAGCTGAAATCAAATTCTGGCTCTTGGCCACAGGTGCAGAGGAGCAGAAAGAACCATGTTCTGGCAAGAGAATCTCTGCCTGAGTGCTATAGGTAGTACAAGGCTGCCTTTCTTTGGCATTACTGATGTCAGCAAGGGCCAACCCAACAGTGTTTACAGCCCACTTAACTCATCAGCACAGTTATTTTTAGCTTCCCTTTTCCCTTCTTGAAGGGACAAGTCTGGGGATCTCCCCACTTTTGTCCAAGCCAAACCAAAAACCCATCAAAAGCCCAGAATCTCTCCCCTCCCTCCTTGCAAATCCAAGCCACGGGAAGAAGGTCACGATCTAGACAGCAGCAGGATTCCCAGTGAACCCTTGACACCCTGGCAAGCTGTAGGACTGGAAGCTTCATCAAGCCCTAATTACCCACCAGCAGCACTTTGCTGGACCTCACTTCCCAAAGTTCCCACTTTGCCCAAGATTTGTGTGGCCCCTGAGCACGAGCTCATGGAAACACTCACCGAGTCTGTGCAAACGTCGCTGTTTTCAATAACATTGGCATCCCCTAAAACCTTCCCAATTTCTCTCTCAAGAGCTGCCAAAGACTCCTGGGCCTGTAAGGGAAAGATGTTATTAAAAAAAAAAAAAAAAGGAAGAAACAGGGAAAACACAACAATTAGCAAAGCCCCATCTCCCTGAGAGCACCACAGACACAGGAAATCACTGTTCAGGAGGAAATCTGTTTTATGCCAGATTTGCTCCAGGGACCAACCCATTTGCCAAGACTGACATGTCTCCTCACAATCAGCATGGTGCATGTCAGCCTGTCTGCAGCTGAGAGCAATCCTACAGGGAAGCTTTAATAGTCTCACATCAAGTTATTAGGTAAAAATTGTGCAGTAAATTTTGCAAGAGCAGGAGCGCAGGTCTCCAAAATCCTGTACTGTGAACCATGGACATCAGCACAGCTCGCTTTGTATGTTAACATCCAAGGTAATTGTCCAGAGCAAAATGTTTTAAATTCTTTATTGTAACTGGTTTCCTTTGGCTTCTCACCTCCTGGCAGTGCTTTTGTGATCATCTATCCCTGTCCCAGGACAAGATATGCTCCCCCAACAGCATTTCCCACTCCAGCCCTGGAAGAACTCAGCCCAATTTGCTTACTATGCTGAAGGAACAAGGTGTTCCAGAGTCTGGAGCCAGAGCCCAGCCACTCCACAGGCTACTCCTGTCTCCATTTATCAATTCTCCCATGACAGCTTTGCTTCTGCAGTGACAGACAGCACTGAGACCTCTCATGCTTCAAGATTTTCCACTCCAATCCATCTTGTAAGAGCAGTCACCAAGGAAAAGCACAGGAAACCCACCTGTTTGTCCCATCACAACTGCACAGATCTAACTTTTAGGACTTGCAGGCTCCTGGGTTATAGTGGATATGTCACCAAGCACAAAAGGGCAGATGCTTTGTAAGCCAGCTTGTAACCCTCTGCCATTTGAGTCTGGATTTAAAAGCCTCATGCTGTGGTGTGGGTGGAGGGCTGTGGGATGGGCTTTTTGTTAGGCTGGGGTTTCTTTTAAATAAAGAATTATTTGTCAGCCCCAAATCACCACTTGTTCCTACTGGCATAAAATTATCATGAACAAGGGAGCCTTTCAAGAAGGACAATTAAACAGAGCTGTTAGCTGCAGTTTCATCATTTCTGCAGACATGATGCAGGTAGAGGCCTTACAGCCCCAGTCACTTGGGGAACCAGCCAGTGGAGCAAGACACCCCACGAGGCAGGCAGTTTAAATCAAGTTCAAATCATCATTTCCAGCACTGCAGAACTACAGACATTGAGGGGTTCTGTAACCCTGTTATAATGTTATAAATGTAACATTATATTATATAAATGTTATAAATGTAACATTTATACATGCAGCTGCTAAGGGTCTCTGCTTACCTTGGGCAAGTCACCAGCTACCTTTTCTCTCTCGTTTTGATCAACTTTGAGTTTTGATAGTGTTTCATTTAGCTGCGTTTTCAGCTGCAAAACAGTAACAGAGAAAATCAGTTTCCCTCACACACACAGATTTCGTCTGTCTGTCCCAGGGATTAACCCAGTGCACATGGACTGCGAAGGGAGGAAGATTTACTAACAATTACTGCACACACTGGATTAGGCAACATGTATGATGAGGTTTACAGGGACAGTCAAGAAAGAGAGACTCCATCTGTAAAGATAAAGGTAAAGAGTGGAAACTACAGAAGACAAAACATGGTTGGCATTGGCTTCCTTACAAGTGGTTTCAGCTTTTCAACTCCATTCCAGGAGGAGCATCAGCAATACTGACAGTGCATCAGCCTCTCCAGCATCCTTATCACAGGAGTCAGCCCAGACTCCAACTTAACTCACAGCAAATATGCAGAAATGAAGACTGTCATCTTCCTAGTGCAGGCTAAACAGTCTCTCTACTGCTGAATAAACTAAAAAGCTCTATTTGTCATCTTAATAAAGCACCACTTACTACAACTATGTTGACTTAACCAGCCTGTTAATGTCACATCAAGGCATGAATCACTGACAGGGGGATATTAAGTTGTCGATTGTGTTTAGATTCAATCCAAAAAAGTGAAACTATTTCAGTCAAGAGGGATGAATACTTCATACTGGCTGCAGTCAGTACTTAAACTGCAGCCTTCCAAAGGCTACACAGTTTTTTAAAGGATATTTTGATTGCTCTTCAACACAGCACACAGAACCAGCCACAGCACTTGAGGCTTGAGCCTCAAACAGAAGTGCTAACAAGGAGCTCAAGTGCCAATTTTGTTGGATTTGTGCCTCTGAAGTGTGCTGTGCTAATGTTCACTATTCCTGCTGTCAATCTTCCTGGGAGCCAGCAGGAGATTAAAGGAGGGAACAATGGACTACCCAAAGCCCTGAATTCTCACCGACTCCAAACCTACACATTGTGTTTGTCTCACCCTTGGGAGGCTTCCCCCTTTGGAGTACCTGGACTGGTGAATGCTGGGTTTATACATTTTGGGGAAGCTCCTCTGCAGTTTCAGCTTCTCCTTGCTTACCTTGTAAATAGTGGGCAACCCATTATGAAATACCGTAATTTCTATTCCCCAGCCTCCTGCAAAAGCCACTCTCACACACTCAGGACAGCACTCCTGAGCCAGCTGCATGGGGGTGGTCATTTAACACATCCTCACACTCCCAGCAGCACAGCACCATCAGATTGCACTCAAGCTGCCCTAGCAGGGAGCTCAGCTTTTTAAGCTTTTGTTGTGCACAGACATAATAAATTGTTGTCTCTTATATTCAAAGAGGTTGGCGTTTACTGATTAACTCCAAGGTATGCATTCAATTCCCATTTCCCTTGCTTTCAGAATGAGAGGCTCTGCTTGCTGAGCCAAGTGTACTATTAACTTAAGCAGATTGCTACTGTGGTGGTAGTTATTCTTCTAAATCAACTATTTCAACCCAGTTACATCAGTGGCAGTAGCCTGGTTGTCCCATCATCCCAAAGACACGGTGACAGAGACAACCTTCCCCAATTCTGGCTCAAAAGCAGGAAAGCACTGGCCAAACACAAGCAGAGGAAGGCTCTGACTGCTCCTGCAGCCTTAAAAAACAGGTCACCAAAACAAGTGAGAAGGGAAAGGGCTCAAAACGGAAAACCATGCATCCTTAGGTCTATCCTGTTAATCCAAGTCCTTCTTGAGAAAGCAGCTATAGGAGCATTATTGGCTGGAAGCATTTCTAGCCAAACACGCTGTAACACATGCAAGCACCAAGCCAGCACAGCCATTCAGCCACAGCAGGGTGTCAGCAGCTGAATGGCTGAATACTCTGAATTAATCTAACTTTGGGTCTGGCCAATTTTAGTACATACAGAGCAGGATGGAAAAGGCTCTGCACAGTCAGAGCACCTCAAAAGCTTTGGGGGAAAAAAAATCCCACCAGAAAATAATCCTCCAGTTAAACCAATGAGAGCACCACTTCTGTTGCTCCAAGGACATGACATTTGCTGCTGCATATGCCTACACTGCAAATCTTCTCAAGAAGTTTCAGGAATGAAAATCTTACAGACTTCGGGAAAAAGTCTTAAGAACCAGACATGCTATTGTTAGGAGCAGAGAAAAGAGACAAATTGTAAAAGTCAGACTACATAAATGATTTCGATGGACAAAAATATCAAGCTGAAGAGGTTAGCAGAACAGACAGGATTTGAAATAAGTCTCCGCTTCATACGTATGCTGGGAGCCTCGTTTGTGCCCAACGGAGAACAAGCTTCTTACCAAATTTAACTCTTCATTCTGTCTTACTGCTTCAGAATATGAATCATCAAGTTTTTTCTGCAATTCAGTCAAGAGATCTTTGAGCTGAAATGAAGTTTAGAGTTTTAGGATTTGTCTCCTTAGGATGCCCGTTCTCTTCTGCTCAGTTATTTGTGTGCTGCTCTACCCTAAGGTCACAAGCATACAAACTCCTCAGCCACAGGGGCTAAGCACTAGGTTAGTTTGCCAGCCAACTGGTAACCAAAAGAAAAAAAAAAAAAAGAACAGCTTGGACAATTATGTTTACCTCTCTGACTTCTGAAACGTAAGTAGATCGTTCTATTTCTGCCTTTTCTAGTTCACTTTCCAAATGTTCTCTCTCTTTTTTAAGCTAGGAACAGAAAAACAGAGTTAAAACAGATGTTTTCAGTGCTTTCTTGCAGTATCATTTGCTTGATTTATAATTAGCTGTAAATTTCTATCAAATATTCCATGATGTTTAGAGAGCATTTCAAACCCAGTGATTGCACAGTGCAGATTTCAACTTCAAAAATAAGATAAAAAGAGAAAGAATCAAGCCCATGATTGTCAACAAGCAGCAAACTGCTCAGTCTCACAAGAAAGAGCCCCAGTGGGTGAGCACAGAAGTAAAAATCAGAACAACTTTCCAGCTTCTCTGCCTTTTAAAAACACTGCCCAAAAGGCTCAGGTTAAACTGCAGCACAGGCTGTGCCACTGGCAGGAGAGAAGCCTGAGAAGTTCAGATTTACAGCACAAGCCTAAATCACGTTTAAACAACATAAAACTTCGAAGACAAAAGGAAAAAACCACCTGTACGTACAGTTTCAACTTCTTTGTTTTCTTCCTTTAACCTCTCCACCTCGTGCTGCAAAGAAGTGACCACGGAACGCATCTGCAGTTTGGGGGGAAAATAAAGATATTTAGTTGGGTTGGTCTAAGACAACTCTGCATAAATACACAAGATTCTAGAAACAATCTAAGAATATTAAGGATGAAATCAAGAGTGGCTGAATAAAATAAGATGTTCACTCAAATAATTCAATACACTGAGTCTACACCATTCCTACCTATTCCCAGCCCAAGTTCTTTGACATATTTAGACCCACATGCCTGAAAGATTTGGAATATAAGCACTAATCCTGTTGTCCATTAGCCATGGCAAGGAAAACATCCTTCCCAGACAGGGAATAGTCACCATCCACGTACCCAAACCCAGCATTTTTAGCCTTATTTGGGGCTGTGGAAGTGCAGCAGATGGCAGCACATCTATAGTTCAAGATCTGACAGCCTTTATAAGCCCCTCAAACAAGATGTTTATAAATCATCTGTTGGCTGCCAGGTCCACACAGTGGCACTCAAATTTACTAAGCAGAGATACTTTAGAAATTACTTTTCAAAAAAGCAGTCTGACCTACTTTAATTCTAGATTAGAAAAAAACCGTAAAAGCAGTTTTTCTTCCCACTTCTGCTATCAACAGAGCCTTCCTAAAAGGAAAGCTTTGCAGGCAGTTTCAAGTGTAATTAGTTGACCATAATGGATTGAGCAGTACTTGAACAGCTTCCAAAAAACTGTTATGATTCTATGATACTTCAATTTTAGCACAAAGAGTCCATATCTGCTCACAAATATACTTGGAAAAAAACCCATGTGCTCAATAAAAATAAGTTACCAGGATTAGAAAAATATATATTCCTGGACACATTAATGGGACACTTGTACATTCCTCAATCTTTGGCTTCCTATCCCATCAGCATTAATGTTACTGTTTGGCTGCTTCCTGAAGCATCTGCAAAGGACTCCTCTGGATCCCTGGAATTGTCCCAGGCCAGGCTGGACAGGGCTTGGAGCAACCTGGGCTAGTGGGAGGTGTCCCTGCCCATGGCAGGGGGTTGGAACTGGATGATCTTTAAGGTTCCTTCCAACCCAAACCACTGTGATTCTGTGACTGTGACACAGATTTATCATAATGGTCAAACACCTTCCACCTGCGCTGCTTATTTTCCTTCCTTCTGTAAAGATGGCAATAGAAACAGCTACACAAAACCAAAGATATCAACAAATCCTCCATTTTTCAGCTTCTTTAATAGAAATATGTTCCTTTAAAAATTAAAAACCAGCCTTTACATGAAGTTAAAGTATCAGAGCACCAAAATATCACTGATAAGAGGAATCATTCCTATTATACTTGTTGCAGGCTTCACCTTTTTCACCCCCTGGTCATGCACACATCAAACCAGGCAGCCAGGGCTGTTCCACACCTGCTTTCACAGAGCTCAGACACTCTCTGTGACTTCAAGCAGAACCTGCCTGGCTGCTGAAAAAAAAAAAAAAAAAACCAGCTTCAGAAATACCTGTTTAAGTTCCTTCTGTGATTCTTCAACTTTTATCTTCCATTTGCTTTCTTCCTCTTCCACACTCCTCTGTAGCCTTTGTAAAATCCCTTCCTAAGAAGAGAGAGGGATTTGAAAGCTCAGAGCAGAAGAAAGGCAGCTGGAACATCACAGAAGTGACCAGGCATCCCACTTACTGTCTCTGCCAGAACAGATTTGTATTTCTCACACTCCAGCTGCAGCAGGATGTGCATTTCCTCAGCCTCCTTCAACTTCTGCTCCATAGCCTGGCAAAGGAGGAAAGGGATCACAAGAGTCATATCTCAGTGGATGGATTTCAGTTCTATTCATCTTATTTCAACAAGCTGGTATCACTCTTGGGCAGGTCTGTCTTTCCAACCCACGAAAAGACAACAGCAATTGCAGTGTTCACCTGCAACTCTCAATCACAAACTTTGAGTTACTGAAATAAATCCCCATTACTTAAAAAAAGAGAACAGGGATTTTCAATTTTATGAAGTCACAATTCCACAAGGTACTCATCAAAGATGCAAATAAATTTCTGCAATTATCTAAACAGCAGGTTGCCCAGAGAAGCTGTGGCTGACCCATCTCTGGAAGTGTTCAGCACCAGGCAGAATGAGGCTTGGAACAACCTGGTCCAGTGAGGGGCATCCCTGGCCAAGGCAGGGGGGTTGGAACTGGCTGATCTTTAACTCAAACCATTCTAGAATTATATGAAACAACTTTCTTGTGACTTGTCTGAGAACCTGAACTTCCCAACCCACAGCACAATTTGTAAGATTTATACTGGAGAAATACATTATGCCACACACCAGTTATCCATCTTTCGTGCCTACCTTGACATCTTCACATCCTGAAGCCTCTCTCAAGTATTCTTTAGCCATCTTTTCAAACCCACATATCCATTCACTGTGGCTCTGTTGGGAAGTCAATCAGTTAAAGCTGAGAATAACCTCAGGAGAACTCTCCTCAGGACATCTGCCTCCCCACTGCAGGCTGAGGGAGCAGTGTTGCAGCACCCCAAGTCCCTGGAGCTCACACACAGCCCCATGGTTGTTGTTCAGCCAGTGCCACACACAGCTGGCAGCAACCCAGGAGCACGAGGTGATGAGACACACACACAGTTCAGGGGGGCCTGGATGAGCTGAAATACAGCTGGGTGACAGAGGACTCCCTGCAAGTGTCAGGGCTCTCTGCATAAGCATTTAAAGATTCAAGGGAACCTCTCCTGAAATCCCTGAGCAGTTCAAGCAGACACTTGCTGCATGGCTCTCAGAAGGTTATTTTATAACCTTAGAGAAAGTCTTTTTAAAGACTGGTTCATCAGGACGCTTACTTTAGCACATTCGGGAACAATTTTAAATATGAATATTCAAAACCTCTAGAGGTTATAAATGAAATGCACCCCTTCTTCCAGACTCGCTTGATGTTATTCATCCCATCTGAACTCCACAAACCCAGGGCATTTTCCCTGCAAACCACTGAGAGCCACCAAGAATATAAAACTGAAAATTGGTGCTTGGGGACAAAACAAATCCTCCTAAATTGTATTAGCTGTCACTGAGGCACTGCAGCTCCTCTGGAAAGGTTGGGAATCTACAGATCCCCATCATGCCAGACAGTGAGCAAACACAGCAGGCATTATCCACCCCTGACAATTTTCTGTCTCAGTGAAACACAAGATAATACAGACAGGTAGATGTTGGGGCATAAAACACACAAGATAATAACTTTTTTGTCGTTGTTTTAACACTTCTTGAAGCAACCAACTGCAGCTTTGCCTCCCTCTGCAAGTACAGGTATCACCAGCAAGAGACACTCTCATCCCACTGCGAAAACCTTGGGATAGAGGGCACTCTGAGGAAACACTCCAGGACTGCCCAGCACAGCAGGACCAGAGCTCCCTGGCTCCCAGAAGGAGATTAAGAAGAGCCACTTCTCTTACCATGTTGGAAGGAAGAGAGACTTTGGGGAAGAGCTTCTGGAGGAGCTGGCGTGTCTCCACCTCGGCAGCTTCCAAATGCTGCTGCTTCTCCTAAACCAAGAGGAGGGCACAGGTGAGACTGGGCACCACATTCACCGACCTGGCAACAGCCTCTCCTATGCCTACAGCAATTTACTTAACCCAGAAAGTCTTTTTCTAAGTGAGAAAGGCGCTACACTCTCTAAAATTGCCAGTAAATTGCTTCAAAAATGGGCACTGAATTGCTTCAGAATTTGGCCTTTGCATCTGTTCTCGCTTAAGCTTTTATTTTCTGAAGTTCTCCTCCAATCCGGCCTGTTTGTACAGAAATTACACCATCATTCACTTGTCCACAACACAAGCTGCACTGTGCTGAGTAACTGCATCCACAGATCACACCAGCCCTGCCACCCAAGTTAAGTGAGCTCAAAATCAAATAGCTTGGTCAATCAACTTTTTTTTTTTATCCGTACTTTTAAATTAATGTTAGGTGGGAAAAAAATCACCGTAAGTTAACGTCATCACATCAAAAATAGAGAATTAAAGTCAAAAGGAAACTTTGTGTTAATGCACATTTGAACCAGGCCAAGAAAGTAAGACTTTAAACATTACTTTTAAATACTTAAGAGGAAGCCCCTTACATCCTCTTTTTCCCAACCCTGGATGCAAAGGGAGATAATTATTAGAGCTGTGTGACAATCTCCAACTTTTCTTTGTTAATGCTTTTCAAATATAAATACCCAGAGCCACAGACAGGCACCACAGACCTATCCCTCCCTGTATTTAACATTAAAAGCAGAGCAGCCATAGGACACGTGCTTGCTGTGCTTGTGGCAGATTGGTTTCATTTAGCCATACAATGCTCAGGCTCCCACTTAAAATGTAGAAAGCCTGAAATACTGCTCAGAAAGGCAGCTTTCAGCCAAAACCCTTCACTGATATTCAGGATTGTTTTTCCCTTTGACATCAGTGCTACTGCCTGGCTGCTCTGAGTTCCTGTGCTGCAAGGGATCGGTGGCATGAGCAGGTTGAGATTCAGAGACAGAAACGGACAGGAGACATTAGGTGGTGAGGCTGTGCTAAGTGTGTTAGTTGGCAACAATTTAGGAGCCACCATGAAGTGGCAAAAGGCTGCTGAAGTCTTCCAGCTGCAAGAGAAAGCAGGCAAGCGTTAGCACACGGCAAAAGCAGGTACAGGCTCCTCCCAGCACGGGGCCAGCACAGAGTGGAGATGGCTCCAGAACGCAGGCACACAGCCCCAAACCAGAGCTCCTCTGCTTCTGGCTGCCTGACTGGTGTTCTTAAAGTTAGTCAGATGCCTTTTTTTGAGTCCTGCACAGTGACAATTAACAGTGAATCAGGCCCACAGCAAACCCGAGCTCCTTTCAGAGCAATTCGCACCCCGTATCGTTTTGAACATGGGTCCAATGGTCCCTGTCGAGCTTCACATGCCTTCAAGGAGGAAATTCACAGCTGTGGTCACACCGTTTTCCTCAGATGCTCCCAGGTTTTTAAATAATAATTTAGTCCTGGTTCTTCCCAGGTCCAACAGATTTGTTCAAGCACAGCCAAAGCCCAGTAGAAAAAAGCGGGTTGCTCACCAGCACAGCTTTTATTCTGGAGCTCCCCACAAACCAAAAACACTTCACGACAGCTCTAACAATTATGCAAACAGAAATCAAAGGTCAGCATGCCCACAAACTAACGATTAAAAAAAAAAAAAAAAAACACAACCTAAAGACAACAGGAAGAAGCAGAGGTGAAAGTATATGAATGATCACTCAGAAGAGATTATACTTAAACTGCAGTAAAAGCTAAATGCCTCCATTTCACTTAAAAAACCAGCTGCAGATCTGCTTCTAGCTTAACGCATCATTTCTAGCGGTCAACATTACAACCTTGGCAGTCTTGTTCACTTTGTCCTGCAGCAATTTTTCAGTTGATGCCAATGCTTCCATTGCTTCCCAGTTTTTCTCCCGAAGGTCCTAATCATTTTTAGAAAGAATGATTTCAGTTCAGCCAATATTCAAACTGTTTTCGCTTTTACTTCAGAGAAATATTTCGCATTACATTCCGCCATTTGTATTTAAATGCTGGTTACTGCAAGGTGATTTTGCTGAGGAGTATGACATACACTAGCAAAAACAAGTGCGATGTTCAAAGAGTCTGAATGAAAAGTGAGGGGAAAAAAATGCCAATTTCTGCCCAACCTGCCCCTGTGTCCAAAACTGATACAAGTGTTACTGCAGAGCGTTACCACTACAGCGACCCCACACTTTGACTGCACTTGGAAGAAGAAAGAGGGAAGTTTTCAAAAGTAGTGAGGAACACAGACACCAAACCACAGATTACACAACAGAGTGTTAGGCATGTCGCAGTGCAGAACCCAGCACAGACCCAGGAGACACGCAGGTGTGTGCATTTACACCCCTGATCCTGCAACCAGACCTCAGCCCAAACCTGCTGCTGCACCGGGGCTGATTCAGGAACACAAACCTCAGGGTTCACAGCTCTCTCCACTGCACCCAAAGAAAGCTGGTTTGGCGCTCACCAGCCCACCTGGGAGGCTTTGGGATTTCAGCAGTGGTGAGCACAACCCCGATCCACATGGGAAGGCCACGGTGCTCCTGTGTCTTTCTTGGCGAGGTCATCAAACGTGTACTCCACAAGACGTCAACACAACTCAGTGAGAGGCTGAGAGCTCTTCTAAGAGCAGCCTCACGGCTCTTCTCTAGGAAGGATGGTGGGGGCTTGCAGCGAGGCAATTACAGTGATTGGGATTTAGATTTAATTTTTTCCAACCCTCAGAGCAAATCTCCTTTAGCAAAGGGCTACTTTGGAAAAGTTGCATTTTAAATTCATCAAAACCCTAGCAAGCACCTACACTAGTTTTACTTTACCACTTCTATTTGCCCGCAATCCTAAGGGCTGTTCACAGGCTATAAACACAATATTGGCTAAAACTGAGAAAAAGACCTAGAGGCCTGTTCTGCCTTTAGCAGCAGCCAGACTTCTGCCTGCAGCACAAAGGGTATTCAGACCTTGTGAATCCCCAGGAAACAGACCTTCTGTTCTGCCTTTCCAGCTCATCTGTCTTCTGAGACTACTCAGCCACTTCCTCTCTACTTTATTTCAGCTCTTAAGCAGCACTCCTTGCTCGGGAAGTTCAAGTTCTCAATATTTTTCTTGTGCATTTTCCTTCGATTGTCCAATTATTAAGAAATAAAGCTTATTGCTTTAATAAATAAAGCTTATTCATTGGATTTTACAGGGTATCAAGGAGAGACAGGTGAGATAAACACCCTGTATTTTACCTTTCTTCCATATAACTTAAAAGATAACACTCTCCTGCCCTGCACAGGTAATGCATTACAAGGAAGTAACTCCACAGCTCTGTGATGGAAGATACAATCTTTAATTCCATCCACAAACAACCCAGACTGCACCATCAGCAGCTGTTGTGAAGGAAGGCTCAGTCCTTCACTTCTTTTGGAAGATCAGGATTAGCGACTCTTAGGAATGGGAAGAGCCAGATCCTCCTCCCATGTCCACACACAAGGACCAGAACTCTGTCAGAGCACAGCACCTTTCCTCCTCCCACCCTCCCTCCCCTTGGCAAAGGACTTGTTTCTGAACAGGGTAAACCAGATTTGAATCCAAATCCAAGAACTTGCTGTGAGATGTGTCCCCTAGCAAGTCTCCTTCCTCTCATGCAACCAACAAATTGTCCAGGAGCTGACACGACTCTGAGCAGTGAACTCAGGTGTGCTGAGTCACTCCCAAGAGGAAAGGAGTGCCCAGGGACACAATACAGCAGACAGCTGTCAGAAACACTCTCTGACTCTGCAAAATGCCCCAGGCCTCAGGAAATGCTGGGAACACAGGTTTGGTTGTTTTGGGGGGTTTTCTGGGGTGGTGGGGGAAGAATTTCCTTACGTTGTTCTTTTTCCTCTGCTGCTCAAAAGCGTTTCTCTGAGAGGCGAGCTCGCTTTGCAGACTGGCAATTTCCTTCTCTTTGCCTGCAACCCTGAATTAACAAAGGGAACCACAAACAAGTCAGGAGATACTGAAGAAATTTCCAGTGAAGCACTGACACCCTTTCCCACACACTCACTTGCCTTCCCCTTCCAGCAACACGCTCTCTCTGAAAAGCTGTTTTCACTGCCTTGGCAGCATCGTCTGCTTCCCACCGCTCCCTGAACCACTTTGCCTGAGCAAACCCATTGTAAAGCTGTTGTTTGCCTACAACAGGCATCTGCACACATTTATCAAGGCCATGGAAAGGCAACACATTAGCTGAGGGTAGAGTCAGCCAGCCCACGCCAGCACAACACCACAGAACAGGCACTGCCGGCTGGATGAGAGCGTTCCCTTTCAAGCACCTAATCCACAATTTATAAGTCATTTAACTTGAAAGACAAATAATTCAGCCAGCCAAAAATGCATGACAGTGGCAATTTGCTTAGCACAATATAGCATTAACTTCCACATAGTTATTTAATGTGCTTCAGCCCCACATTATAACACAATTTTACCCTTGAGATTTTCCCTGGGAAGATATTTCCACCAGACAATCTTATCATAGGAACAACCCTCTGCTAAGGTGAAATTCCAAGAAAAAAAGCCTGTCACTTTTGCTTGAAACACCAACATTTAACTCTTCAGCCATACAGCTGAGCTGGAATGCATTCAAAATTACATCAATCAAGGCTTGCTTCTGTGGTGGGCACAACATATTGCCAGCACTGTCTGCCTGCAGGAGATTACACCTGAGGATTAGCAGTGTGAGCACAATCTCCCATGTTCAACTTTTATTAGACAGTAATTTCTTTTTTTCTTTTTTTTTTTTTACTGGCCACTTCACATACTCCGATATTGTACATTTGGCATTTATTTCTAAATTCCCTGAGCAATTAAGAGAACTGAATCAATTTTCTAAAGCATTCAACTCCTGGCAGTACTCACACTTGCAGAAGCTCCTCACTTTGGACAGCCAGAGATGCCTACAAAGAGACCAGAGATGTGTTAGGAGCAGAGCAGCAGCAAAGACCAGGATCTGCCTGGTTAACCAGGCACTGCTGCAAGCCCAGAAAGCTGCACTCTGGGCCTTTGAGGGAATCCTGTCCAGCCTCCTCTGGCCAGGAACACATCAGGCATAAGAAAGAACACAAGGCTGCAAATCCATATGATAAAAGGAAGCAAGAACAGATATGCAACAGCCAGAAAAGCTGCCTCAGTGCAACCCAAAACTGAAGCTGTCCTGGATTTCCATGGGCAGTACAACTCCTGGTTTTCCATGCCATCCATGCAAGCTACCACCACCCACTTTTGACTTCAGTCAGTAACACTGCAATTGGAAGCTGTACCTGTTTGCAGTTCTCCTGCTTTAATTCCTGTATTTGAGCTTTGAAAGATTCATTTTCTTTTTGCACATCCTGTTGAAAGAAAAAAGGCAATATATACTCATGCATAGAGATATACACTCAAAATACATAGACTCCTCAACACAAGGCATTTCTGCAAAAACTTTACCTGCAACTGTTTTACTTGGTTTGCAATTTCTCTCTCTTTTTCTTCCACCATAGCTTTCAACTTCTTCATTTGCTCTTCTTCCCCTTTCAACCTGCAGAGATGGTTTAGAAAGTAAGGAGGAAGGGTTAAAGTAGGAAAAAAAAGTTAAAGTAAGAATTTATGCTAAAAAGGGACAGACACTCAAACTGGGACAGTTTGTGCAGCAGAAGATAAATACATTTTCTGTGTTGAGGCTGCCTCAGGTACCACACACCGGCTGTACCGGAGCTCTGCTGGGAGAGCAGCACGTCACAGGAGCTGCTTTGAAGACAGAGCCCTTTCTGGCACAGCCTCATACAACCTTCCTCTGACTTGGAGCAGCCAGACTAAGCAGAGTCAAAACAGAGGAAAGCCTGGCAGCGTTTCTCCATAAAACAGGCACTGGAGAATTGGCTATTGCATCTCAGCCTGAAAATGGCAAAAACCGGATCTGTTCGCTGCTGCTACCGACTGAGCCACAGGCACTGCAACCCTTAAACATGCTGAACAGAAGGAGAAATTAGCACTAGACACGAGAAGCAGCAGCAGTTCCATGAGTTAATAGAGCCCTGGGTGCACATTCCCAGTGTGTGAGCAGCACAGCTCAGGGCAGGGACGCCAGGCACGGCAGCAGCCGCGCTCCAGCCACCGGCACTAACAGCTTATTTTAGCAAAGCCCATGAAATTCCTGACACCAATTCAAACATTCCAATTTAAGATAGACTCCATGCATATTCCCAGCAGGCACTTGAGGAGCTGCTACTCCCCATACTCACAGGTTCTCCACGTCCTGGACTTGGGATGCAGCAGGTACCTGAAAAAGTAATTCCCAGTCTCATTTTGATGGCACAGTTTTCAAATTAACAGCAGCTCTCTGCACGAGAAGGGGCAACACACAGCTTGCAAGACACTTGCCAAAGAAATACCAGGAATTCTGCATCAGGCACTGCTCCAAGAATATCTAAACACATAATGGATTTCAGAAGCAGAGCTTACACCAAGCATCCCAAACGTCACACCAGCCAATTGCTCTCCATTCAGTCTTTCGCCTGGGATAAATGCCTGTCTAGACATCCACCCAAAATAAAAGTTCAACTCAGTCCTTTCCTTTTACCATCAACAAAAATCCAAACTGAGCCGGAATACCACCTTATTGGAAAAATTCTTCCATTAAGTAACACCTGGGTTCAAGGTTGTCCAGTTGTCTGCTCTCGAGTCCAGTGCAGGAAATCAAAAGCCAAAATATCCCAGCCCCAGGGAAAGGCAGGAAGGAATCACAGCACAGCCTGCCCACTTCAAGAGGAGCTGCTACGCTCAGTTACAGCCAAAGCTCCTGCATGAGCAGAGCCCTGCAGAGATGCTGCTTCAGCCTGGCAAGGAGGTGCCTGGGACACAGCTGGGACTCTGTCTGGGAGCTCCAAGGCTTTCAGACCCCCAAAGCACCTCGTTATGCACAGTGTCATCCAGTTAAAGCTCTCAGAACTTGCTATCCATGTAAAACCTGTTCTGGATGAGCACAGCTGAACTAGTGGGCTCTCTGCATTGTAAACTAATAGCTCAGTCAAGTAGGATTTAAAACATCTCTAAGTTGAAGCCAATGCAAATCCTCTGTGTGAGGCAGAGGAGAAAAATATCTTCCTGTTCAACCAAGCAGCACTCCCAAGCCACATCCGCTCTGCAGGCTGTACCTGTTGGAGTTGCTGCAGGTTCTGTTGTTCCAGCTCCTGAACTTTACTGGTTAATTGTGAAATTGTATCCTTCTGACCCTTTGGACAGAAAAAAGCAAGGTTAGAAGTGTGAATTTATTTTTCCCAGCCAGAAATGCTGCAACAGAACTTATTTCCCTTCAGAATATTAAAGCAGCTTACCTGCAAACATTCTCCTTTCTTAACAATCTCTTTCTCCTTCTCTTCCAATAAGGCCTCCATGGTTTTCACCTGCTTTTCCTTCCCCTTCAACCTGTACCATTAAACACAGACACACAGCATCAACCCCTCACTCTTTCATCCATCTGAAAATAAAACATCCTATGCTTTGCAGCACCCAACAAAAGCAGCATCTGTGATCAAAGGCACAACCACAATTCACCTGCTAAAAATCAATGTGTGAACACTTCCACTTCAGCCTGGGTTAGCAGGAGATGCCCTTGATCAATGGCACTGCTCATTAGGTGAAAGCAAACTCTGTGCTGACACATTGCAGGGGTTTCACAAATGTGTGCTCTCCTCACCCAAAAATACTTCCTTGCCCCTCCCCAGCTGGGGATACAAGGGACTGACTGGTCATTTCCCCACCCCTACAGCTCAGATATTACCAAAGCAAGCTTTCCACTATGCCTTGCCTACACCCCTCCATCCTGACTTGAATTTAAGGGGTCAGTAAGGGGTGCACAGGGCAGATCAGACATTAATAACTGCACTTACAGAGTCTGAAGTTCTTTGACTTGTGATGTTATTGTCACCTAAAGAAAATAAGCACTTCAGTTCAATGCACATGAAAAAGGCACGTAAATGCTAAAAATTGCTCTATGAAGAAACAGGGGGAAAAGCGTTCAGACATTATCAAAATAGGCACTGTTTTATTGCAGTAAGCATAAAAACACAATTTTTATTACAATACACCAAGTCTCTCCCACTATTCCCATTCCCCACATTTAAAATGTGACTTCCAGAGCAGCAAAGGAAACAGTGCAAATGGGAACGTAAGCAGGCCCACAGGAGACACACAGGGAGAAGCAGAGAGTGACTGTGACCACCATCTCACTGGCAACTGCACCTCCAGCCACAGAGATCATCCCTGGCCATTGAGATCCTTGCATAAGGAAGTGCTTTTTAGGTGCTTTCTGAAAAGCCAGCACTCCCTTAAATTGCCATTCTAAGGCTGAATGTGGACTGAAGACACAAGATTTGGTGGGAATGTTACTTTTGAATGCTGTGTGAAAGCCTGACAGTGGTTATCTGTGTAGACAGTCAATCCTCTACCACAACACAGCAGGAGCTTCAGATATTCCCAAAAATCTCTCTTCTGCTTGCAGAAGACCAGAAGTTGCACAAATACATCACCTTTGGAGCAAGCATCCCTCACAGAGCATTCCAGAGACAGCAACTCTACACTGCATTTTTTTCTGGGCTCTGACAGTTCCAGGGAAGGAAATACACACAAATAACTCCCGCAGTTCCTGGAAATTTGCTTCAGAGGAAAAGCCCAAGATGGAAACACATTCTGTGAAGCTTTGCCTAAAAAGGACAAAACTCCAACACTGAGAAAGGGGTGACATGTTGGAATGTAGCTAGGACTGGAAAGAGTGCAGAGCAAAAACACAACCCACACAAACAAGCAAACTTCCTGACAGCACGATGGATTAAGCTGCCTGCAGAATGGGCTCCCTAAGGAAACGTGGGCTTCCCTTGTTTTGGATGCCAGACAGCAATCAAGCCAAAAAAACCAATACTCCTCCATCCCTGCATTCCTGATAGCTAAAGCAAAACTGACTGTGCCAAGACTGAACTCTTTTTGGGCACTGCGAAAAAACAGTGTTGGGTTTAGCCGGAAAGCAGATATTATCTGGGCCTGTAGGATTGCTCCAGCAACACAGAAAAAGGCCAACAACAGGAGCAGCAACTTCAGCACTTGAAATTTCCAAGTTGCCAGCGTCCGAGGATGTCCTAGGATCTCATGTTCACTACATGGACAGTGTGCCCAGACAGAGCTGATGTTGCAATGCATTAAGCTGTAGCAATTCTTGCCAAATCTCATACTAATGGTCCAAAAAGCTCAGGCTTCCAGAGGTGTGTGGTTTCTGAAAGACAGCACTAGTTATCCTACATATTTCTGGCTATATATCCAAGAACAGTGGAGCTCTAGCATTAAAAAGTTCCTTACCCGATGACATTCACCAGTGAAACAGAACACACTAGAACAGAAACGAGTGAGCAGCACATCCAAGGCAAGGCTGGTTCACACTGCTGGCACTAAAGTATTTTACCTGTTTTTCCATCTCAAGCTGGGAATTTCCTACTTCTTCTTTCAGAGCCTCTATTTCCTGTGTCAAAGCCTTTTCAATGACAAAACAAGACAGGGTTGGACAATGGAAACACGAAAACGCCACAAAAATGGATGCTACAACTTGATCACTGTAGAATGCCATGCAGTAACAAACAAATGTGGTTGTGGCATCAACACAGAAAGGAAGGCAGGGATTGCACAGAGATACCTGAACAGTCTTCTCCTTGCTTGCTACTTTTAGGATTTCAGCTTGTAGGAGTTCTTCCACTGATTTTATTTTTCCATCCTTCTCGTGGATCCTTAAAAAGAGCAGAGAAATGACATTAGCTGGATGAAAAAAATGTGCTACTCAAGCAAACACACAAAATTTGGTTCTGCTATCCCATCACATCCCATCACCAGCCTCTGGGATCCACAGTGGGACGAGGCAGGAGGAACAAATAGGAAAAATAAGACTGGGACTAGTGCGGAACCAGCTGGCTTTACATAACCATCCTAAATAAATACTATTGCAGTCTAAAAATGCAAATTAAGATATCAAGAGTGCCTGGAATGACACACACTTAAAATCAGCCTTCACTGGACATTCCAGCAAAGTACTTATCAACTCAAAACTCACACAGCCTCACTCCTTTTAAAGTGCCTATGGAACAAAAATGATTATCTGACAAATCAGAGCAATTCCTCATCTAGTCAAAGTAAGGCTTATGAAATTAACTGCTTAGCAGAGAAGCAACTGGATTTTCAGCAGGTATTGATCTGGTGTGACATGTTTCAAAAATGAAAATGCCTCTTGCCACACACACACTTCACCCAGTTAAAGGCAAATCATTTCAGGGAAGCAATACACTTGTAGTCATGGAATGAAGACAAAGAGAATTAATAATCAGAAATTAAATCTGGGCAGTAACTTACACTTTCTGCAGTTCCTCCACCAGTGATTGGAAGGAAACCTGTTAAAAACAGAGCTTCATCTTAGAAAAAGCAGAACAGAGCAAAACAATCTGTGACCATTAAGGGGTGAGGATAGAGAGTTGGAGCTCTCTGGCACTGGATGAACTATGCAGCAGCCTAATGATTTTATGTATCCGGCTGCTCCTAAGAAAATTAGCTGTCAGTCTCCAGTTCCTAGCAAACCAATAATACCAAGCCTGCTGCAAGTTCCAGGAAAACAAAGGCAAACCCACACCATCTTTACCTGAAGAGGATGAGGTTCAGGACCAGCATTTCATCAGCTACTCTTTAATACTGACACTACTGTACATCTCTTCAGGGTCATGGTGCCTCCCTCTTCCATAACTTATTTTCTAGGAACTAATTGCCCTCCTGAGCTGTCCAAGCAGAGCTGGATGTCAAGGAAAGGCACTTCCTGATCAGCACATCAAAAATGACAACACTGTGACAGCATCACTGATCAGACACAAGGAGAAGGGGGATAAGCGACACCTGCAGAGTGTGGATTGACACTGGGAACCTCAAACGTTCATCACGAAGCTGAGGCAGTACGAGCTGCCTGCCAGCCATGCCTGCTGCTCCAGGCTTCTGGAAAAGGAAACCCACAGCAGTTTCAGAGCATGGCAACCTGAAACCAACCCACAGCCAGCACTGACTGGATCCTGCACGTCTGCCCCGCTTCTGACACTTCTGCAAAGGAAATATTTGACAGAAGCACCAGCTCCCAGACCAACACTGAAAGAAAACAGGATGCTTTGCCAACAGGCTTCAAAGGCATCTCCACCTTCTTCCCTTGACTTTTGCAACCACAGCAAGATTCTTTCAGATTTAGTTTAGGTGTAATAAAAGTTTTAGATTAAAAGTACTACCTGCTCCGATTGCTGAATTTGCAGGCTTTGAAGTTCTTTTCTCAGAGATGAATTTTCCGTTCGCAGGGCCTTTGAAAGCAGACACACAGATAATGAAAGACTCATTTGTGGGGGAAAAAAGTGTTAAGCTTGACAGAAAAGTAATTTCTTTTAGAATAAGTGAAAGACTTTGAAAGTCTCAAAGAGACCCCCCTCTGCAGCTGTTGCAGCCAAAGTATTCAACAAACTAATTATTCACCATGGATAACTTGGAGTGGACACCAATTTATAGGAAATTAGAGCCCAGGTATAGAGCAAGGTGGGAATGCTGTAACTGAGCAGAGAGGTCAGGAAAACAAATGTAACAGATCATGTTCCAGGCCCTCTTTTGGACACCCCATTTATTTAGATGTATTTACATAATACTGGGTTCTCCCACAGACAGGCTTCACACCACTTTGGGAATACAAATAAAAATTATAACACCACGGGCTTTAACAGTCTAGATCCTACTCTGGAGTCAATAGTAACATCCAAAATATATAAGAATTCAAAGATGCCTTTGTACAGAAACACGGTACAGGAATAAAAATCATATAATCTAAACACTGTCATCAGCATTATTAAAAAATTGTAGATTATTATTTCAAACAAATAATTTGCAAAATACCACCATCCCTGGAGGGATTTAAAAGCCTCATGGATGTGGCACTTAGGGACATGGTTTAGTGATGGGCTTGGCAGTGCTTGGGGGATGGTTGGACTCAATGATCTTAGAGGTCTTTTCAGCCTGAAGGAGTTTATGATGTGCTCACAGCTTTGGCTGTTCAGTAACCTCAGAGTCTGAAACCCCTCCCCAGCACACAGATGTCAACAATGCCCCTGAATTTAGGCACCTTAGGAAAGGGAACATTGTCTTGGCTATGTCCAGGTGGACACAGCTTTCCAGCAAAAGGCAGCTCAAAACAACCAGGGATTTCTGTACTGGCTCTCCAGGCTTGTCCTCATTACCTTCCTTATAAACAAACAGGAAGGATATAACTTTACCATCATCCCAGGAGACTCACTAGTTTATAACCCACTTAGCCATTCCAATTATCAACTAAGCAAAAAAATGCAGGAGTCCCATCATGCCAAGTTTGGACAAAACACCCTTTCCCAAAGAGAGATTCACTGGAGATTAAACCAAATGTACAGCTCTAGAGATGTATTCCCTTTCATCCCAAGGGCATCCTAGCAAAAGCTGCCCTAGACTAAGCAGAGAGAAGCACTTATTCTACCCCACTGATGCTCATGCTTAGCCTATCTTATAGAAAAGGTTTTAACCTCATCTCCATGAGGTGCTTTTCCTATTCAGGAGGAATTCACACTGAACCATGAGCACTCCAACATGCACTTTATGTCTACTTCCCCATCAAAAGATGATACAAGGGATTTTACCTTCAGCTCCTCCTCTTTAGTAGCCACCTGGATGAGTCCTGCCTCAAGCAGCTCTTCAACTGTCTTGATTTTATCATCCCTCTCTCTCATGCTGAAAAAGCGAGGGTGAAAATTAGGAAAAAAGAGAGTTTAACTTTGAAGACAGTTCAGCTATCAACAGTAACCTTACTGCCACCAAAATCTTTATTTTAGACTCTGACTCAAAACAAAAAAAAAGTTTCTTACCTTTTTTCCATCTGCTCTATCAAGTCTTTGTTTGTCTATGAAGAAAAAAAAAATAGAGCCATCATTAATTGGATCAATAATGGTTTGGGATTTAAAAAACAAGTAATTGGAAAGCACCAAGTTAACCAGAAGCTTGGTTACATGACTCATCCAGAAAGGAAAACAAAGTAGGGGGAGAAAGTCCTCATGGCATGTGTGTCTAATATTGATGCTGGAAAGATGTCAGTCTTTCAGGGGAGGGACAGATCCAGCCCAAATGCCTTGATGGTTTTACACTGATGGACTGGCAGCCAGCTCAGTACCTGAAAAATCAGCCTCTTTTGAGCATTTACCAGAACTACAAGCTCCACCTGAGGCTCACTCAGCAGAACATTCACGATTTCTCAACACCACCACATTGTGAGAGAACAGATGGGAAATATAAACCAGCTTCCAAGAAAAATCACCTCCAGTCTTTGAGACAGGACACCAGATCAGCCAGGCCCAGGGGAGCAGTGGCTGCAAATCTGGCTCTCCACCAGAGGAAAGGGAGCTGTTCCACACAGGGAGCTCCTGACTAGCAGCCACCAACACAGCACAGGAAAAGTTTCCTCTCCTGCAAGTCGTCTTCCAGTGTTTCAGGAAGTTTCCTCATTCCACAATGGTGCAAAGCCAGGGATGCTCACAAGGGCTCTCCCAGAGAACATCCCAAAGGAGATGGAGCTGAACAACACAAAAGCTTTGAATGTGCAGCATCCCGTGAGCACCAGTCCGGCTGCAGCAGGTGAACCATGGGTGAAAATAGAGAACAGGAGGCAAAAGACATCATAGTGTAAAGAGTTTTCTATTTCCAAGGGTCAAAGTGGTTGCAGAAATAAATTCTTGCTCGTGTTAAGCTATATGAGTCTTCCAAAAAATCCACATTTTGTTTTGACACTCTTGACTAGGTCTACAAGGCAGTCACAACTGCCTTACTTGACCCTCCATGAAAGAGAAAATACCTAAAACAGCATCAGGTTTTGACACCAACTAATCCAGCCTACAGTCAGATTAAGAAAAAATGCTGAAGAAATTAAAAGCATAGAAGGTATTTGATAAAAGCTCAGCAAACACTGGCTGTACCTGCTCAGACAGAAGAGTCTGCAGCTTCTGAACTTCAGCTTGCAGGGCTGCGTTTTGATCCTTCAGAACCTGGAAGAAAATTGAGGCATTTTATCAGTTCAGAACTGCAGAGCCTAAATACAGTGTTTCCATAATGGCAAAGAGGTAATTAAATAGCACAGAAGTCATTACAGAGAGTTCTTTGGAAGCTACAAGACTACAAAGAGTCCTTTCCTTCTCTGTCTTGCTTTTCTGTGTTAAGGACAAAAGTATTGTCCTTATGTTCCCATGAGAAATTCAGCTGTTACCATCTTTATTCCCTGGCAGAGAATCAGACAGTACCAAATGTGAGAAGCTTGGAAAAAAGCTGCTTTGGTTTTCCTCCTAAAGCAGCATCAGCATCGTGTCAAGATTTGATAACTGCCTCTTACAAAACACTCCTCTGGCAAAGCAAATGGTCCAAGTTCCCCCTTCTGAGTTCCCTTCAGCTGCCTCCATGCACAGCAAGGAACTGGCAGTCCAGCAGCAGAGAGGTTTGCACAGCTCCCACATTTGGTCTGACCACAGGCTGGGAAGAGGTGGATGGGGAGGACAAACAGACTTTGCCTCTCCTCCTGCATTCCTGCTCCATACAATGGACTCAGCAGCCCTTAACACACAGTATTTTAAAATCCTCCTCTATGATTGCTTTCTGTCTTTCTAAAGACTTGCTTGGTGCTTTACAAAAGTGAAAAGCAGGACACGTGCTCTGTGCTCCAGCCCCAAAGCCTTACAGGGAAAACACAAGCAGGAAGGGACAGCAACAGTGAGGATTAAATGCATTGCTCTGTTTTGAACCCGGTTTTTCCTTCTTTCATGTGCATGGGAAAAAGCAGCACTTCCTTAGGTGGAAGCATTTAGAACAGCACTGGTCTGGTTTCTGTTTGGGATCAAAGAGAGGAGGCAGGGGAGAGAAGCAGTGCACATGATATTCATGCTGAGAGCACACTGTGGATTTCTGCACCATCATGATGATGATGATGATCTGTACTCACTTCCCAAGAACTGCTGGAACTGCCTGCAGGTGATTTTTGCCATTACTCAGCACTGAACTGATTACAGCACATACCCATTCACAACACCTCCAAGGCCTTTTTCCTGGGTAACAGTTACTACAGAAACCATCACACTAAAACGATGCTCATATTCCCTCTCACATTCATTTTCACTTCACCTACCATTTTATAATGTTTCACCACACTGAAAGCCCTCAGAGTGTCACTAACTCGCAACTTGCCTGCTTACTCCAGCTTGCCATCTCTTCCCACTCTCCTTTCCACAGTTTATACACCTGTGACCCAGCCCACACTTCACTGATGACTCAGTCACCAGCTTTATTCCAAAAATCACCTGAAATTGTACTTTGTTTCCTACTCCATTAATAGAACAAGCTTCTTCCCTCTTATTCTCTGACAGCTTAGAGAAACTACAGAGCCTTGGAAAGGGACTCTCATCAAAACCTCTTTGAAAGTGTCACTTTAATACAAGAATCAAGTTTACTACCTGCTTCAAAGAGCTCCAGGAGACTCCAGAGGCTTCTCTTACAAAAGCAACCTGCCTCTGCCACTGCCCACTCACTCTGTCCCGCACTAGCAAACTCCCCAAGGTGACAGTGGGAGGTTCAGAGGGACTGACCTCACACCAGAAACATCAGAAGAGCAGCAGCACCCACCAAGGGCTTTAAAGGAGTTAAATGGATGGAGTCATCACCTCTCTCGGGAAGCAGGGCTGTTTGTAACAGCCCAAGTTCAGAAGAAAAGGCCAAGGAGGCAGAGGGCAAAGAGGAATTAAGCTGCTCTCTGCACACACCACATAGAAACAAGCAGCAGCTTTGCTGTGCAGACCCCAGATGTCAGAACAAAAGCTTCAGCAGTTTAGCTGCAGCCTTATGAGAAACAATCTGGAAGGAGGCAGAATTAAAATAAGCATTTTTACATCTGCCTTGACAGAAAACAGAGGCTTGGTATGATAATCCAAGCAACAAAGGCTCCAAACAAGAGCACCAAGGCCTTGAAAGGCACATTTGTGGGTGGAATGCAGGAAAATCACAACAGTTTTTACTGTACAACCTCCTCTAACAGAATTTAAAGCCCTCACTCTCCACAACTGCAGACACGGCATTTAACTTGTGTTATCCCACCTCTCACTCTGCTGTACAGTCTGCTACTGGGACATCCCACATTGCTCCTGCCTTACAAACACAATACTGTAATTTACCTTAGCACCCAAAAGTCAGTTTTATTTCATTGTTCTACAGGTGCTTCACAACCTCTGGAGCCTGGAAAACTTACTGAAAACAAGCACAAAAACACCTGTTCTGTATCTTACCTTGAATTCCTCTTTTGTGTTTGAAATCTGCGTGAGTTCTTCTCGAAGCTGATCTTCAAGAGTTCTTATTTTGTCATCTTTTATGTGAATGCTGAGACACAGCAGAACAGTTAAACACGTCCCCATCCAAGTCTTACAAAAAGCATCATTGAAAAGAACATAAAAGACTGATAAACATTGTTTATCAAATCCCAGAGCTATTTACCTTTTCTGCATCCTTTCCAGCTCATGTGCAGCAGCAGCCTAGATATAAAGAGGATTAACACAGACTTAGGATACATCACATGATTCAATCAACCTTTCATTCCACAATATTAAAAAGCTAGAACAACTCATTTGGCCTCCCAGCACATGACTGAAATCAAGAGTGAAAGGGGTAAGCTTGTCTTCATGCACTTTTACAACACCAATCTACAAGCATGCAATTGCACAAAGGGAATGATCTCCAAGAGATTCACTTGACAACTGGGATTATCTCTAATTAAACACTTCATTTCCACTTCTGTAATGAACAGACCACATAGCAGCAACAGAGGGACAGCATCTTGTTTGGCTCTAAAAACATCTCTGTGGTGAGGAAGGGGGGCTGTGTGCTTTGGGGGGGGTTTTGGGGGGGTTGTTTATGAATCTTGTATGCAAATGCCAGGCCTGCACATTCCCAGTGTTCACTCCTGTGAAGTGTCTTGCACTCTGTGTGCCTGAAAATCTAAACCAACCAAGCAAAATGCTTCAGTAACTTGGATATCCAAGCACAAGACTTTGCTGGTGAAGGAGGGGAAAGAATTAGTCCTCCCACCAGCTCTGAGAACACCAGGGAATCAGATATTAGCCCAATCCGGAAGCCTCACACCATTAATGTGCTTAAGCAGAGCTTGCTTAAAGCCAACAGATCTGCATTTGCATTTATGACAGAATAGGTACTGGGAAGGGAGCAAAGTCAAAACAACTGCTTTACCTGTTCATTTGTCAGAGCCTGTAACTTCTGTACTTCTGATTTCAGGGAGAGGTTCATATTCTGTAAGACCTGAAGGAAGGAAAAAAAAGAAATATATATGCAGTTCATACACAGAGAGTATTTCACTCTCCAGGGTGACATTGCAGGGTATTTTTTGATGGAAAATCCTCAAGTTTCCTTAACAACAGCTTTCCCAGCATCTAGCATTGCCTAGAAAAGCAGACCTGTACCTGAAAAGGCTGTTTCTACACCCAAAGAGGGCAGCCTTGGGGGCTTCATTTTGTATAAGCAGCCAGCGAGCCTCTCCCTGGATCAGCTGGCACATGCTTTTATTATACCTTGAGCTCTTCCTCCTTGCTGGTTAAGTTGGCACGTTCATTGCCTAATGAGTCCTCCATCTGCTTTATCTGTTTGTCCTTCTCTGCAATCCTGCACAAGGGAGAAACAGGGACAGATCAGTACAAAAGACTCTTCTGGATGGAAGTGGTGCAGGAAGCATCAAGCTAAACCCAAAATACACCCTGGCCCTTTAGTCCAGCTCCTGCTCTAAATCCTGCTGACTGTACACTTTGGGTCCAAAAGCTTTTCCATTTTAAATGTTGTCTGCTTGCCAAAACATTTATGAGACATTCCCTAGTTCTGAAACACAACTACCACCCAACCTCCCAGAGGGAGAACCCTCCTGGCACAGCCCCACAGCCCAAATAATAACAATTCTCGTGGTCACGCACATTCCTGCACGCTGCACTGACCCTGCACACAGGCAGGGGTAAACAACAGAGGAGATGCTGCTTTCTCTGGAGCTCAGAGCTACAGCAGACTCCAAACCTGAGGCCAGACACGGAAGGGAAATCCATAGGAAGCGGTTTCCCAGCTCCCAGGTTGATCTCATGAGAAGTTGAAAGCACAGACAGCAACATTTCCTTTACCAGTCCCTCCCACATGCTCTGCACATGAGTGGAGGGAAGGTGGCAGGCACTGAAAGCCACTAACACCTCCCAAATCCCAGAGGAAACAGATGCTCACACTTTGTGAAGTTCTTCTGCCAGGACTGAAGCCGAGGTCTGCAGGAGGGGAAAAAAAAAATAAAAACAAATAACTGGAAGTAAAGCAAGTCAAAGAATCCTCATCTACAGTGAGCCAGGAATAGCATTTATCTGCTTATTGTAAAACTGGCACAGGATGGTTCCAACAATTTCCTGGCTATGGAACACTGAAGGAATACCAGCACATACCAATGTCCTTTCCCCTCTGGCCTAATGCAACATGAAGGGAAGAAAGACCCCTGTTATTTGTCCTTCACTAGATTCAAACAAGCCACAGGGTTCACCAGCACTTCCCTCCCAGGAACTAAGTGCTTTATGGGACATTCTGCTGACAAACCACTCAAATGAAGAAAAAAGAAGAAAACCCTGCACAGTGTATCAGGAGTTGTGCTGGGAACAGAAACAGCACCATAAAACCAGCAAGGGGCGTTTTTCCCTCAGGAAAAAGCCTGTCCCTGTGCTGTCACACACAACAGGACAAGGGAGACCCATCACACTGCTTATGAAGGCCTCAATGGACCTCTGCAGACTGTGACAGAACTTCCATGTTCACAATTCCAGTCCCTCTTAATAACTAAAAGATATCTAGAGCAGGATCCAGTCACAATTCACTTCTCCAAAGTGTCGTTTGCACATCCACTGTCCATGGTGGAAAAACTTCCCTGAATTTTCATGGCCAGTTGGAGCTACCTGGGGAAAGCACACACCTCCAACATGCTCCCGCTGTAACTCAGAGCTAAAAAGAAAAATTTCCCTAGGAATTTATTTCCAAAGCCCTTAAAGGACTGGGATGAGAGGAGCAGGCCATGAAGATGCTGTAAATCCAGAGTGGCTCTTCCCTCACTACTCTCCTCACTCAATAGGTTAAAGCACTTCAAGCAAAGCCAGATTTTCAGCCTGATGTCAAATTTAATCAAATTCCATCGAGCACACCCACGATTGAAAGAAGACAGCACCCACACTTGTGCCCCCAAAGCCTTTCTGAGCTGATTTCTGTGACCCTCCTCTACATGGAAGCAACTCCAGTGATCCTAAGGCTTTAGACAGTGTTTAAAACAGAAATAATGTCTCAAAACAACTAGCCAAACCAAAATTTTAAAGATTAAAATAACTGAGAAAGGCATTGTGCAGGTTTGGTGGGGTTTTGGTGTGATTTTTCTTTTTTTTTCTTCTTCTGCACAGAAATCAGCACTAAAATGAACAGACAGCTTCATACACTAGCTACCACAAGGGAAAAAGCACAATCAGGTGGTTCACAGGAGGACTACAGAAAAACCAGAAGAACCACAAGACAGAATTGTAGACATGCAAAGTTACAGAAAAAAAACCATTGAAAAAGGTACCCTACCCTTTAGTCATAAATGAGAGCCATTATGGGAGAAAATAAGTGGATTTTCCCCCCCAAAAAAGAAAGAAGCCTAAAGTTCTAGAAGTGTTTAAGAAACATTAGAAAAGAGGATGCTAACAATTCTCTGCTTTCAGCATTACATCTCATACCCAGCTACAAAAAGTCTTACTTTTAATGAAAGTTCACAAGTCATGACTACAAAAGAAAGTCTGAGAACATGCTGTACCTGGGCTGCCATTTGTGAATGAAACTTCTGAAGCTGAGCATTCAAAGCATCATTCTGCTCTATCAGCTCCTTGTAAGAGAGCACAGAAAGAAAAGCAGGCTGAGATCTGCAGCTACTTGACCTCTGCTAGGATTAGCTTTTAGCCATGATTATGTTAGTAAGAACAGTTCAGCATTGACATGTCAGACACTTTACAAAAGATGCCAGTTTTTTCTCCCCACTACAGCCAACCAGTTAGAGTGGAAGCACTAGAACTTGTTCTGTATCAAGGAAAAGTATTCCCAGCTCCACCGTAATCCATCTGGTTTCCCTGAAGCCCTCAAGAGTTATGTCCACCCTGCCTCTCACCACCTGATGCCAGGAGGAGGGAGATCAACAAATATCAAAGGTTCATGGCTGCTGTCCCAGGGCGTTCCCCAGACCATGGACCATTTCACAGCTTGGGAAATGGGGTCAAGCACCTTTTCCTGACTTGCCCCAAGTGCTTCTCAGGTGTGAGGTGGCCCCACACCTCCTCACAGCACCACACAGGAGGTGTCACTTCACAAGCAGAGTTTTTTCATCCTTTATTCAGTGGGAAAGCTTTACTAAAGCAGCATTTCAGGGATATTTCTGCATTTCCACAGACACAAAGTGAGAGGAAAAACCCCAAACCCTTAAAACACTTGAGCAATACTACCTGCACCTGCATTTGCATGGAGTCCTCCTCAGAAGCTCTCTTTTGCTCAGCCTCCAATAACTGCAGCATCCTCTGCTCCAGCTGCTGTTTTGACACCATTGTATCAGTAAGTTTACTGTGCAAGCTCTGGATTTCATTGTCTTTGGCCACAAGCTTATTCTGCACATCTGTAGCAGAAATGTCAGGATTTTAATTCAGAAGTCAATATTTAACTTTGGGGGAAATCATTTTCACTGTAAACAGGGAGGCTGATTAGGAGCCTCACTCCAACTCCAAGCCAAGGTTCAGCTCCCCCATCAGCATTCAGACTACCTGGGGTCCCAACACACACCTTCCTCAGGGTGCTGAAGCAGGGCTGACTCCACCTGAACTTGATTTAAGACATTTACTCAAAAATGCCCTTTTTTAACAAATGGCAACAGCCAGCTCACTGCAGTAAGCATTATTCTGTGATACATGCCTTGCTGTGCTGCTTCGTGTTCTGCTGTTCTTTTCCTGAGATAAGCCTGGATTTCTTCCCATCTTCTCTCTGCTTCCTGCTGCTGGACCTTCACATTGAAGAAAGAGTTGATGAAAAGAAGTCTAACCTTTAATTTATTTTTGAAGCATTCAGAGTGCTTCTCCTCAGTGCTATTCCCAAAACATACAGCAATGAAGTGAAATTGTTTCTTGTTTCCATTAGGGCACATCTGAGACAGAGTGCTCTGTAATCCTCCTCCTAGACTAGTTTAGCCTATTAATTTGAAAGGCAAATTGTGAACAGGATTTCATTATAGGCTCTTAACAGAATGGTTTGTGTAATATGAAAATGTAGCATCTTTGCCGTGATAGTTCAGAATTAACACCAGAAGCCAGACCAGCTAAACATTACATAAATCTGCATCCAGTAATTAAAACATCTTAACTCTAGATACCAATTCTGCACCTGCCAAGGCAAAAGGCAGGGAGAACTTCTGGTATGTAAGATTTAATTGCAAATATTAAAGAAATAATGAGCTCTGGATTGCCATTCTCACATGAAGACACTTTCTCTTCCAAAAAAAAAAAAAGAAGCAAAAGACTTTTTCTTCCAAAGAAATTGAAAGAGATTCATCCAGAAGCCAGTCCACTTACATTTTAACTCTTGAAAAAGTATATTTTTTTTCAAAATTAAGCATACATTTAAGCAAAAGCACATAGCTTCAAATAAAAACCACACAAGGACAATGTCATCTGGATGAATGGCTCCAAAGTATCAACTCTTGTTGGAATTGTAGTCTCACAGAAAGCAAAGTAAAAAGCTAAACTGGTGATGTTGAAAAGATATTTACCTGGAAGGTAAGTTTCACTTCACAGGGAGGTCTGTAATCACTCAAAACCCAGTGCACTGAATAAAAACATTAAATAAACCCCTAGGCTGGCTCAGCCCATCTGAAACAAGCAGCTAAAGCAATTCCCACACGCCTCACATCCCGGCTCACATAAAATCCTGAGCACAACCTGACAGGCAGAGAAAACCCCAGGCACCTTCAGCTGAGCCACTGCCTGCTCTGCATTCTTCTTCTGGAGCTCCTCTTGCTGCAGTTTGCTGCTCTTCTCCCCCAGCTCGTTCATCAGCCTCGCGTAGTCCTGGCGCAGCTTGTTCAGCTCGGCCGACTGCCTGAAAACAAACATTTCCACAGGGCTTTTCTACAACGAGCAAAGGCCACACAGCACCTACTCAAATGTCAACACCCAGTCCTGTATTTCCAACCAAAGGGCTGTACAGGGTGGGTTTGGGGCGTTTCCCCCCTCCCCAAACTGTTTCATCCTAGGAAAGGGATGAGAGCCAGGTACTCCTGGCCACAGCAGCAAAACACATCCCTCCTGGCCATCAGCACAACTCAGTAGCTACAACCCAGGGTCAGAAACAAAAGGTCAGCAATAAGCCACAAGCACCAGTTCCTTGAAGAGGTTTGCAAGCTGACTGCTATGATTTGGGCAGGCTGATGTAAACCAGAGAGACTGAGCATAAGGAAAGGTCTCGCATTGAAATTCACATTCTCTTCCTCTTCCCATAAAGGATTATTGATCTCAGGCTTGCTCAGGACTATTCCTCCTGGACTAACTGCAGACATTTCTTCAGACTATTTGCTGCCTCCTGGCCTTGACCTGACTATTAACTTATGGAGGTATCTGATGCACTTTCTCGGCAGGGAGAGAAGATGTATTTGTTCAGCCCGAGGGAAGAATTCTAAGAGGCTCCCCTTTGTGCCTAAGCAAGTAAAAAGCATTTCATGTTTATCTCAAGTTTGCTTGAATTAAGGCCTTCTCAGGATAACTGTCTAAAAGATAATGATGCTTCATTTAAATGAACAGGGCCCCTAAAACCAGGGTTCCCACCCTTCTCTCACCACTTGACATTCCAGACTCCAACACTAACAAATATCTGATATCAAAGATCTCGTCAGTTTTGTCTTCTACACACTTTACCAGGGTGCTCAGCTTTTACCACAATGGACAAAAGGAGCAGCTCAGGGGCACCCTAAGCTGCAACTTAACTCACTATAGACAAAACTTGGAGATACCTTTTTTCCTTGCTCCAAACATTTACACCACCAGCAGATAAATCCAAGTGCCACCCCAGCAGTACCAGTAACTGCAGGGTATTGATACTGATCTCTAAGTTTAGAGCTGCTGTTCTCCCAAGAGGTCACAATCAGCACCTCTCCTAAAGCCCCAGGGGAAGGATACACACCCTGCCAAAAACAGTAACTGTGCCTGAGCACTGCTGCACTGTTTCATTTAAAGCCTCAGCACCACAGCCTAAAAGCTCAGGCTTCAAGTTGAAAAAAAGGTAATTATTTGCTCTGAAAGCCCTGGCTCAATGCAAACACCACCAGCTACCTGTCCAGCCCAAAACATTTGTGTTCCCAGCTTAATCACTAATTCAGAGACAGCCAAGGACTCAGAAACAAAAGGAGAAGCCAAAATAACTCTTCAGAGGAGGCTCAAAAACACCCAGAGTTCCGAGTAGCTGCCAACATACTTGCTCTCCATTTGATTGGTGGAAGTACTGACAGCATCTCTCAGGATACCATTTTCCTGCTTCAGGTGGCTTATTTCTGCCTCCATCTGCTCACGGAGTTGCTGGAACTGATGGGGAAACAAAGTCAATTCTGTAAAAGATTAAGCTAAGGAGCAATAAAAACAAAAAAACCCCAGCTTGTAGCAGTAGGTAAGATACCACAATAGTTTCAGTAAATAAAATGAAGTGGATTTTTGGGAAAAGGGGAGCTTTGTTCCCTCCTCACACATCCCTTCTTAAATTAAACTGTGCTACTGAGACCCTCATGCTCAAACCAAAGCACAGGTTTCCTTTTATATCAGTGCATCAACCTATTTATCAAGGCAACCTTTTTTATTGTTTAAAAGACTACATAAGTGTTACTCAGAATACCAATTGCTCAGCTACACAAGTTGAGGTATTTATCAATAACTGGGTATCAATATGTTACTTTTCCAAAGGGAAATAAAACAAACGTGCTGTAAGTTATCATTAGAAGTTTACAAAGCCTTTAAACAAAGCAGAAAAAGTAACAAAAAACTAAAAATACATGGATTATAGCATGCAAACTGCAAAAGGCATCTAATCTAATAATCTATTCTGATTTTCAGCAAGGTTCCAAACTGAGGCAGAAAGAAGCCCTGATAACCCAAGGTTCAGGATAGTGTGAACAAAATCAAAAGACAGGATTCAAAGGGAAAAAAAATGGACTCTGCATATGCAGACAACAGCAGAGCTGGTCTTGGAGCCAAAAGTCTGCTCTGAAAATCCTCAGGGACACACAACACTCTTCCTTTATCAGTGCCAGTTTGTAGGTATGGCTGACACCGTTCCAAGATACCATTCATCAAGTGGCTGATTCATCAATGAGCATTTCTCACATAAAAAAAAAATCCAAATAAAAGTTTGTGTAACAACCACAGCAGCAGGGAGCAGTCCCCTGTAGGGCAGCCACCTCCAGCTCTGCACCAACAAATGTAACAAGCTGGGCCTTGGACGTTTATTGGGGGGGTCTTTTCCTTGCCTACTTCGTTTTTTAATGCCAACAAGAGAAGCAGGGGCACAAACCCCACAAAACTGGAAGCTGTGACCATTTTCAGCTCCTCTGCCATGCTGCAGCACATCAGCAGAGGGAGCAGGACCGGAGCACTGGATCTTTTGTATTTCCTTTCTCCAGCTCAGCCCGGCACTGCAGCATTTGCTAAAGCCTCCCAGGTGTGCCCAGGTCTCCATCCCCTTCCCCAGCCAGCAGCAAGACCCTCTAATTGTCCAGTTATTTACACAAGTTCCATGGAAGTTTCCTCTGCTCCAAAACTGCAGAGATGCTACTCTCCAAAGTGCCAAGACAGAGGATACAACATGAAAGTTGGGGAGTTCACATGTTGGGCTCAATGCTGTGACATGCATACAGAAAAAAAACCTTCTAGAATGAAATCTAAGCAGTTAAATTGGTATAAGAAGGGCCATTTTCCTTAGAAAAATCTAAGTTAAACTTTTTAATCTGATGGAACAAACCCTTCTAAGGTCACTCCATAAAGCAACTACAACAGAAAGTAACAAGAGTCTTAAAAAAATACAAGTGTCTGCTCTTCAAATATTTCCAGCAAAGCACTCCCCCAGGCAATGATATTTCATGTGTATTATGCTACACCATCACTCTGTACTATAATCTTCAAGACACTTATCTGCTGGTAAATGATCATCAGCATTAGTGGCTCCCTTAAGCTGGGTATTTCAATTAGATTTTACACTTTAATTGAATAACATTTCAGTAGAACACCAGAAAGGGAAAGTAACTACATCAAGGACCAGCTGCCTGGCCAGCACTGGGCTTTACGCACCACAAAAGTCACCTGTGAGAACTCCCTGTCTTTTTTTTAAGTCAGAAAACTGCCACAAAGTTTTGCAGTGACTTCGCAGCATTTACCTTTATCTTCATCTGCTGAGACTCTTGGTAGCTGACGTGGATTTTGCTCTGGAAGGTGCCGTGTTCCTTCTCCAGAGCGTTGATGCGTTCTCGCATCTTGGCCGTGAGCAAACCATTCCTCTCCTTCTCTGCAACCAGCTCCTTGGGTGGGAAGTAACAGGAAAAGGGAAACAAATAATCCACTGCTCCTTTCTAAAGGCTAAGAGTCTTTAAGATAACTAAAAATACAGCAAGTGTGCATCAAAACCAAAATCAGCATTGATCTTCACTCAGCAAATTCACAGTATCAGACCAAACTGCCAAAACCTTATGATGATCCTAAATCATCATAAATCTCACATTTATTAAAAAGTTTACCAATTTAAAACACTGATCTTCTGTTGTCTCAAAGAGATGGGAGTCTTTTTTCTATCTCTGACCAAATCACAGAGTTCTAACAACTAAAACCACGGGTGTATCACAGAGGGCAGAGTTTAGATTTTCATCCCAAGTTTAGCAAAATGGAAGAACACAGGTAAAGCACCACGGCAAAATAGAGCACTTTAGAGCAAAATAATTGCTTTGTAGCAGGTTGCAAAGCCAACAGCTTTGCCACAGGAGATGGGCTATTAGTGCACTACAAAGGCCAGAGAAGCCCTGAATCCCACCAGCATGATGCCATATTATAGCTTTCAGATGAAAATACACATTGCTTTTTAATCTTTTATTAGCCAGTAATTCAACCCAGACACCTGAGAAATCCACAGAGCTGCTCCTCTGCAATATAAATGCACTTGCTGTAGTAAGCAAAAATATTAAGTGCAGCTTTCAGCAGCTCCCATCACACAAAAAGGAATTTCTACCACCCAAGCTTCAGGTGTTTCCAGCCACACAGCTCCTAACAGTGCCAGGGAGCCCTGACATAATTTAAGTGCTCTAAATTATTAGCCTGAATACCCTCCATCTCTTCAGAGTAGTTACAGTTTTTTTCACCTTTTAGTTTAAATAAGAGCTATTCTGTCTTGTAGATCAAACTCAGTTTTAAGACACTTCTACAAATACAATCTAGACAGCTTGACACAAATCTTTCTCCATGTTATTTTTAATTAAGACGCAACTAAAAGAAGAGTACCAGAACACACTGCAGCTTCTTCTATCCCTACACCAATCCCCCTACTCACTTGCAGTCCTCAGTAACCCAGCTACCCTGTCAGGGCAGAACCAGAGATCCTGGGAAGATTAACTTTTCACGAGCTTCTGTTTTGCCAAATACCTCTGAATCTTGAGGTACTCAGCTCTTGCTCTCATTTATCCCCTCCAGTTGTTATCTTTATCAAGATCCCTACAGGAATAGCTCTGCACCTTAAAGCACCTTTAGCTTTTGACAGTGCTTTCAAGAGAAACACATTAATTGGAAGATAAGAGCTTTTATCAGTCAAGCTGAGCTTTACCCTCGTTTATCCTGATACTTCAGCACTGCAGCAACTTTGCTGTTATCCATTTTCTCCCAGCTTTTCCCTTCCCCAAACCAGATGGAAAAAACCCCTGATGACTCCTGTCTCTCTGCAGATCCTGCCTCGCCTTCACAAGCCCCACTTTGCACATGTTTTTTCCCCAACCACATATGCATTTCCCACACTCAGATTCCTTCATACATTCCCTCTGCTTCTTCAGCAGCAAATCCCTCTCTCCAATTTGATTCTGTAATCCTGAGGTAGTTTCTTTCTTCCCTCCAAACACATCACAAGCCCCTTCTCCGTAAGATTACATACTGACTGTCCCAAACCTCTTGATCCCACCTGTGAACACACACCTACCTGTGCCCTGCCAGGAGCTCACACAATACCCACTCCCTTCTCCCCTCCTCATCTCCCAAGGCTCCCAACTCCTGCATCCTCTGGCCACTCTGCTCCCATCTTTGCCCACCCAGCTTTCTGTGCCCAAGTTTTGTCCCACAATTCCTGAGTCTAATGCTCATGTGCTTCCAAACCAGCCAAAACACACAAATCCTTCTCCTAAGACTCTCAAATTCAGTCCATCTCCGCCTCACTATTTGTTCTACTTTAACTGTTTTCCTCTGAAACCTTCATAAAAAAGTGTATTTTCACAAACTAGTTTTGACAGTAATGCATCAGCATCCCAATAAGTCCAAAGCAATCAGAGCTGCACCTCCAGGGGCTGAGCAGGCACATTCTGCACTTTCTGTACCTTCCTTCTTGAAGAAAACTGGTGATTGTTGTGCCTAGAAGCACTTAAGCACGTGAATGCTACAATAAGGACCAAATTAAAACTGCAGCGCAGGAAAGACGTTTAATATTTACATCCATGAAGTAGTCTCACAGTGGTGAAGGAAGTGCTTTTAAAGTAACCATTTGAAAAGAAAAACAGGCTCAGCTTACAAGTCTCAGTAAATGAACTCTCTGGAAAAACTACTGGAAAATACCTGTGCATAAATACATTGTAAAAGCAAACGTAGTGTCTTGGTAAGCCTTTTCAGCATAAATATTTCACCTTTTCACTTATAATATGCTCAGTAAACCAGCATTTGCTGGCTGCTAGTCCTACAAACCCCTGTTCCTCTCTATACCCATGAACCCCTCAATGTTTACCTGGGAGAGCTGCTTGCACTGCTCCTTTGCAACAGCTGCCTCCTCCTTCATCACTGCGAGTATCTTCTCCTTGTCCTGGAGCTGGTGCAGAGCTGCAGCCGTCTCAGCCTTGCTGGCCTGCAGCAGGATGACAAAAATAACCACAAATAGTGGCACAGCACACTAAAAGGCAGCAAAGCAAACCCGAGAGGAGGAAACACCCCCTCCTGCCCCCAGATTTTCCATCTGCACGGCGCGCATGGCACCACTGCTACCCAGTTATGCCACTAATGGATCCCATTTCACCAGGCAAGGAAATGCATTTTCAAGCCATGGAAACCAATTAAGAGGATAAATGGGCTCTTAAGGTGCTTCCCATTGCAAAAGAGCTGCTGTGGTGGCAGTGGGGAAAATAAAGAACAGCCACTAAGAGAAATAACGGGAAAAGATGCAGAGACACTGAATCAGTCAATAACTGCGGTTGGAAGGACTTCCAAGATCACCTGGTCCAGCCCACACTCAAAGCAGGTATAATCCAAGAACTGTAATTCCTTGAAATATCTCAGCACAAAGGGAAAAGGAAACACTAATCTGGTGTCTCCTTCCACTTCCCAGGAGAGCCTCCAGCTGATATAATTACATTTCTACTGGCACACTGACACACAAAGTTTCAGAGATACTCCAGGAAATAGACCTAAAAGAACAATCCCCTTGGTCCTGCCACTTGCATACTGGTCCTACCAATCAAATCAATGTAATAAGGAGCACAACTTCTACGTGTTTGTGCTCAGACTTGGCTCAGTGAAGTGTGATGGTTGCCCAGAAGGGTTGTGCAGTCTCAGTCCTTGAAGGTTCCAAGCTAGACTGGATAAAGCCCTCAGCAGCCAGTGCTGACCTCAGAGCTGGTGCTGCTTCGAGGAGGAGGCTAGACTACCTTTACTCAATGAAACCTGATAACTGAAGAAGCAAAGAAGTGTCAGTCCCACAAATGCACTCCAGATTTGTTTGGAAATTCTTCTTTAGTGGTAATGTGCGTGCCTGCAGTACAAAGACACTGTCAGGGACTTCCATGAGCTACAGAGAGAACACTGTTCACACTTCCACCTACAGAAACCTACATGTTTTTGTTGTGTACAAACCCAGGAACTCAGTTTCATCCTAAAGGTTCAGCTTTAACCCCAAACCTTCCTTTAACAGAAAAAAACACAGCAGGCAGGGTGGCTGCTAGAAGAGGTGACACCATTCCAAGTGTAGCACTACTGGGTTTTGTCCTTGGAGGTTTTCAAGATGCAACTGCACAAATTCCTGAGCAACTTGCTCAGAATTCAGTGTTGGACCTGTTCTGAGATGGCTGCTGGACTGCACAACATCCTGAAGTCCCACCCAGCCCAAACTGTGTTGTTATGGTGATATATTGCATTAACTGGGCTGACACGTAGCCAGTTCTGCATTTCTGCTCTGGTACCATGTCTGCAGAGGAACATGGGACTGCCAGAGTTCAAGAGTGACATTCAGGATGTGACACAGTGACACCCACAGTGAGTCATGGCAGGGAGGAGTAGGTGTGTGCCCAGCAACAGGATGGTGAGCAATGGTCACAAACTAAAACACAACAAGTTTCACCTCAACGTGAGGAAGAACTGCTTTCCCTGGAGGGGGTAGAGCCCTGGAACAGCTGCCCAAGGAAGGGGTGGAGTTTCCTTCTCTGGAGACATTTCAAATCCACATTTCTGTGTCACCTGCTCCAGGTGGCCCTGCCCTGGCCAGGGACTTGGGGTGGCCTCCAGAGCTCCCTTCCAACCCCAAGGACTGTGTGATTCCGTATTGGTAAGATATTGGTGGACACCATTCTCTTCTGTCTTGACCACAAGAATTAAAAAGAACTGCCAAGCACTGGCACAGGTTGCCCAGAGGGGTTTTGCAGGCCCATTCCCTGACAGCTTCAAGATATCCAGATTGAACAAAGCCCTGAGCACTGTGGGCTGACCTCAGAGCTGTTCCTGCTTCAAGTTGGAGGCTGGACTACAAACCCATTGAGGCCCCTTCCAAACCTGAATTGCTCTACGATCCTATGAAAAATATCCAAAGAAGTCAGACTACATTGTATAGACTCGCAAAACACAGAATTAGCTGATCAAGTGCACAGCCACAGCAGCTTGTTCTGAATTTCTCCCACAGCTTATCCTATTTACACATTTGGGAAAGATCACTCCCGACAGTCAGCAGCCATCCTTCCCCATGCCAACACACGCGCGTCAGCAGCAGCACACCTGCTGTATTCCTTGTTCTCCATGGCCATGCCTGCTCTTTCCAAGTGGCCAGAGCCACCCCTGGCATGGCAGATGGCAGCGCAAAAGCATCAGACAGCTCATTCCCTGCATGCAAGGCAAGCACAGACCAGCTGGAGAGAGTCTTCCAAAGACAGACTGCCCAGATCACACGAGAACATTGACAGAGCTAATCTGACAGCACCTCTTCCACTTTCTGTTTGTTTAATAAATTTTGTCTGCCCCCCACAGTCATTCACCTTTTGCAAGAAATCATGAATTGCACCGGATTTTTCCTTTAACACCTCCACTACACAACGGGCCTCATCTTCAGAGAAGACCATATTCTTCATGGATGTTACAAAATCCTTGAATTTTACTTCAGCATTCTCTGCAACACAGAAGGGAGGATTTATTTACTTTGGACTCCATACAGAATTATTTATTTTGCCTTGAAACAGCATGTGATGGGGTATCATTATGCATTATATTTAATTCCAGTCTGAAATGCCAAGAAGCAAGAGGTCATGAACATTCAGCAAAAACAACATCTCTCCAATTTAAATCCGATAACAATCTGCCAGCTGATAGTTTTGGGAAAAGAGAAAATCCCACCACTTTGTTTGCACAGTTGGTAACGTTTATAGTGTTGCTAGAAAGAAGACAAAGCATAACACAGATTTTGGAGGAGAAAAATAGCACAAATGTGAAAAACTGAAGAGTCCTTTCCAGGGTATCATGACAGTAATTTAAATTGAGCTCTCAATTTGGAGGACAGCCTGGCTGCACAAGCAATATGCACATGACAAGTTAATTAATTTTTAAAACTGGCACATTTTTGATTACAATATATGGAAGACAAAAATATTAACTTCCAAATTTAGATTGAGGGCACTGCAGCAAGAAGAGCTCAGGAGTAGGAAGATAAATCAGTATCTTAGTGGCTGACCAAGTGTTTAAAGAGACACACACAAGGAAAGACAATTCAGCTGAACTATTCTCTAACAAAAAACACTGCTCACAAACAGGCTGCACGTAGACAGGTCATTAGGTGGCCCTCTGACTCCAGGGAACAGGAGCACAAGACCAAGGCATCCCATATACCTGTCAAACATTCACCAGTGCCCAAAACTATGTGAAGGGATGGGAAGAATAAAAAAAACCACAAGCTTAAAAGTGATGCTTGGTCAGAAATTGTCCCATAGATCATGGAGAAGGGTCTGGGTTTCTCACCACAGGTGCTAAACACGTCCCTGAAACCAATTTACACATCAAACCCAAAGATCTGTCTGAAAAATAAATGAACAAAAAAGCAGTGGTGACATTATGCCCTGAAAGAAATTACCACAGATAAAAATTGCTGAATAATAGAGCAAGGGGAGGGAGTGCTGAGGAGTTCTAGCACACTCTCTCTTCTAGTCCTAAATCCAATTTAGTCTTGGCCACAGACTTCAGCTCACATCGGTGCTGCATTGACATCATCAGTGATGCTGTTACCAGGAATATGCCAAGATCCTGAGACCACAGTCCGGTGAGCCGGGAATCCATCGCAGCTGGGCCAGGACCAGCCTGAGCCCTGTGCTCCCTGAAGGCACAGAGACCTTGCCCTTGCATCCAAGGAGCTTACAATCAGAGCAGGGGGAGATTTCTATATCGGGAGGGCAAATCCCAGCTGACACAGGAGAATTAGGAGTTCATGGAGAAGGTCACAGCGTGCCAAGGAAATGAGAAGGGACGAGTGCACGTGAGGGGCTTTGATGCTGCAGGACAGTAACGTGCAGCCACTGAACCAGAAGCACAAGAGGAGCCTCAGGAATGTGGGAATCCAATCAAAGAGCTGCCAGGAAGCTTTCCAGGCGGCATTTTAGAAGACAAGACTAAAAAGAAAGGTTCCAAAGAATGAAGTGAGTGACCAGACAACGCTGAAGAATCAGCCTAGCTACTCACAAATCTGAGGTCTCACCTCATGGCTCGGTATATCTGTCAGGCTTTGACATAGTCAGAGGCCTATTTAAAGCTTCAGGGTGGAACACAAGGCTCATTAATCACTCCAGGCATTTGTGGGAGAGTATGAAGGAAGTTCCCCTGTCCCAACCAATTCCAACGGCACTGAAGGGAAAATTCGGAGTCTCCCTGGAAACTGCCAGACTCTCTCCACTGGCAGTCTGCTTCAGGTCACTCTGTATTGCACTGTGTCAGTCTCAGCTCCATGAACAGTCCTGGAGCATGCAAGCTGCACTTCCAGCCTCCAGCAGACTCCAAGAGCCTGTGCTGAACGCCCTGGGTTTGGAGTCCATCCCTGTGGGCAATGTCTGAACTCTCCACTGTGAACTCCCTCGCTGCATCTGTGTGGTCTGTGATCACCCCTGTGCTCACTGAGGACACAAAAGCCCAGTCAGAGCTGAAAAGATTCAGATGGCACAAAGCCCTTTCCACAGTGCCAAAGACAAGCAGAAATGAGCACACACAAGAAGAGCATCCTGCTCTTTTGTTTTCCTCAAATCCTTTCTTCACATTACATCAGAGAGGATCCCCCTCCCCACACATCTTCCCTGTTGAGGTTTGCAAGCCGGCTATGCCAGAGACAGACTGAATCATCAGTTTCTTACCTTTATCTGTTTCATTCTTCAGTTTCTTGCCACTGCTCTTCTGGATCCCCTCATTCACATTGTGTTTTACAACTTCAACCGGCTCACGCTTTTCCAAAGTGCCTGAGTCAGAATTATCCATCAAAGGAATATAAGTAGTTGCTTGAATAAGAGGTTCATCCACCAAAACTGTAATCATAAGTCCATAGGATGGGTTAAAGCTTTGGAATAATTGACACCAACCTTTTTAGAAAAGGTGCCTAACATATTAAAAGTTGAAGTAAAACATCTCTAACCTCAACAGTTAATTATACTCTCTATTTCTATTATCCTTCACAGTTTAACTCATTAAAGCTCTTCAGGTAAGTCCATTAAATAAAGGTCTCTAATGCATAGTAATTTAATAGCTTCAATTAAATTTCTACTTCCAAAGCCGCCTTTTAGCATTTTAACAAGAAGACAAGAGCCTTTACATTTTGACTTTCATTTCACTTTAGTGAGAAAGTTGCACATAGCATCAGTGAGACTGTTTTACTTGTGCCTGTGCAGGAAACCATTCAGCATCCCTAACATATAAGTAAAGTCTTTTGTCCCTATTCTGTTAAAAGCTGGTGCTGCACTGCCATCATTTTCATGGATTACATCACCTGTGAACTCAACCACTTAGGCAGAACATGCAGCAGGGGCAGCAGTCAAGCTTATTTTGCATGCAGACTCCACTGCACTTAATGAAGAGCTCTCATCTGTCAGAGCAGGCTTCGGGCATCATTAACATGCAGAGAGGTACCCAGGGCTACTGCCTGACCCCAGGTCTCCATTCCCACACCACTGGATCACCGTGGTAAGGAGCAGCCTCTGTCCAAAGAGCTCTTCAGCGGAGACAAAAGCAGGCAAGGGGAGAGCAGGAGTGACAGACCTGGGGCAACAGGTACAGCCAGAGCTGCAGCTGCTGCTTGCCCAGCTCCTGCTCCACACTGCCTGCAGGATGCCAGAGGCTGTGCATGGCCCAACAGGAAAATCACTGCCCCAGCCAGCCCAGACTGCAGGGCTGATGGACAACAGATGCCAGGCAGCAGCACAGAGAGAGAGGAGGAATTGGGTGAGATGCAGGGTTTTGGGCATCCGTGCAAAACAAGTATGCACTCCTGGCTGCCAGAGAGCCAGTTATAAAACGCTCTTAAATTCTGGTTGCTGTAAAAGGAGCAGAATAGGCCAGATGGACCTTTTTGTGTCACCTGGTAAGAGCCTTTCACTTAAGCAGCCAGCAAACACCTGCAGGTACATTGCAAGCTCAGAAGTGAGGAGAGCTCTCCTCTCGCAGAAACAGCCACCAGCTACTCCAGTTGCTATCCTCATATTTTTCCTTCCTCTCCTTATTAACTTCCCCTCCTTTCAAAACCTTTTTAATATCAATGAGACATTTTGCAGGATGAAATCCCCATAGTACTGTCTTGGCTAATCCTGATGTCCACCGCTGCTCATTTTTGCTCTGTCATTTTGGAGAGGTGGCTCGAAAAAGAAACAGTTTGCATTCAAGTAATGCATAAGCTATTGCCCTGTAGCACTGACAGCTCAGCTTTGCTGCTGGCTGAGCTGGTACTGACATTTATTGCCACATACAGACAAGTTTATGGCCCCTAAAAAGTGCAGTGCACCTGCTTCCCATCAGGAAAACAATAAGCACATCCATAAAAGGTGATCACATCCTAAGTTCCCCATCAGTAGGCTTTTTCCAGGAATCATTTAGGAGTTTTTCAGTTATACAGGAACTTTACACTGCTTAGAACCCCATCCTGGACTGAACAGTGCCCACAATAGATCTACACCCTTACAACCTGACCAAAGTACAAAGGGAACAGTGGGGAACAGTGCCTACTCCAGGAGCAGCCCATCAGCTCCCAACTTCGCAGCTGCCCCAGCAGAGAAGAGTCCTGAGCAGCTAACAAGGTGGCCTCACAGAACTTCGTGGTCACGCTGTGTCCAAAAGCCAGACACAAGAGCACTCATTGTAAAACATTTTTAAAAAAGGAGAAAAACACACACACAGAGGCACAGTGAGCCAAGAGGACACAAGAAGCAGCATCTTGGCAGAGAACAAGGGATGACGAACAGTGAAGGCCTTGACAGCAAAGATGAACAGTTTGTGTTGAAGCAAGAGCCAGCCAACAAAAGGACAGTAAGAGAGGAATGTGGCCAAAGCAACTGGCTGAAAAAACTGCAATCTTGTTTGGGGCAGATGACTGCAGCAGTTCCAGACATGCCTTGCTCAGAGCAACTTAAAACCTGCTCAGCTTATACTCTAAGTCTGCACATTACTCCTCATTCAAGCATGGATGTTTGGATCCAAGAGAGCTCAGGAAGGTTCACAACATTCATTATCCCGTGCTCAGTGGTACCAGATGTTCATAAAATTTAAGAGTATCTCAGGCTCAGCAATCTTTCCTACCTGCAATTCCTGCTTTTTCAAATCAAAAGAGTTACTATTCTGCAAGTTCCTTTTCCAAAGGAAGAGAAACTGAAGCATGGACAGCAAAAAGGTTTAACAGTCAGGTTTACCTGAACAATGTCACAGACTGAATTCTTACCATTATCAACTTTCTGCTTCTTTGCAGAGACTTTCTTCTTCCCTGACACATTTTCTTGCTTTATCTCCTGGTGGAGCAGCACCGGTTCTTGCTTTTTGGCAGGAGACACAACAGAATCAGTCTTACTATCTTGATCATCTGCAACAGACAATTAAGACAATATGCTCTTCTGTATATCCTCAGCAATACTTTTCAATCAGCAAATCTGTAATAACCAAAGCCTCCACTCCCAGGAAAACAAACTCACATCTTTTAAATCAGAACAAAGTTATTCACATATACATACGTACACAGACACACACACACACTTCCCAGATCAAGTGAGACCCCAAAGCAACAGGAAGGTTTAGCAGAATCAAGAGCCACAGCACCCAGTGATTTTTAAGACAGGAACCTCATGTGCAAGCAGAACACACGGCAATGCAAGGAACAGTTTAACAACTCCAATCCAGATTTCACTGTGACAGAGCAGACAGCACATGTTACCCATATTAGTTTCTTATTTAGAAGTGTACTCTTCCCTTCCGTGAACCCACTTGGGCACTTTAAACACACACCCCCAATAGCTACTGGGACTGTGAGAAGCAGAAAAGAAGTGTTTCCCATTAGGGAACTGTTCTTTTTAAAAGCAGTTTCTAGTGAGAATTTTTTTATCATTTTGGACAGCCTGTGCTATATTAAGATTCTTGCCAGAGCTGACACGCACAGCACAGGGCTCTGGTGTCAGCTCCTGTAATCAAGGATAAGAGTTACTTGTGGCTGCCCTCAGAACTGTGCTTGCAGACCACGTTTTAACTGTGCCACAGAGATTTTTGGATAACACCCACAAACAAGACTGGATACTTTCTCTGTTGATAGTGGGTGGGTCTTTTTCTCCTTTTTTTTTTTTTTTTTTTTTTCAGAAAAATACAAAACCTACCACATCAAGCAGCAATGTCATTCTTTTTCCTCACTCCCTGTGTAAACCTGCTGTGCCTGCATCTCACAAGGGGATCAGCAAATATCTTGGGTTTCATTTCTAGAACTGGGTATTTTTATTCTTTTTTCACTTCTATTCCTAGTCAAGACAACCACACTGAGACATGTCAGCTGCTGAGGATATGGTCAAGACAGTCAGAAGTGATTTTGATGAGTTTTTGGTCTGTTCTAGGTTGGATATTTCAGTTACAACAGCCAGACCAGTTTTAGCATCAGTTCCATTCAGTTATAGAGGTGTAGCAGGCGGGCAGCAATGAATCAATCACCAATCCATGAATCAGCCACCAAACACCTCTCTGTGCATTAACCCTGAGCTTAAACAGTGATTTATTTTGCAGACTGCTATGAGGTTACTCGAGATGCCCTCCCTTATCAGAGCCACCACTCTTAGGACTCCACTTTTTCACAGCCTGACTCAGAATGCACCCAGCAAACATCTACTGCCTTCTCTCAGGTAATCAAAATTCTGATTGAGAGCAAAGCAGCCAAACCACAGAGCAAAGCAGAGGAACGAGCTACTCTGTTCCACTTCATCTTTAGTAGAAGAAAGCAAGGACGGGAGGAGGAAAACCAGAGCACTGCTGCCAGATGAAAAACAGGGGGGAAAAAAGCAATAGCTTGTAAAAAAGGAGAAGGTTAGAAGGGAGCTTTGCCCCATAGAGATCAGGCAGAACAGTTGTGAGAGACACTCTGTGGCCTTGCAAAAAGCAGAACACAGTTTTGGCGTTCTGTGCAAAAAGCATATGCAACATCAGGTACCCATTCCATTTTTCTGCTTCTTCTGCCCAGGCTTCTTCTTAGCTGCTGTTGATTCAGATGGTGGAGTGGGCTGTTTTGTAACAGGGACTGGATCTACTTTCTTGCCTGAAGACTTGGATCCTTCCAAGTCCTTAGTTACATGATCATCTTGGTTGGCCTTGTGCTTCTTCTCCTTCTTCTTCCGCTCCCTGACGCTGGCAGAGGCCTCGGTGACGCCCGAGGGGACGGGAGTGACGTGCTCTTCATCCGTGCTCAGGGCATCAGACAGCTTAAAGTCCCGAGGGGCACTTTCCGAGTCAGACTCGTGGATGTTCCCGTTCTGAGCCTCTTTCTTCTTGTTCTTCTTCTTCTCGGTTTTCTTTTTGTCAGCCTTGGTAGGTGGGAACTTTAGGTCCCGTTTCTGTTTGGCGAGGACTTCATCGTATAAAGTCTCTTTCATGAAAAGCCAGAAGAAGAGGAAGATGACTGTAATAACCACAGAAGGAATGAGGATGATAAAGTAGGTAGACTCGTAAAACTCCATTGTGCTTTTTCTTAGCTATGATTTCTTAAAAAACCTATAGGAGAAAGAAAGAAAAAAAGAGGAAAAATTAGGTTTTGAACAGGTTTTCCCTAGGTGTTATTTCCTCCACCAATTATAATAATAAAAGAAGATTTCTCATTGTTACAGAGTAGCCTTAAAGTAGCTTTAATAAAATTATCGAACTATATCAGCCATGGAACAGCTCCTGGAATCATTTACCACTTGCTTCAAAGTTGTTGGCCTGGATAGGAAGAAATGCACTTTGCCAGACTGCTGATCTGGGGAGAGAACAATTCCCTTCCCTTGCTTTCCTTCATCTTCCTCACTCTTCCTTCCCACGCGACTTTATGAAAGTGAAAGCTTTTGATTTCAGAAATACATGAGACAGCATTTTCAGAGGCTGTGAAATAAGGACCAGGGACCAGAATATGCAGAACACTGCCTTTTTTTTTTTTTCTCCATAAATCAAACATACTGAATTAACATTCTCACCCTGGCAAGTGGGAGTTAAATTTCACCTTGCTTTTGTTCCCAGATTTATGACAGCTTCAGAAGTAGAATGAGGAGAAGACAGGAGAGAGCCCTGAATTTTAGTCAGCCATAAAGAATCAGATATTTTCAAAACTGTTTTTTGAAGTCTTAAAACCCAGCTTCACACTCATTAAAATTCCATACATTTATGGGGCAACAAGAAGATCTGTTATTTATTTTGACCATGTGATGGTATAAAACTTCCAGGGCACTTACACAGACCAGAGGATTCCAGGACAATTTGCTGAAAACAATATTTTTGTCCCAAGCATTACATTTATTGTCTTTTTAAAAACAGCAGGAACCACAAAGTTAAAGAACAGTCAAAACGATGTTAAAAAACCTAACTTCAGGGTCAAGACATGCCAGATTTTCCCATTTCACACCTGATTGCTATGAACAGACCTGGATTTTTGCAGAAAGAATCCAAATCTTCTCCAGACTGTTTGTTCCAAGAAAGGAAAAAAAAATTTCACCAGATATTGAAAAAAAAAATCCAGACATAATCCAAACTAATTAGGCAATTCCCGATCCACCAACCCATCATAGGAAGCACATGCTACAACTACATTTTCCTGCACACAAGAAAAAATGACTCTTCAACTTGAGTGTCCCTTGGGACACCCATTCTCTTGGGAACAAAAGGCAAGGGATTTAACCCAGGTTGCTCGGAATATTTCCACTGCTGCTTGAAAAATGAAAACAGATGTGCGTACCGAGGGCACAGGGAATAAAGTCCACAAAGAAGCTGCATGGTGCAGGCAGAGGACAGGCTCTCCTTGCTGCTGGGCAGAAGATTTACTCATTTAAAGTTGTTTTACCTCAATTCCTGACTGTTTTGGAAGCTGCTATCACAAACTGGCTTGTGCCATCCTGCCACACTGGAGAGAGCTCGGTGTGGAGTCTGGCTCAGGCTCAAGGGGGAATAGTTGTTACATAGAATAATTTCTGGACAGAGAGGAGTTACTGTGATAATATATTTGCACAGTGCATTGAGTAGCACAGAAAGCAAGGATTGGGAACTCTAATTTGGCTATTAAGTTATCCAAATAAAAGACTAACACTTCAATACACTAATTATTCATCAGTTGTCTTAACATTAAGTCTCCTCCCAGTTTGTATTTATTTTCTGCATGCACGCAGCTCACTGAAAATTACAGGGTCTAAAATTACATCCAGCACAGAAAGTTTTGGAAGGGTTGAGAGGGATTGGAAGAAAAGCTTGTCTTTTGGGGAGAAAAAGCACAGATGCTCAAAACTAAGCTGGAGCTTTCAAAATGATTAATTACAGCTACTTGATAAACCCAGCTCCCTGCACTAAGTGATCTAATATTAGTCATCTTTTCAAGGAAGCAGATCTTGAAAATTTGTCTCAGCCAAAGTCAATATTGAATGCTTAAGGGGGGGGGAAGCTAATCCCCAAAGTAAATATGTAATTAAGCAGATTTCTCACAAGTGTAATTAAGTTGATCATTACAATACATTACTGCAACAGTTACAATACCCAAGCACAAGGAGCCCAGCTCTGCCCTGCTGCTGACACCATGCACACAGCCAGCCATGAACTCATGGGATGGACAGTCACACCCTGTCAGTCCCTACACATTTCCCAGCATCTGACACCAGATGCTCAGGTCAAACCACAGGCTCAGGGTAACATGTGCTGCTAAAGAGGTTCAAGGCTCAAAGGTCAGGAGGGCACAGTGGCCATCGAGGCAGGACATGCTCGCACAAAGTGGTTGTTGCTCCGAGACCAGAGAGCAGAGACGCATTTAAAAGCTTCAGCTGCTTCCAGAGGAGCCATAAATACTGAATTACAACAGCTAGTCTGGGTGGGGAATGTGTGCTGGACTAGCTGAGGTCTGATCTCAGAGCGGCACAAGCAGTGCGAGCTCTGCTGAGCCTCTGTCCCCCACCCTGCTCCCCCTCCCTGCACTTCACCAAAAACGGGATCATCTCCCAGATCTGGAGCATGACACTGCAGTGATGAGGTCCAGAGCCTCTCCAGGCTCCATTCCTGCTCCTGTCCCCCTCCTGCTCATCGGGGCAAAGCCAAGCACAAGCCACGTGAACCCTTCCACCCCAAACACTAATCAGAGGCAGGTAGATCTGATCTCTGAATGCCATACACAAATCCAGTTTTTCACATGCAAGCAGGGTCCAAAAAAACTAAACCCAAATAAAAGTCTCAGGGTTTAACTAGAATTGATTAAGCACACAGGAAAGGCAAGCAGAAGTTCTGCTCTGATGACCATGCACTAATTTCTCATCTCAGCCCAGCAAGGGTATTTAAAACTCACTCAAGGAGGATCCCACTGCTGCTGGCTCTATGCAGAATGACAAAACAACATCCATCACACCACCCCCTGTCAAAATGTCTTTGCAAAGAGGCATCCTTGCCATGGGGTAAATTGGCAGTATTTTGGTTCACACACAGTTTCCAGTTGTCCTCTGACAATCTACAATTACTAAAACAGTTCCATCATTCCAATTGATATTTCTGTATTACACTGACAAGCCATCTAGGAAAAAAAAAATCTATAGGGGGGGGAAAAAGAATTCTACGCCATGCAAAAAGAAACAGGATGAAGAAACTCATTCTGCTAAAGCAGCAAAAAACAACTGCTACATTGACACACCTTCACCTACCAGCTTAACTGCTCCATTTAGTTTTACCATCCCGGTTAGGAGACACCCTCCCAAAAAAAAGCTTTTCTCCCACAGAAATGCTGCAATGGAACTTTTATCACTCGCAGCTCCCTCAGAGAACTCCCCAGGGCGGCTGCACCAGCTCCCCACCCACCCAAACCCACAATCCCAGGCAAGGCACTCCCAGTAGGAATGACACTGCATTCCCCCTCTCCCTGCTGCCTACAAGAGGCACAGTGACTTTAGCTACATTTAAATTTCAAGGTATTTGGTTAAATACTCACCTTTCACTCGTATTTGATATTCGACCTGCTCTTGATCACGTTTCTTAGAGTCCAGCACCCGTGCCAGGCTCCCCCCTTGCAGACATGCTCCTGTCTCACCCGTAAATTCCAGACCTCACAACATCCCTTTAGTCATTCTGAAAAAGGGGAACAAGCTGCATCTGTCCCAGGCCGTGCACAGACCCAGTTACTGTTCCCATCCCGCCTTTAACAAAAGAATTGCACTTTTGTTCCCTAAACAGAGCCCGTGCCACAGAAAAAGGACTATTTCTGAACTCCAGTGTGCTATTACTGCTTGCACCTGACTTCCCCTGCCAGTTCATGCTGCCCTGGATTTTCTAACCCACCCTCTGCCTTTTTGAATTTAAATCTCAAGTTTCACTCTGCACAGATACCACATTTCACAGGATATCCATTCAGTTTAGGTCCAGGGGATTAACTTACTTGAGAAGATAGAAATAAATTATAGCTCCATCTGGCTAATGAGTCACTCATAGCTTAGTCCCAGCACATGAGAAGCACAGCTTCTGTAAATGCTTGGATCCCAAAATGCACATAATCTTCGGGGATTTGTGCCTCTTTGAAAAACTAACATTAAAGGGGGGGAATATAGGTACCAAGGTGCCTTTTTTTAAGTACTAAGCAGTTTTAAGAGATACCACATATGATTTAGCCAAGGCAAGAGCTCCTTTAATTGGGATATTTTCCTGGGATTTTCTCAAGCTGGCAAGCAGACTCACATCCAACAGTCACTAGGAACACAGCAAGCAGTCTCAGAGCAGTATCTGGATTCAATAAATTCCTCAAACAGATAACACTATTTTTGTTCTCCCTAATCTGCACACAGTTTGGAACACGCTCCCTATCAGCCAGCTGCAAAGAGGATCCTCTTGAAAACAGCTTCACTCCCAAGCTCATCCTCCCCCAGAGCTTTTTGGGAGAGGATGCCCAGCAACTTGGGCAACTAAACCCAGACTCTGCCAAAGGCAAAGAACAAAATTAAATAAGAAGTTCAGCCACTCCATGCCTATTCCACATTCATACAGCAGGAGCAACCAGCTCTCTGTGACTTGTTCATGAGTATTACCTGACTAAAGCACTGCTGGGCTCAAGCTCTAGGAAGGGGGGCTGCCAGAAAAACCTCAGGGTAGTTCATTTAACATCACTGTTGGTTTAGGACATGGGAAAACTGCAGAATTACAGCTTAGGTTGGTTTAGTTTTAGGGTTTTTTAAGCAGCACTGTGTGTTACTGAAAAAACAAGATGGGTTTTTCATGCCCCAGGACAAGACACAAAAGACAGCAGAGCTGCTGTGATGTGACACAAAGGAGCTGTCGGAGCAGGCAGGGATTTTAGCCCATCAAACTTGCTTGAGTTCATTAACACCTGGCTAACTTCTGCAGGTGAGCCACACCTGCTGGCCTCAGCCTTCACAAAACCACCCAGTCCAGAGAACACCAGCAAGGAGCTGACTGCACCCGAGCAGTTTTTTACACAGGAGAATACAGTATTGCACATAAATCTCACCTGACAAGGAAAAGGCACAGTTCCAGTAAGATCACAATCTCCTCACGGGTCACTTTATAACCTGCACAGTTTAAAGTCATGCATGAGGCACTCACCACACAGAAAAGCTGAAGGTCTAAACAGACCTCTGAGTTTTGACCCCAGCGACAGTATCAGAGAATTACACAGTAGAGTCATAGAAAACCCCGAGTCGGAAGGGACCCACAAGGATCAGAGTCCAGCTCCTGGCCGTGCACAGGACACCCCAACAATCTCACCCTGTTCCTGAGAGCGTTGTCCAAATGCTCCTGGAGCTCTGGCAGCCTTGGGGCTGTGCCCATTCCCTGGGGAGCCTATTCAGTGCCCCAGCACCCTCTGGGAGAAATCCTGAAATCCAGCCGAAGCCTCCCCCGACACAACTTCAGCCATTCCCTCAGGTCCTGTTGCTGGTCATCAGGGAGAAGAGATCAGCATCTGCCCCTCCACTTCGCCTTGTGAGGAAGCTGAGACCAGGATGAAGCCTGTCCTCAGTCTCCTCCTGTCCAGGCTGAACAAGCCAAGTGACCTCAGCCACTCCTCTCATGGCTTCCCCTCTAAACCTTTCACCACTTCCATGGCCCTTCTTTGGACACTCTCCAATACCTTTATAACCTTCTTATATTGTGGCAACCAAAACTGCACACATCACTCAATGTAAAATTTAACCTACATATTTGTATTCTTTTTAAATTCTAGTTTTATATCTGTATTTCCATGCTCTGTTTACACCAATCCTCCCAAACCCAAGACTGGGGGGGGAAGCAATAATAAACAGCATTTCAAGCTCTGAGTTTTTCATTTCCATACCTGCCCTGACAGCATGATTTGTGCAGCCACAGGAGAAAGCTGTAGACACTCAAAAACACCAACTGAGCCATTCAGGTATTAGAACTACTCTTCCCAGGAAGGAAACCTGTTCAAGGGAAGCTCAACAGTGCTTGACACCCCCTCCAAGGTGCTGACAGCAAGAGCAGAGAAAACTTGTCAATAAACCTTGCTCTTCACTTTATTTCACTGATACAATTAAGCCATTTGCAGAGCACAGGCTCAGTGCTTCAAATACCCTCTAGGTAAATATTTTCCATTCCAAACATGCCACTGTTTGTACCATCTGTTGGGCTCTGTCTGCTCTCAGTCGCTTGATGTTAGTTAACACAGACAAGCTCTTTATTAAATTCCAGAAAGAGTAGCTTTGCTTCAACAAAAGCCTTTACCTTCAGAGGGTTCTTCCAACACAGCTTCAGAGCCAACACCTGACAAAATGCAGCAGCAGTGCCGAGAGGAAGCTAGGAGCACAATACAGCTGCGCAACCTCGCCACCAGTATCCAGCAGACGTCCTTGATCTTGTCCCAGTGCCAGCAGCAGGGAGCACCCAGCTACCTCCCGCAAGAGGTTTCCACCACAGCCCAGCTGTTCGGGCAAGTTCCTACAAGATAAGGCAGGGCATGGATTCACCAGGTGGCAGCTGACGCCCTGAAACCACCTGGGCTGTAGGATAAAGCCCAGAACTGGAATTAGCATCAGTGAAAGTGGAGCGAGCAACCTCGCATTTAGCCAGGGATAAACGCGCACACACCTGCTGCTGGCACAGAGCGAGGACAACCACGCTCCACGTTCCTGCCTGGCAGCTCACCCAAATATCCCAAAACTGCACAGACCCTGTCACAGCAGCACCCCACAGCATTCACCAAATCATGGGCACAAATACACTGATATCAGGAATAGTGTGGCAGCAGGACCAGGGCACTGATTGCCCCCTGTGCTGGGCATTGATGGGGCACCTCCAGTCCTGGGGGCAGTTTTGGGCCCATCATAAAAAGAATGATGCTGAGGGGCTGGAGCACGACCAGAGAAGGAAAAGGAGCTGGGGAAGGGTTTGGAGCACCAGCGACAGCTGAGGGGGTTCAGCCTGGAGAAAAGGAGGCTCAGGGGGGAACTTCTAGCTCTCCACAACAGGAGGGGGCAGCCAGGTGGGATTCAAGCTCTGCTCCCAGGGAACAAGGGACAGGACAAGAGGAAACAGCCTCAAATTGCACCAGAGAAGGTTTAGTTTGGATATTAGGGAAAATTTCTTCCTTGAAAGGGTGGTCAGGCATTGGCACAGGCTGCCCAGGGCAGTGGTGGAGTCCCCGTCCCTGGAGGGATTTAAAAGCCATGTGGGTGTGGCACTTGGGGTCAGGGGGCAGAGGCGGCCTTGGCAGTGCTGGGGGAATGGTTAGACTTGATCTTACAGGGCTCTTCCAGCCTAAATGAATCTATATTGTTCAGCACAGGGTCTTAGGAAACCAAAACATTTTTTGCAGTATTTGTGAGGGGATGTTATTTGGGATAAAAGCCAGCATGCGTCAGGACCAGCGAAAGATGTCCTTGGCTCCACCAGATTCCAGAAACTGCAAGTTTCCCTTTAAATCACCACCAGCTAACACACACACCCCTATTATCTCCAAAGTCAGAAGATAACAAATTATCTTTACACTACCTTTTTCCAAAGGGCCTGTAAAGAATCAAAGGTTTCTTTCTTCCAGCAGGAATTACTCAGCAAGTCTGCATCTTCCCATCACTACTTCCAAGGAGTCTCTGAGGCTTCCCCAGCTCCTTCCTTCACGCATTCATGTACAGACACGATCTGCCCACACCACCATGAACTACCTGAGAGGCACTTAAACACTCAAGCAGCCAGCTCAGGCTTTTGGGTAAGCATTTCCCCTTTCTCTACTCTCCACGCAGGCAGGGACCAGATCAGACATTTGCTCTTCAATCACCACCCGCTTCCGTGCACAGGGAACTGGGAAGTGATACTTCTCAAAATAGGAAGGCATAAAAAAGATCACAGGATTTTCTCAAAATAATACTACAAATAAGAGCCAAATCTAGCAGACTTATGGCCAAAGCTGAGTTTAGGTTCCCAGTTTGAGCAGCAATTCCATATGTCGCGTAGTTTTCGAGCATCTCCTGCAACATGAACCCATCCAAAAGCACGAGCCAGGTAGAGAATTCAAGCTAGGACTCTTGGATCAGACAGGCAAAAGCATTAAACACACACAACCACACCCGAAATCTGCTTCTGCCCAGCACCTGGACAGGAGGGAGGGACCAGGCCACGCCTGTTTTATTCCAATTAGCTGTCTGGGAAGTTCACAGGGGTTTGTACAATCCAGGCTGCTGTGACACTCCACAGGAGCTCAGCTTTACCACACACAAAAGCCATTTACACAGGTTTAAAGCTGCTGTGCACCTCAACAAAGGCCTTAAGACAACTGTTGTGGTCTAGTGTATAAATGGACATTCACAGTATAATCTTCACCTCAGACCCACAGAAAGCCTCAGGGAGCAGCTACCAGTCCCTAAAAAGCCAAGGGCAGTAAAATATAGGTCTGAGCCCAGCTGGGTTTGCTCACTTTAACACAGCTTAATCCCTTTCTGATGCAGGAATAAGCTGCATTACTGCAAGTATGTTCATTCTGCACCTACCCCTGCCATGCTCTATTACTCAATTAAAACAAGGTCTGCAGCACCCATGGGAATGATGCAGCTGACCATTCTCTGGTCACGAATGAGGCAGAGCCCCAAATTCCAAGAAAAACAAAAAAGATTAAGGTCATCTCTTGAGAAATTTAGGGCTGCTACATCCTTTTCATCCCCTTACATCCAATTCCAAGCATGGAAGGAAATTCTTGGCTGTGAGGGTGGGGAGGCCCTGGTGCAGGCTGCCCACAGAAGCTGTGGCTGCCCCATCCCTGAAGTGTCCAAGGCCAGGCTGGACAGGGCTTGGAGCAACCTGGGATAGTGGAAGGTGTCCCTGCCCATGGCAGAGGGTTGGAATGAGATGGTCTTTAAGGTCCCTTCCAAACCCAAATCATTCCATGATTCTGTAACGGAGGAAAGCAGGTATGAGCAGTAGCTTCTCAGTACTCAAATTCCTCTCATACCTTCACAGCAATCTGCAGAGAGAAAAGAGCTGCAATTAAACATTTTCCCTTTCCCAGTGTATATAGCAAATATAACTGTATAAATATACATTCTGTATTATGAATTCTTGTTTATATTTTTAAAAATAAATGTAAAATAAGAGGAGACAGAAACAAAAGAAGCAAAGGCCTTTGGCTTAGCTTTTTTCTTTTTTTTTGCCTTAGCAGATTCTGTGAAAGTATGAATGGCATCTGAGCACTGGGAAACTAACGCTCATTCAAAAAAACAACACAGGCTTTTATATAAAAGAGCTGCAAAGAGTCAAGGAGAAAACCCGAGTGTACTACCTGCCTGTGCATCCCAGGAGAAGTAAAATCCGCTCCCTGCAAGCTTTGCACAGCCCAAGCACCACAGTTTTCCCTCAGGCTGCGTGGCAGAGGCAGCAGCCCCTCACCTCCCCAGGCAGGCACAAGCTGTGCTCCCGTCTGAATCCAGGGCAGAGCAGACGCCCTCGGCGCCAGAGCGACAGGAAAACCACGACAGATTGCTAAAGAGGATGGCATGTTGTTTATGGGTTGTGTTTCTCAAGTTTGGACATAACTGAGAAAAGATCAGTCTTAATTTATTGCTTGATTCTCCAGATTTCTACTCAACTTTGCCCTTAACTATACTCACCAGGCAACTTTTTAGCTTACTCACTTGAATTCCTCCACACACACAAGAAAGTTTTAAACCTACCACTTGTTCTGCAGCTCTCCAGACCGCCTGGTGCTAAAGCTTTTCTCCCAAATTTCTCACTAAGGCAGCCACAGCAACAGAGAAGCAAAAAATACCCAGCCTTGAAGGGTGAGCAAGTCACTCAGAGCAACTTTAGCAGGTCCCTGTAAGTTGGATTTATTAACCTTTGTAGCCCCAGACCCCGAGGGTGCAGAGGCTGCCAGAGCTACCCCAAACCAAGCCATGCACAGCCCAACAGTGGCACAGTGCTGCTTTCACCAAGTTTCCACCCACGCTGAACGAAGTCTCACAGGAACTCAGGGAAGGAGGAATGTGTGCACGGAGGTGATGGCACAGGAGGAAGACAAGAACCCTCAAAATAAATGGATTTGGAAAATTTCCTATAGTAATGTATCACCAAAGGTTTTCCTACAAGAATGTATTAAATTCATGATAAGAATATTAATCTTGTTCATATTAGAATTTCTTTCCACTACAAAAATAAATCAGGCAAAGATATTCTTAGTCTGAACACCATAAAAGTGACTTTATCCAGACTTATTTTTGAATGTATTTTTAAGGGATGAGAACAGAATTCTTCTGCCAACAAAGACAGGTATTAACCTAAGAGAATCTATTTAGTTTCAGACTTCTTAACCAGACAAGATTTCACCCAAGTGCGTGCATGCGGTCCTTTACCCTGTTGCAAAAGGAACAAACGAAGAGGAAATGACTAATCAACGCAGCAGCACATTAATATATTTTGGTATGTGGAAAGGGAAAATTGTAGCTGGTATTTTTAACGTTCCCAACAGGAGAATGCAGGGCCATGCATACACCAGTCACCACAGAGGCCCAGCAGCTCCCAGGAGGGGAAAATAAAAAAAAAAATAGAGGAAAAAAAAGTGAAGCTGTGTCCTGAAGAGGAGTTCTGTATTTTCCATTTCCCAGCATGAGCTCTGCTGGAACAAGAGCCTGGAAAGGAGGCACAGCTGGGGCCAGCAGCAATGCCCGAGTGATAACACGTGCACTTTGCCTGAACTGTAGGGAAAAGCCAGCCTGGAGAGGTGCTCTGAAGGGAAAAGGTGAGAGTTTCTTGGAGCACTGCCACCAGCAAACACTCCTGTAAATCCCACTGCCACCCTGCCCTGCTGGGTGCCCTCATCCACAAGCTGATAAGAGATAGTGCAAGTGTTTCTGTGCCCCAGGTGGCATCCAGCAAGTCACAGCTCACCCACGTGCCATCCATCCCACACCATTCCAAGCTTAATTCCCCCTCAAAGCTCTCCATTCCCTGCACAAGCAAAACACAGCACCTTCACATCTTTCCTTGCAGTTACTCTGTCACTGAACCCACACGAGCCCAGCCACTGATGTCCCAGTTCAACTGGATTTAACAACTGGTTTTTAATCCCATGCTCCCCCCGCCATGGGAAGTTCTTTGGGGCAGCCACAGTAACAGGCTTGCTCAGAGCAACAGGCCAGGAGCCTGACTACTGTGATAAACCCAAAATTAGAGTTTCCAAACCCCCTCCTAAAAGAGATCAAAACCAATCAATCCAGCAACAGCCCCGCACGGTCATTTGTGCGGTGGGATGGCACAGCACAAAAGCTTTGCTCGCTCAGGAAGAGGAGCTGGACCACTGCCTGTCTGTCCAGCTCCAATTGTTCCCACACTTCATAATTACGGACTACAATTCACCCTTTTTCCAATGCCAAACCCCAAAAGGCTCGTAACAAAACCATTCTAAATACTAAATGGGAAGCCGAACCAACTGTAATCGTTCAGATTCCCTCCCCTTGCAGCAACACTGCTGGATGCAAGGAGACACAGAGAAACTAATATTTAATGTTTTGCAGAGGGATTTGTGCTCAGCCACCCCGTAACACAGCCAGAAGCCTGAAGCTTAAGCAGGTCTTTACCCTGGTATCGCAAAATGACAACCCCGGTCATTCCAGCAACAAGATTTTCCCATTATTTCTGTTCAGTGTGCTGTTCCACACAGCTATACAAAGAGGTTGGACCACTGACAAAAAAAAAAAGCTTCGTTAACCTCTCAGTGACTCGACAATCCTATTGTTGAACAGCAATGGACAAAAGGAGAAGCCAGCAGCAGACGGATGCTCTCATCTATCCGAATTCCTAGAGGAAAATGAAATTGAGCTGCACTGGGAACAGGCTGCACAGCAGAGGAGAGTTGTTAGCTCAGAGAGAAATCAAAACTTCAGTGATTGTGAATCATATCAGATCTAGATGCTTTCATGTGGTTTCTTCTAACTACCTGGAGTCTCAAGATATTATTTATTGCACACATTATGTCTAAGCAGTTGAGTGATTTAAGTTGTCTCTAAAGAGAAAACGTGCGATTGCTGTATCAAAATTACTGTCAATGTGGCACAGATGTAGCTAAATGAGAGCATCAAAAGGCAGCAAGTGAAACAAGATTGCTGTACCCCATCACTCAGACTGAGTCTTGATAATTCTTCAGCTGCAAAGGGAGAGAAATCAACAGGGAAGATCTTTCCTTTGTCACCACACACAGTACAATAAAAGAATGGGGGGGGAAAAGTATCCATCAGTTAAACAACCAAAGTTCACAGAGTGAAAATAAATTTTCAAATATGCCAAGAGTTTAAAACTCAGGGGTATGCAGCTAGTTTCTCAACTCTGAGATTTTAAAAGGGCAGCTTCAGTTTAGGCTGGACGACAGGGGGAACAGAGACTCAACGCAGAGAAGTCAAAGTTCCTGTATGTTGACAGAGGCATCAAAAATGAAATTATCACCAACATGCCCAGCACAACTACCAAACTAGAATTTAGGGAGTACTACAAGGCTGGAATTGCCTCCTCTTCAGCCCACGCAGCCGGGTAAGCACTGCATCAGCAGGTCTATTTTTGCTTTTAATACTCTACACCACAGTCATGGGTCAGAAAGACACAAAAACACTGGAAAATCCGAACAGCCAGGCTTTAGCAGGCATTACTTGCTACCCTCCCTTCCCCTGTGCACAAACAGCTCTGCTGCCCTGAACTGCACCCAAGGAACAGGACCCTGCCCAGCAGTTCAGGCTTCCTCCGCTCCCACCTTGCAGGGAGGGGTCGAAGCCAGAGGACAATGCTGGCATGGGAACAACTGGGCAGCAATGGGCCATGGCTGCATTTTGGCTGCAAGTCGGGAGAACGCTCTCAATCCTCAATCCAGCGAGGTGCAAGGTGCTGTAATGGTCAGCCTGCAGCCTCTGTACAGAGCAGGGGCACTGTATTTTATTTCACTCTTTTGCTGGTAGCAATCAATGAGTTTTAATCCACAGTCACATTAGGAACGACACCTCCAAAGAGGGTTGGATTTTATTCAAATGTGCATTAAATTTTAAATCGTTTGCCAGATTAAAGCATTGTTCACACTCTGTTTACAAACCCTCTGAATGCAGGGAACATTTAGAGGTACACTCAGGACTGAATTTGGACCACAGAAGGCTCTGCTGGTGATAGGCTTCCTAGTACACTGGTATTTTGACTTTCTGCTCCAGCAGAAATTTGCACCAGCTGAAGGCTGAACAAACTTCCATCATGAAAACTTCCACAGTAGATAGGAGTTCGTTTGACTGCTCCATAGCAAAGCTGTCTTTCAGCATTTATCCTACAGCATGTTATCATGCAGGCATAAAGACAGCACTTCCATACCCAAGTCAGATCCCTCATGCTGTAGGACATGGTGCTGTTAATACTCTTAGAAATAAAGTTTCAAAATGGTTTAGGAACAAAGAGGCTTTAGAAGCAATCCCTGAAGCACTGGCACCATACAAGTTACACCAGTGCATTTCAAAGTATAAACTGCATCAGGAGCTGGAACTTCTAACTATTTAAAAGCACAACATGAAGGTTTAGAAATTGCTGCTGAACTCTGGTCGTTTCCCTGCTGAGGCAGGTGAAGTGTTAAGGTCTTTCTCTGCTCTCCTTTGAGACACTGCACGTATCTCATTTATCGAGGGCAGCACTAAGAGCTCACCTCATCATCCATCCAAAACACCTCCTGCACTACAACAAGAATTTCACTGGCTACAGCTCCACTGAAATGCCATCCTTCCACCTTCCACACCAAGGAGATGTGCTCCTGAACAGCAGAACCACATATTCCTCCCCACAAGGCTTCTTTTCACCTTGTTAACCTCTCTGTGCTTCATTGACCAGTTTGCTGAGGGCACACACAGCTGAAGAAATGATACACAACTGGTGTCATCTCACGGTGTCATCACCCGGATCCTTTAGGCTCTGGCAGGCAGCTTTAGCAGGTCACATGTTCTCAGGATTCAGTGCAGTGTTTCAGCAGACCCCAAGGCAATACTTGCATCTTAAAACACCCAGAGCAGGGGACCAGACTCCCCTCCAGCAGCAGGGTAAAGGCTCCAGCTCCTCCACAGACTTGCTTAATGCTTGAACCACACCTGAGCCACATGGTGAAGGAGCTTTCTTTTACCACCTTCCTCATGCAGCTGCTGATGCCCCAGGTGAGTGACGCTGAGTGTTGCTAATGTCTCTCTGAGCAGCAGCAGCCCAGGGGATGCTGCAACACTCCTTACTGGTCCCAGTTCCACAATCCAGTTCACTGCATAACCCCACGCACAAGGCAGTTTTGAGAGCTGGGCAATGCCACACAAGAACCCTGCAAAAGATGTGTTCAAAGCACATCGCTAAAGGTTTCCTGGTTCTTTCCACTTGTGACCATAAGGACCGAGATTGCAGGAGTTTCCTAAAGGAACTGAAAGCAGTGAAATGCTTATTTGAAGAGTTTCAAATTCAAGTCAAGAACCCAACATCCCTGAGTTCTGCCCCCAAAACGGCCTCCTAACACAAGCACACACACCCGCCCCAATGTGCTCAGCACTGATCTGAATTCAAGAACATGCCAGGTTGTTAAAAAGGCCTAAAAATGTTCAGCAACAGAAATGCAGAGTAATTGAGGTCATTTCTCTCACGCTTCTCTGGGTTCTCACTCCCCTTGCTGTCCCACAATCTGCTCCTCCTTTGGCGTGCAAGAATTGAACAAACACTTCACTGCAACCACACAGATCTAAACTTATTTGCTTCCAACTTAAGTTACATCTCAAACTATTACTTCAGTAGCCTATAATGCCAAGCAGGGATTAAAAAAAATCTACTTAGAAATAGGTACACCTGACCTGAAGCCAAAAAAATTCTTCTTTTGGCACACAAACAGCATAGAAAAAGAGGCAGAAACTTGGAGATGGAGGGCAAGGGGCCGAAAAAGGCAGGATTGTAATGGAAACATTTGATCAAGAATTTTCACAAGCCTTTAAAACTTCTGAGAGCCAACCCCTTCGCCAGCACTTCTCACATGCCTCAGACTGCAGACCATGTTATGCAAGTCCTAATTGTGCCTCCAGAACCCTCCCTGCCACCCACAGGCTCTACATCTCAGCAAATCCCTGTGTGGAAGTACACTGAGGCAGAGAAGAACCCTCCCACACCTGGCCTGGGGTGCTGCCACCTGTGCAGAGAAAGCCTGGCCTTGTTGGGCATCTTGAACCAGGCTCTAACCCCTTAAAAGCTGCTAAAAACCCCTCAGGTTTTACATACACACACCAAGCCATAAAGGTTCACTAAATTTAGCACGCAACCCAATCCTAGTGGTAACATAGCCCAAGCAGAAGATATGGAAGTGACCTTAGGTGAAGGTAACAAGGAAAAGCTGTCAGTACTCCCACTGAGCTGCCGTGGGAAAGCCCAGAGAACCCAGTAAAATCCTAACAAAGCCTCCATAAATCCATCAGGCAGCTTGGTGGTTTCCAAGGCTTTGAGATCCCCCCTCCACCTCTCTTCTGGACAATGCTGCTCATTGCCCACGCTAGGACAGGGTTGGGAGGAACCTTCTCAGCACACTTCAGGGCAAACAATTCTCCATGAGCTTAGAGAAGTGAAGGTTCATGGACCTCCACCACCACTGCTGTAAACACAAAACCAGGCAGTATGAAGAGAAAAAGCAGCACAATCCTTTGTCCTTTGACCACAGCTGGAGCCACACGTGCTGCCAACAGGTGTTGAAACAAGCGAAGGTCAGTAGGTGTGACATGGGATACAGCATTGACCTCTAACCTCCCATTTTCTGCCAGCTCCCAGCACCACACCCCCTGAGAACTGCAGACACTGCCTGCTCCAAGGACAGGACACACTGAGTCTCCCTGGAGAACAGCAAGTTAAAGGAGGCAAAAGAATTCCTACCTAGTCCTGGGGAAAAGGGCCCTTCTTGGCACAGCACCCTAAACTCCGATCACTTCCCAGATCTGAGAATGCCCTGTGAAAGATCCAGTGGGTATGAGCTGCTGCAGCCATGGTGATGCTCTCAGGTACACCTGGAGCTGAAGCAGACAGGAGCAGCAGGGATGCTGCAGCTGGCTTCACGTACTTGTTTTTAGGTCCTCACACAGCATTAAAGGCAATGCCTATGTGAAAGCCAAGCTGGGATGTCCACATGCAACATTCAGTGATGGTTTGGTGGGCAAAGCAGCACTTAACACCAAGGCAGCCTTTCAAACCAGTTTGGGAGGCAAGAAGCAGCATCACTTTCTGGGGTCAGGCTTGGGCTCCCACCCACACCAAAGGAGACCCTGCAAGGAAGGGCACATGGGAACTGGCTGCTGCAGGAAAGCAGTTTCACGTCATATCACAGAATGGTTTGGGTTGGAAGTGACCTTAGAGATCACTGCATTCCAAGCCCCTGTCACGGGCAGGGACACCTCCCACTGTCCCAGGTTGCTCCAAGCCCCATCCAACCTGGCCTTGGACACTTCCAGGGATCCAGGGGCAGCCACAGCTTCTCTGGGTAACCTGTGCCAGGGCCTCACACCCCTCACAGGGAAGAATTCCTTCCTAATACCTAATCTAAATCTCTCCTCTCTTCATTTAAATCCATTCCCCTTTGTCCTGTCAGTATCTGACAATGCAGCTCACCCACCAGCTGACTGCCAGGGGTTCAGGTCACAGATGGGACCAAGAGAAAGGCACTACCAGCTGCTCTGCTGGTGACCCCCTGGCATCTTCACCTGCAGGTGCTTGGCCTCTGCTTTCCCTCCTGTAAAATGGGCAGCTAAGTGCCATGCCAGAGCCTGGCAGCAGCACAGGACAGGTGCTGATGGAGAAACATCCATGTGAGTCAAATGCAAGACATCAGCTTAAACACTCCTGCCACCCAGCACTTCCCACCCAAAGCCTGGGAACCATTCACTTCCTCCAATAAATTGGACTTTTTAATCTGTTGTCATCAAGTGTAGACTTTCCAACCTAAAACCCCACGGCAAATAGGCTGGGAAAGAAAACTAGTCATGGCTAGTGGTCAGATCAAACCAGGAACAATAAAATTAGGAGCTGACTGATATTATAGGCTCTCTTATGAGTCAGTCACGATCTGGTCCAATCCTGGCGAGCTCCCTGAAGAGCTGCACCTTGTGCAATAGCTTAGTCATCATCTTCCTTGACAGCTACGCACTTACAAACAGATTATGAGTCCACTCACACTTTCCCATGAAAATTTTCCTCCCTGCCCTACTACAAGCAGGATGGAGCAGAGTGGTGCCAGCCTAGGAGTGGGCAGCTTGTCTCTTGCAGGGGAGGAGATAAAGCTTTTATCTCCCAGACTCAACAACTTCCTTCCTGTGTGGTAGCAGGCAGACAAAAGACAGCTCTTCACACCACAGGCAGGAACGAGATGTACTAAAATTTGTCACAACCCTGAAATAAAATGCCCTGCTTACTGTTTTCAGTCCATACAGGAGGGTATAAAACAGAATTAATCCAGCATTTCTTCTACAAGGAACTTGCAGGGTGGGATTTGGAAGCAAAAGAATAAGGAGCCCAAAATAACTCGGGTTGAGTTTATATTGCTCTGGCAGCTAAGCAAAAGTTGGTAACACTGGACTGAGGTATTTCCCCTCTGCAGGATGAGAGCTGGATTGTTTTTGGAAGCACCATGAATCAGGGGCATAAATATACCAGGCTTTAAGAGCCTTTGACAGCCACGTAATTCTGAACTCCAGCTTGATTTTCCCTGGGTCATTCAACACATGCTCAGCGAGCTGGACATGAGACAGGCAGGCTGAGAAAGTCAGCTATTCAATTAATAGGTGTGATCCCAAAACCAGAACTTGTGTTTTGCTGGATAACATCAACATACCTCTTCCGATGCTCCATTAGTCATTCAGCTTCTGATGCTCCATTAGTCATTCAGCTACAACTTGAAGGAAAAAGGAGTTTTGCTCTATTTCCTCAACTTCACAGCACAAAAGGGCTTAAAGATGCTTCCTGCAGCAGGGGAGCTGTGATGCAGCAGCTCCAGCAGAGCAGTGATTTGCAGGATTGCCTGGCTGTGAGCAGATCCAGACAGGAAAGCCAGGCAGCAGGATCAGCCAGAAGGAAGGGTGTCCAATGGAAAATGAGAAAAAAAACCCTGCAAGAAGAGCTGTTCCCCATGCTTTAGTAGCACTGAAAATCCTGCACACCTGAGAGCAACTGCAGCAAAGAGCTGTAAATGTAAGAAGAGGACAATGCTATTTATAATAGGGACTATTAGTGCAAGAAAATGAGTAGCTTGTCCACATGACTGATTTACAGACACTTTCTCCGAGTTACAATGCAGCCCCAGTGATGCAGAAGCAAAGATGAGCTTTCATTTGAAACAGAAAAAAATGTGATTTCTTTACATAAATCTTCATGGGAAGAAAAGGAGAAGAAACTACTTTTACTTCTCTTCAGTAACAGCAAGTTAGAGCTATGGATTTCGGTAAGCAGTGTGGCCACAAAGCACTAACAAAAACAGAGAACACTGCAGAAAAGGAGGAGGAGAACTACAAAGAAGTAAGGTTTCTGATTGCCCCAAAAGCCTTACAGCTCCTCTCCTCTCCCTCCCACTGCAAACTCACTGCACAGCAAAACTCAAGGCCTGAAGCACCCAAACTACTTCTCTGCATCATATAGTGGCAAGGAGATTTATTTGTGCTAGTCAGAGATTGTTTCCAGAGTTTTCACATGCACACAGGTAACAGACACCATTCCTCTTTTTCCCTGTTTTCTACACTATCTAAGAGACTTTAAAAAAACCCCTCACCTCTAAATTGGAAGCATTAAAAAGGATCATGAGATTTGCATTCTTTAGCACCTCAGATTATATTAAAGTTTCCACTGCCATGACTCCCCCTTCCAAGTCCCCACCAAGCTTCAAACACAGAATCCTCCTATCTGAGTGGACTTTGGTATTTCTTGTACCAAGACCGGAGCATCCAGACTGACAAGACGGCCAAGGCAGCAGAATTTTTGCACTCCCAGGAGATCTCTGTTTAATTTTGCTGCATGGAGAGATCCTGCACCAAGCCTGCCCTCTGCCCAGGACCTATATTTAGGGACTGAGCTGACCCGACAGTGCCCCCATAAGCTCATTTATCGAGATTCACTTATTCATTCTAATATAATCTAATTAGATGCAGCAGTCCTGTACACAGGCATGGCAGTGACCAGACATTGATGAGCTCAAACACAGGGAACCCAGCCCAGGTGCTACTTAGTTCTCACAGAGAGGGGAAAACACCCGTTGCAGAGGAATGGCAGGAATTGCAGATGCCTGTGCACTGTCTCAGAGTGCACCTGGATCCACTCTGCTTCTTCCCTCCACCAGGTAAATAACAATTCCTCAGCTGGAAGCAGCAGCAGAGTCCAGATCAATGGACAGCACTTATCGATGCCAGGGCTGCTGCTCCTGCTCTTAAATCACTGGAAATGGGGGCAAAAAAAAAGAACAGGAATCAGTCTCTCAGGCAGCACCCACGCCAGCAGGCACAGATGCGTTCCCAAACTTCAGACCATAGGCATCAGCCTGGAAAACGTGCCAAGAGTCCACATTGTAAGAAAATACTTTAAAGGCTCCATTCTGGCAAGAAATAGGAAGTTTTCAAAGCTCCCAAGTACCCTCTCTCCTGCCACCAGCTGTAGTTCAGGCATGCTAACAGGAAGAAGCTTTTACATTTCTAAAAGCATAAAGAAATACTTTTTTTTTTTTTTTTTTTTTTAAGTCCCCATGTGTTTTATTTGCTTGGACATCTTGTATAACGATGAGAAGAGAAGCAGATTCCTAGGAGTCATGGGCTGGTAATTCTCCAATTTATCATCTCCATAGTTTATGCACAGTCATTAACAAGAAGTGATTTGTTTGGGACAGATTTAGCCCAGCAACTCCCTGTCTCGTTAGCCTGAAACAATCACCCGAGGAATGTCAAAAGGTTTGTGAGCTTAGCGCAGTGAGCGGCCCCCTCCAAAATATTCCTACTTTTAAAAATAGTCCAATCCTGCTGCTTTGCCAATGCAGAGCAGGAAGTTTAAGAGCTAAACACAGATACGTAAAATTCCCCTTATATTAAAAATAAAGATTCTGATGGGTAAAGGTAAAACGTTGTCACTGACAAGGAAATCCTGAGAATATTGATAAGAGAACAGCACAAGGAGACTTAAAGACTTTGACTTGGTTAACCTATGAAAACAAGGGGTCAAGAGGGGATCCGATTGCTCTAATTACATCAGGAAGGGAAAACAATCATTTAAACCAAATGGAAACACTAGAACCAAAAACAAATTACACAACCAGGCCACGAACATCGTGAGGATGGGAATTCAGCAACTGCTTGAGACTTCAAGGAGGTTCTCCATGAGCTCTCCCACAGAGATGGAGAAAGAATAAACGGATCGAGTTTCACCTTGGAAGCAGTTGTGTTATGAAAGGCATCCACAGCACGGATGGGTGCTAAAAACAGAGAAACTAAACTTGATTTGGGTTGCTGCCACAGCTTTTGGAGTGCGGAGCGGGATGAAGAATTACCTCCTCCTGCCACTCTGTCTTCTGCTTCCTCCCCATCCCTCCAGGACAGCACAGGGGGAATTCACACTATTTACTCAGGCGCATCACTGGGGTATGACCAGGGAACTAAACTTGGGAGCTGAAGCCTCACAAAGTCAATGGTGAGAGGTGGGTGCCTTGGCAGCAGTGCGGGAAAGGGATTAGGAGACACCAAGTTTGATGCTTAAAATAAAACGCACGTCCTCTCCCCCGTGTCCTCGCGCTTAAGGGTCTTGGGTGTAGCTTAAACACAGACCTGGCCATCACTGCTGAAATTCACAGGGAATTCCAGTTCCTAAGGGATTTTTTTAGCCCCGGGTTTACAGCAACCAGGGTCAAGAATGATGAGACCTTTTTGAGCCATAACCATCAAATCTCCAACAGCAAGAGCATATGACACAAACGAAAGCTGTTATCGAGCTAACCAAGCAATACCACAGCTTTATACAGGCTTAAGCAAGTCCTTCCCTTTTCTTCAAGGGGTGTCAGAAACAAAGCAGTCATCAGGTCTGTAACAAGGGTTTTGTGACAGTAGGGGATAAAGGATCAAATTAAAATCTCATTGTGTCCTTCAGATCCTACTGCTGCTATTTCTGAGAGCAGAAAGCATCTTCTTGAGAGCAGCTAGAAAAGTGGGGTGGTAGGAAAAAAAACTACCAAAAAAGGTATTTGGTAGTAACTCTACCAGAGAATTAAGTGTTTCTCTCCAATCCCCAACCTTTCACTGCTGCAGTTACACACAAAAGTTATTTTAATCACAGTATGCAGAAAGCAGCATCAGCATATGAGGCAAGAGAAAAAATATGTGGTAAAGCAAGTTGCATGGCCTGTTCGCGGGCAGAAATTACAGCGCAGTTACAGGCAAGAGGTCCACGAGGCAGAGAAACACTTCCAGCCCAAGCCAAACAGGAGGATGATAGTGATCCACCGAGAGAAAAGGCAAGGAAAATACCTGAAAGGATGTGGAAGACAGGAACTGAATCCCTTCTCAACTTTTGCAGCAATCAGTTCAGACTGCCCAGTGAGAGATTTTTGCCTTGTCATAGGTAAAGAGATGTCAAACAGAATAGTTCTGTCGACTAAATACCATTTGTGTTGGTGGACAGAAGCAGCAACGGCAACACCAAAGGAATGGGGGAAGGGAGAATTTTAAACAGAAAAGAGCTACAGCAGGGTATCAGCTCAGCTCCTCTTCCACAAAGAAAGAAATGATCCTTGAGGTTTTCTAACAGTGACCTCAAAATACACAGCACAGCCTTTGGGGGAGTGTGGGGGAAGAAAGGTTATAAAATGACAAACCTAAAGCACACGGGTGGATGCACATCACTAGAGAGCAGAACTTGTCACTGTCTAATGCAGAAAAGATGCTCAGCTACGTTATTCTTAATAACCACCTACTCAATTAAAATACTTCATCAATCGAAGGCAGCCGGGTACAAAAGGTGTAGCCTTGCCGCCTTAACTCCTCTTTCCTTCTCAACAACTTGCACGCTGGAAGAAGGGAGTAAGCTGTGAGTAGAGAAGAGGTGAGGGGACATTAACACCTCCAGGGTTAACAGAGCTGCACACAACCCATACCGGAGCCGTACCAAAGGGCACAGGCAACCTCAAAAATAAAACACCGCTGACAACATCACCTACGAAGGTGGAGAGCAGCATTTGCGAGCATGTGACACCAGTACAGGCACCCAAGCCGGGCCAGACCGCGGTAATGAAGCGCAATGCTCATTAAAGCTCGTACGGCCACCCGGGCGCTGCAGCATCCGCCTCTCGCCAAACCTCACCCGGGGCTCCGACAGCCACGGGGAACGCTCCGAAATCACATTTCGGGCGTCGCTTCTCGCCCAGCCGCCCCTCGGCGAGCGGTTCAACGCAGCACGCTCCGGAAACACCGCGGACACGGCGTGTTTGCCCCGCTTCACCCGGCTGCGGGGAGATGCGCTCGGGAGGCACCGGAGCCCCACCGGAGCCCCCCGAACCCCGCCGGCCCCACGGCGGCGGCCTCTCCCCGGCGCGGGGCCGCGCTCGGACCTCCCCACGGCCGGGCCGCAGCGCCGGGCCCGCCGAGGCCTGGGCCCGCCGCCCCTCGCCGGGAGGCCC